>NC_138555.1:81754802-82112302 GCF_964273705.1 Natrix helvetica | reverse complement strand
TGGGGGGGGGGGTTCCCCGCCCCCAAAGACAAAAGGCAGAGATGTCCACGAGAAAAATGTTAAAAAAAACCAAACGAAGCTCAAAACATGAGCCACAACGATGTCATCCAAGATCGGAGTTCTACTCTCCCATCTTGCAAACTAACCTTGACACCCCGGAGATTTTGGAGAGAAAGGGATGGGAATAAAAGAGAATAAGAGAAGAGCAACCAAGATGATTTGGAGACTGGAGGCTAAAAGATATGAAGAACGGTTGCAGGAACTGGGTATGTCTCGTTGAATGAAAAGGACTAGGAGTGACCTGATAGCAGTCTTCCAATATTTGGGGATCTGTCCCAGAGAAGAGGGGGTCAAGCTATTCTCCAAAGCACCCGAAGGCAGGACGAGAAGCAGTGGGTGGAAACTAATCCAGGACAGAAGCAACCTAGCGCTAAAGAGAAATTTCCTAATAGCGAATACAATTTAACCAGCGGAATGGCTTGCTTTCAAAACACATCTACGTGGACGAAGAACAGAATTTCTCTTCAATTTCCCGTTTTCCTCCTCTCGGGGAGAAACATTCTGGAATCTCCACTCCAAGGGATTCGTTTGCACAGGCTGTTCTCCTCCTTTTTCTGCATGAATGAATGTATTGACGCTTCTCTTCGTATCCTGTTTTTCCTTCTACGCTGGCTGGTGAAAGGGAAAAAAAAGAAATCACCCTTGTTATTCCTGATGGGGCGTTTCTTATTATTTTAATCCATGCGTCATGGGCTCTGATCGATCGAATGTGTGTGTTTAAAAAAAAAAAACCCAGCAGAAATCCAGAAAACTTATTTGAGAAACGGCCCTCTCAGTGCCTTTATGGGGGGGGGGGGGGGGGGGAAAGCGCAGTCTAATGTTTCGATCACTTCCATGTGTGACAGATTCCTAAGTTGTTTTCTAGCACAAAAGTAAAAGAACTGAAGAATGTCTTAACGGCACTCACACAGTAGTGGATAAGAGTAAGGTTTAGGCATTTAGGCAACAAAAACGAAATGCACAGGGACAGTATAGGTGGTACCTTGCTCAATAGTAGTAACTGTGAGAGGGATCTTGGAGTCCTAGTGGACAACCATTTAAATAGGAGCCAGCCGTGTGCAGCAGCTGCCAAAAAAGCCAACACAGTTCTAGGCTGCATCAACAGAGGGAGAGAATCAAGATCACGTGAAGTGTTAATACTACTTTATCATGCCTTAGTAAGGCCACACTTGGAATACGGCATTCAGTTTTGGTCACCACGATGTAGAAAAGATGTGGGGACTCTAGAAAGAGTGCAGAGAAGAGCAACAAAGATGATTAGGGGACTGGAGACTAAAACATATGAAGAACGGTTGCAGGAACTGGGTATGTCTAGTTTAATGAAAAGAAGGACTAGGGGAGACATGATAGCAGTCTTCCAATATCTCAGGGGTTGCCCCAAAGAAGAGGGAGTCAAGCTATTCTCCAAGGCACCTGAGGGTAGAACAAGAAGCAATGGGTGGAAACTAATCAAGGAGAGAAGCAACTTAGAACTGAGGGGAACTTTCCTGACAGTGAGAACAATTCATCAGGGGAACAGAAGCTGCCTCCAGAAGTTGTGAATGCCCCAACACTGGACGTCTTTAAGAAGATGTTGGATAGCTATTTGTCTGAAACGGTATAGGGTTTCCTGCCTAGGCAGGGGGTTGGACTAGAAGACCTCCACGGTCCCTTCCAACTCTGCTATTGTATTGTATTGCATTGCTGGTGGCATTTCTGAGAATGTTGCTGCGACACGGACAGTTCCAATTCCTAGAACTCACAGCCATACTGGCTAGAACAGAAGTGGGGACCTAATGCCCCCTTGAAGGATTTGTGGACTTCAATTCCCAGAATTCCTGAGCCGAGGGGAGGGGAACTGAATTCTGGGAGTTGAAGTAAACACGTCATAAAAGGGCCACCATTTCCCACGCCTGGGCTAGAGGCAGGGAGGGGTGGAATTGAAAAATGCTAGCAACCGGTTCTCCGTCCAGTTTGCTGGTGGCCATGGGGGCATGGCCTAGTTGGCTTCCTGCACCACGGTCGGGATGCGTGTATTTTTGCCCTCCCCAGGCTTCAGAGGCTTTCCTCGAACCTCTGGAAAGGCGAAAGCAGCCTCCCCCGGCGTCCGGAGGCCAGAAATGGACTCATTTTCAGACTTTCGGTACTTCCGGTAGGGCCATTTTTTTGCCCTCCCAGAGACTCCCGGGAGGAGCGAGGTGGGCGAGGCCAGCCAGTCCTTGCAACAACCGGTTGGGCGAACCAAATTAAAATTAACATCCGCTTCCCCCGAACCGGCTGAATCCCACCCCTCAGTTCAGTTCAGTTCAGTTTATTAAATTTATAAACCGCCCCCTCTCCCGGAAGGGACTGGCTGAGGAATTCTGGGAGTTGAAGTCCACGCCTCTTAAAGTTGCTGAAATCCCACATTCTATTGCATTTAATCTCCGAGGTGGCCTATTCTTTGCTTTATAACTTAAAAAGTTAAGATGTAAGATGGGGGAGGGCCTTTCCTGAGTGGGGGGGGGCACTACTGGTAATTCTAGGAACCCCCATTATGGGCCCTGCTACCAAACCATCCCCATGTTCACCGAAGGGCCGATTACTTCAAAAATTCGGAGTCATTCTCAGGCTATCGAAGACGGATCACCAGCTCAATGGCTTCATTATTCGCAGCTTTGTGTGTGTGTGTGTGTGTGTGTGTGTGATTGAACGGTGGAATTTAAGGCAGAGATTTCTGCTAGATACCAAAGAAATCCATTCATTCCTGTTAATAACTGAACAAGCCAGGGGAGGAAATGAATCATCTCGCAAATAAATAAACACGGAAAACCCAAGAGATTCCCAATTCACATTTTATACCCAAGAAACACACTTTTGGGCCTAAAAATCTGCAGTTCTGTGAATCCAGGGAATCCTGAGGGGCAGGCTGGGAGAAAACTGGGATTTTTCAAGACAGATCTACAGTGGCAGGTCTTGGCTTGCCCCACACAGCAGGGTTGTTGTTCTCCCATTGTCCAAAGAGCTTAATAGTGACGTTTCCTGCAGGGGCAAAGTGTGTGTCCTTGTGAGTGGACAAGGACAATTAAGGGGAAGACCAGAAAGGAGGAAGCAGCTGGGAGAAGGAAGAGAGGAAGGTTGGAAGGGAAGGAAGGAGAGAGAAAGCGGAAGGAGGGAGAAAAAGAAAAGGAAGGAAGGGGAATGAGGAGGAGGAGGTAGGAAGGAAAGAGGGAGGTGGAAAAGGAAGGGAGGGAAGGAATGAAGGAGGGAGGAGAGAAAAAAGGGAGAGAAAGAAAGAAGGGAAGGAGGGAGGGAAGAAAGGAGGGTGGGAAAAAATGTAGGAAAGAAGGGAAGGAGGGAGAGAGAAAAGAGGGAGGAAGGGAGCGAAAGAAAAGGGAAAAGGAGGGAGGGGAATAGGGAGAAGGACAAGATAGAAAGGAAGGAAAGAAAGAAAGGAAGGAAGGAGAGTGGAAGAGGAAGGGAAGGAAGGAGGAAGGAGAGAAAAAAGCGAGGGAGAGAAAGAAGGGAAGGAAAAGAAGGAGGGAAGAAGGGAGGGTGGGAGAGAAATGAGGGGAAGGGGTGAAGGAAGGAGAGAGAGAAAAGGGAGGGAGGGGAATAGGGAGGAGAAAGAAAGGAAGGGAAGAGGGAGAGTGGAAGAGGAAGGAAAGGAAAGGGAGGGAGGGAGGGAGAGAAAGAAGGGAAGGAGGGAGAGAAAGAAAAAGGAAAGATGGGACGGAGGGAGGGGAATAAGGAGAAGATGGAAAGGAAGGAAAGAGGGAGAGTGGAAGAAGGAGGGAAGGGTGGAGGGAGAGAGGAGAGAAAAAAGGGAGGGAGAGAAAGAAAGGAAGGAAGGGAGGGAGGGAAGGAAGGAGAGAAAGAAGGGGAGGGAGGGAGAGAGGCAGGAAGGGAAGGGAGATGGGAGGGATGGAAGGATGGGGGGAGGGAAGAAAGGAAGGAGAGAAAGAAGGGGAGGGAAGGAGGGAAGGAAAGAGAGAATGAAGGGAAGGGAGGGAGAGAGGGAGGGAGGGAAGAAAGGAAGGAGAGAAAGAAGGAAAGGAAGGAAGGCCCCCAAACCGCGGCTCGCATAAAGAGGAGCCGGGAGAAGCCCCCACCTGCCCGTCGTCTCTCGGCTGCCCCGAAGAGACCCTCCGCATTTGGGGCGGGGGGAAAGGAGGCCCGATCTCGCCCCTCCTTCCTCCCCGACCATCCACCGCCTTCCCATCCCGCGCGCGCCCGGCCTGCCCGGCTCTCCCCCCTGGTCCCCCCTCTCCCCTCCTCCTCCTCCTCCTCCTCCCGAAGAAAAAACACGGGGGGCGACCCATCTTCGCCCTCCCACCGCCCCAAAAGACCCCCAAAGAGGCTTCGCTTGCCCAGGTAAACTCCCGGCCGCCTTTCAGCCCCTTTTGCTTTCTTTCTTTCTTTCTTTCTTTCTTTCTTTCTTTCTTTCTTTCTTTCTTTCTTTCTTTCTTTCTTTCTCTCTTTCTCTCTTTCTCTCTCTCTCTCTCTCTCTCTCTCTCTTTCTTTCTCTTCTTTCTTCTTTCTCTTCCTCTTCTTCTGGGCAAACATCTTCCCTTCCCGAATGGAGAACCAAAGGGGGGAGGGGATTTTTTTTGGGGGGGGGGGTCTAGGATCTTTTCCCAGCTTTTTCCAACTGAGACCCCCTCCCCACCTCACCCCCATTTAAGCCAGCAAAGTCCAGGACACAGATTTGCGGGGGCTCCGGGGGGGGGGGGTCTCTTTCGCTCTCTCTCCCTCTCTTTCTCTTTCTCCCTCTTTCTTTCTTTCTTTCTTTCTTTCTTTCTTTCTTTCTTTCTTTCTTTCTCCCACTCTCTCCCTCTTTCTCTCTCTCCCTCTTTCTTTCTCTCCCTCTTTCTTTCTCTCTCCCTCTTCCTCTCTCTCTATCTTTCTTTCTCCCCCTCTTTCTCTCTTTCTCTATCTCCCTCCCACTTTCTCTGTCCCTCTTTCTTTCTCTTTCTCTCTCCCTCTTTCTTTCTTTCCTTCTCCCCCTCCTTCTCTCTCCCTCTTTCTTTCTTTCTTTCTTTCTTTCCTTCTCCCCCTCTCTCCCTCTTTTTCTCTCCCTTTCTCTTTCTCTCTCCCTCTTTCTTTCTTTCTTTCTTTCTCCCCCTCTCTCCCTCTTTCTCTCCCTCTTTCTTTCTCTTTCTCCCTCTCTTTCTTTCTCTCTCTTCTCTCTCTCTCTTTTTCCCCCTCTCTTTCTCTCTATCTCCCGCCCTCTTTCTTTCTCTTTCTCTCTCTCCCCCTCCCCCCTCTTTCTCTCCCTCTTTCTTTCTCTTTCTCCCTCTCCCCCTCCCTCTCTTTCTTTCTGTCTCTTCCTTTCTCTTTCTCTCTCTCACTCACTCTCTCCAAATCCCTCCCTCTGCTAGGTTTGCAGAATGTGAGGCATAATCCCCCCCCCCCAAGAAAAAACCCCGGTTTATAAAGGCCAGGTGTAGAAAGGAAACAGAAGAAAAAAAGAGGGGTGGGAGGGAGGGATAGGAAGAGTAAAGAAACTTTTAAAGAAAGAGAGGAGATTAGGAAAGATGGATCAAGGCGGAAGCAACTGGCTGACATATACACATTTTACTGTGCCGGTATGGCAGAAAGAATACCATGGTGTTACAGGATGAGGAGGGAGGGAGGAATAATCAGAAGGAAGGAAATGAGGGGAAGGGAGGAAAGGAAAAAGAAAATGAGGGGAAGGAAGGAAAAGGGAAGAAAGTAGAAGGAAAAGGAAGGAAGGAAGGAAGGAAGGAAGGAAGGAAGGAAGGAAGGAAAGAGGGGAAGGAAGGAAGGAAAAGGGAAGAAAAAGAAGGGAAGGAAGTAAGTTTAAAAAGCTCCTTTTTCACATCCTATAAATATAAAACATGCGTTTTTCCAACCTTACCCACTTTAAGATGTGTAGACTTCAACTCCCAGAATTCCCAGCCAGCATGCATTATTCCCTGCAGCAGGCATCCCATGCTGGCTGAGGGATTCTGGGAGTTGAAGTCCACCCATCCTAAAGCAGGCTAAGTTGGGAATCCCTGACATAGAGAGGAATCTATCATTATCTATCTATCTTCCTCCCTTCCTCCCTCTCTCCCTTCTTTCATCTACCTATCATCTCTCTCTCTCTATTATCTATTTATCTATCTACTGTATCTTGTCTCGCTATCATTATCTATCCTATCTATCTATCTATCTATCTATCTATCTATCTATCTATCTATCTACCTTCATTCGTTTGTTCTTTGCTGCAGCAAGCATCCCATGCTGGCTGAGGGATTCTGGGAGGTGAAGTCAACCAATCCTAAAGCAGGTCAAGTTGGGAATCCCTGACATAGAGAGGAATCTATCTATCGTTCTCTATCTACCCAGCCAGCCAGCCTTCATCTACCTATCATCTCTCTCTCTCTATCATCTATTTCTTTCTCTATCTTCTGTATCATGTCTCTCTGTCTATCATTATCTATTTATCATATCTATCTTCCTTCCTTCCATCATCTACCTATCATCTTTCTCTATCTTCTATTTATTTATCTACTATATCATCTCTCTCTCTATCTCTCTATCATTATCTATCTATCTATCTATCTATCTATCTATCTATCTATCCATCCATCCATCCAGCTATCCATCCATCCATCCAGCTATCCATCCATCCATCCAGCTATCCATCCATCCATCCACCCACCCATCCATCCACCCACCCATCCACCCACCCACCCACCCACCCAACTACATCTATCTATCTATCTATCTATCTATCTATCCATCCATCCATCCATCCATCCATCCATCTATCTATCTCTATCTCTATCCGTATCTATATCTATCTATCTATCTATCTATCTATCTATCTATCTATCTATCTATCTATCCACAGTATCTATCTATCTCTATCCGTATCTATATCTATCTATCTATCTATCTATCTATCTATCTATCTATCTATCATCTATCCATCCATCCACAGTATCTATCTATCTCTATCCGTATCTATATCTATCTATCTATCTATCCACAGTATCTATCTATCTCTATCCGTATCTATATCTATCTATCTATCTATCTATCTATCTATCTATCTATCTATCTATCTATCTATCATCTATCTATCTATCATCTATCTATCTATCATCTATCTATCTATCATCTATCTATCATCTATCTATCATCTATCTATCATCTATCTATCTATCTATCTATCTATCTATCTATCTATCCATCCATCCATCCATCCATCCATCCATCTATCTATCTATCTCTATCCCTATCTATATCTATCTATCTATCTATCTATCTATCTATCTATCTATCTATCTATCCACAGTATCTATCTATCTCTATCCGTATCTATATCTATCTATCTATCTATCTATCTATCTATCTATCTATCTATCCACAGTATCTATCTATCTCTATCCGTATCTATATCTATCTATCTATCTATCTATCATCTATCCATCCATCCACAGTATCTATCTATCTCTATCCGTATCTATATCTATCTATCTATCTATCTATCCACAGTATCTATCTATCTCTATCCGTATCTATATCTATCTATCTATCTATCTATCTATCTATCTATCTATCCACAGTATCTATCTATCTCTATCCGTATCTATATCTATCTATCTATCTATCTATCTATCTATCTATCTATCTATCTATCTATCTATCTATCATCTATCTATCTATCATCTATCTATCTATCTATCTATCTATCTATCTTCCATCTATCTATCTATCTATCTATCTATCTATCTATCTATCTATCTATCATCTATCTATCTATCTATCTATCTATCTATCATCTATCTTCTATCTATCTATCTATCTATCTACTGTATCTATCTATCTATCTATCTATCTATCTATCTATCTATCTATCTATCTATCTATCTATCTATCTTCTATCTATCTATCTATCTATCATCTATCTATCTTCCATCTATCTATCTATCTATCTATCTATCTATCTATCTATCTATCTATCTATCATCTATCTTAATTCCCTTGCAGGTGCAGCTGGCAACCATGCACTGGTGGGTGATTGTGCTTTTCGGGGCAGCCGGATGGGCTCTGGGTGCCCACAGCAAAGGGTGCAATAAAGCACTTTGTGCCAGTGACGTCAGCAAGTGTTTGCTGCAGGTAAGGCGCTGCGACAATCTGGGTGCAAACATTTGGGTTTGAGAAACAAACGCGTCCTAATTACAGGTAGTCCTTGAATTACGACCACAATTGAGCCCCGAATATTTGTTGCCGGGGGAGACATTTGGTGGGTGAGTTTTGCCCCGTTTGACAACTTTCGTTGCCCCGTTGGTTAAGTTAACCCCTGCAGTTATTAAGTTAGTAACGCGGTCATTAAGTGGCTTCCCCGTTGACTTTGCTCATCGGAAGGTCGCACAAGGGGGTAACATAACCCTGGGACGCTGCAACCGTCGTAAGTGTGAACCAGTTGTCAAGCATCCGTCTGTAAACTAGGCGACCACGAGGATGCTGCAACGATCGTCAGGGTGAACCACGGTCGTAAGTCTCTTTTTTTCCAACATCAAATGGTCACTAAACAAATGGCCGTATGTCGAGGACTACCTGTTATTTCAGTTTTGTGGTCTGTGACGCCTCTCTTTGGCTGCGAGCGTTGACTGCGCGCAGAAGCCTGAATTATTATTTGGAGGGGGGGGGGAGAAAATCGCCGTTGCCATAACCCATATTTTGGTGACTTCTCCCGGCAGGAAATGTGCCAATGCAAAGCCAATCGTACTCGTTGCTGTCGGCAGTGCGCGTTCTGCCTGGCTAAACTCTGGGAGCCTTGCTGTGAGTGTGTAGGTGAGATGACTCGCCCTCTGGTTGGGAAGGGGCACAGGGTGGGATACAGGAACCGGTGGGCGGGGGGAAATCTTCCTAGCCCGTTTTCTCAAACTTTCAGCCTTCTCCCTGACGGGTTTCAATTTCTCACTTGTTGTGGCCTGCCAGGGGAATCGGCAGAAGATTCGGACAGTGAGGAGGTTGGGGAGGAAGATGGGCCAGTCCTGGAGTCTGGGGAAGGCTCTGATGAGGGCTCTGTGTCGGAGGCAGAGAGGGGGCCAATGGCCGTCTGCCAGTTATCAGCTGCCTTCGGAGTCGGACATCAGTGAGGCAGAAGAACAGCTGGAGCCTGTTCCCAGGGTGCGCGTGGGCAGAGTTGCCAGACGAAGGGAGCAGCTAAGGAACAGGGGTTGACTTGGGAGGAAGGCCACAGGTGGATGATGAATGGCCCCTCCCAGAGGAAATAAAAGAGGGAGCGCCAGGGGAGTGGAGTTTGCAGGAGGCCATTAGTTCGCTTCATTGGTTCGGGACTCTCTGAGACTCCTTGCCAAGTTGTGCAGATCTCGGCCTGGCAGCTCTCCAAGCCAGATAAGGTCTGTGACCGTAAATCCTCCTTTGAAAGACTTTGCTGGATGTGAATGAGAGGAATTCACAGGAAATGAATCAAAAGGGTTTTTGTCGGGACGAGGAGTTTGCATCCTGCTCTTGGGAAGTCTCAGTCAGAACAGACACCATTCTCAGGTTGGGAAAATCTTACCAAGACTCCTCGCCTTACGACCGCAGTTGAGCCCACAATTTACATCAGTAAGTTGTGACACTTGTTCAATGGGTTTTGCCCCGTTTAACCACCTTCCTTGCCACCGTTGTTAAGCGAATCGTTGTGGTTTTGTTAAGTTCGTCGCAGAGTTGGGAAGCGAATCTGGGCTTCCCCGTTGACTTTCCTTGTCAGAAGGTCGCAAAAGGGGATCAGGTGTCTCCAGGAGGCTGAGACCATCATACCTACGTGCCGATTCTCGTGGGTCCGAATTTTGATCGCAGTGACCATGGGGAGGCTGCAACTGTTGTGAGGTGGAATCATAAGTTTCTGTTTTTTCCAGTCCTGTTGTAACTTTGAATGGTCACTAAGTGAATGATTGTTAAATCATTGATCAATTGATTGATCAACCAGAATATAGAATAAAATAGAGTACAGTAGAATTGGAATTGGAATGGAATAGGAATAGGAATAGGAACAGGAACAAAACAAGAACAGAACAAGAACATAGAATAGAGTGGAGTGGAGTGGAGTGGAGTGGAGTGGAGTGGAGTGGAGTAGAGTAGAGTAGAGTAGAGTAGAGTAGAGTAGAGTTGGAATTGGAATTGGAATTGGAATTGGAATGGAAAGGAATAGAATAGAATAGAAAATATGGAATGGAATGGAATAGAATAGGAATAGGAACAGGAACAAAACAAGAACAGAGCAAGACCAGAACAAGAACACAGAATAGAATAGAATTAGGAATAGGAACAAGAACAGAACAAGAACAGAACATATAATAGAATAGAATTAGGAATAGGAACAGGAACAAAACAGGAACAGAGCAAGACCAGAACAAGAACACAGAATAGAATAGAATTAGGAATAGGAACAGGAACAAAACAGGAACAGAGCAAGACCAGAACAAGAATAGAATAGAATTAGGAATAGGAACAGGAAGAGAACAAGAACAGAACAAAACATAGAATAGAATAGAATAGAATTAGGAACAGGAACAAAACAGGAAAAGAACAAGAACAGAACGAGAACAGAATATAGAATAGAACAGAACATAGGAATAGAGCATAGGAATAGAATAGAACAAAACAGGAGTAGAGTAGAATAAGAATAGAAATAAGAATAGAGTAGAGTAGAATAGAATAACAGTATAATAGAACTGTAAGGAACCTTAGAGGTCTTCTAGTCCAGCCCCCTATACCATTTCAGACAAGTGACTGTCCAGTCTCTTCTGAAAAACCTCCAGTGATTGAGCACCCACGACTTCTGGTGGCAAGCTGTTCCACTGGTTAATTGAGACTCTTTTCATTTGTGACCTTCTGACAACTGCAGGGATTCACTTAAAACCTCTTGGCCAGAAAAGTCATACAACGTAGGGCAAAACTCGCTTAACAACTGTCTTGCTTAGCAGTGAAAATGTTGGGCTCCACGGTGGTCGTACGTCGAGGACCACCTGTCATTCAAGTGTCCTTTGTTCCTCGCCGTTTCCTTCTTGTTGTCACTCATCTCCAGGCCTGTGCGATGAACGCATCTCATCAGCTCCCCACCCGTCTCAACGGAGTTCCATGCACGATTTGGCGTCTCCGGTACCGTCTCTTTTCCGGGCCCTCCTGGCGCTCTCCAACAATCACCCTGTGCTCGGCTGGAGCATCGCGACTCTGCCATTAGAAGAGGAACTTCGGCAAAACCACCTGGATACCGGACACCTTCTGCTGGGACCCCATACAGGTATGCCCAGAGTGGGAGGGTCATCGGGAATAACAAGAGTCGGAAGGGAACTTGGAGGTCTTCTAGTCCAACCCCCCTGCTCAAGCAGAAAACCCTATAACCATTCCAGCCAAATGGCTCTCCAATCTCTTCTTAAAAGCCTCCGGTGGTTGAAGCACCCACAACTTCTGATTCCACTGGTTAATTGTTCTCCCTGTTTGGAAGTTTCTCCTTAATTCCAGCTGGCTTCTCTCCTTGATGAGTTTCCATCCCTTGTTTCCAATATACCCCCCAGTATACTGAAGTGACTGTTTCTTGATCTTCTTTCTGTCACTGGGTAAATTGGGAAATGACAGAAAAACAGAATAACGGGAGTGGGAAGGGTTCTTGGAGGTCCTCTAGTCTAGCCCAACCTCCTGTTCAAGTAGGGAACCCTATAACATTCCAGACACATGGCTATCCAACATCTTCTTAAAGACTTCCAGTGTTGGGGCATTCACAACTTCTGGAGGCAACTTCTGTTCCATTGATGAATTGTCCTCACTGTCAGGAAATTTCTCCTCAGTTCTAAGTTGCTTCTCTCCTTGATTAGTTTCCACCCATTGCTTCTTGTTCTACCCTCAGGTGCCTTGGAGAATAGTTTGACTCCCTCTTCTTTGGGGCAACCCCTGAGATATTGGAAGACTGCTATCATGTCTCCCCTAATCCTTCTTTTCATTCAACTAGACATAAGAAATTCCTGCAACCGTTCTTCCTAATTGTTCTGTCCGGAACTTTCTCCTTAGTTCTAGGTTGCTTCTCTCCTTGATTAGTTTCTATCCATTATTCCTTGTCTGGCCGTGGGGTGCTTTGGAAAGTAGGTTGAACCCCCCCTCTCCTCTTCGTGGCAGCTCCTCAAATATGGGAAGGCTGCTATCACGTCTCCCTTAGTCCTTCTTTTCATTAAACTAGACATACCCAATTCCGGCTTCATGTTTTAGCCTCCAGTCCCCGAATCATCTTTGTTGCTCTTTCCTCTTTATCGAGGCTTCCCGAGAGCAGGAAGCAAACTCCTTGTCCTGACAAAAAAGCCCTTTTGTTAATTCACTGTGAATTCTTCTCATTTACATCCAGCAAAGTCTTTCAAAGGAGGATTTACGGTCACAGACCTTATCTGGCTTGGAGAGTTACCAGGCCGAGATCTGCAAAACTTGGCAAGGAGTCTCGTAGAGTCTCGAACCAATGAAGGGAACGAATGGCCTCCTGCAAACTCCACTCCCCTGGCGCTCCCTCTTTTATTTCCTCTGGGAGGGGCCGTTCATCGTCCACCTGCGGCCTTACTCCCAAGTCGACCCCTGTTCTTTATCTATTCCCTTCGTCTGGCAACTCTGCGCATGCGCACACAGGGAACAGGCTCCAGCTGTTCTTCTGCCTCACGGATGTCCGACTCCGAAGGCAGCTGATAACTGTCGGACGGCCTTGACCCCACCTCTGTCTCCGACACAGAGCCCTCATCTGAGCCTTCCCCAGACTCCAGGACTGGCCCATCTTCCTCCCCAACCTCCTCGCTGTCCGAATCTGCTGCCAGATTTGCTGGTCGGCCACAACATTCTTCTCTGCCCTCTTTCCAGAGTCTCAACATCCTTTTTTATAGAGAAATGTATAGAGAAATGTTCTGATAGAGCAATTAATCAGTGGAACTGCTTGCTCGCAGAAGTTGCAAATGCTTGAGGTTTTGAAGACGAGATTGGACAACCATTTTGTTTGAAATGGGATCAGGTTTCCTGCTTGAGCCGGGGTTGGACTAGAAGACCTCCAAGGTCCCTGCCAACTCTGTGCTTCGGTTATCGACCTTTCTCTTTCTCGTTGGCAGACCTGGCACTCCCGGATGCCGCCGCCGCCGCCAAGGGCCCGAATGCCACGGCGCCAGCTTGCCAGTCCATTTACTTCAACGACTGCCTGTCCATGAGCCGCTGCCGGGCAGCCTGCCAGTCGGTGGGCGCCTGGCGTTACCGGTGGTTTCACAGCGCCTGCTGCCAATGCTTGGGGCCGGATTGCCGGGGCTACGGAGGTGCCCACGCTAATTGCTCCAATTGCCAGGACTGAGCAGTGTTGCTTTTGCCTTCCTTGACGCGCAAAGCGTCGCGTCGCCCCCGCTTTTCCGCGCAGCCTCCCCGGCAAACCGCATTGCAGCCATTACAGGTAGTCCTCGACGGACAGCCACAAGGGAGCGCAACATTTCCGTTGTGAAGCGAGGCATTTGTGACGTGTGTTTGGCCCAATTTTACCACCTTGTTAAGTGACTCGCCGCGGTTGATAACTTAGTAACGCGGTTGTTAAGCGAACCTTGTCCGAAGGTCGCCAAAGGGTGACCTTGGGACACAGCCAGGGTCGTAAAGTGTGAATCGGCTGCCAAGCATCTGAATTTTGATCCCAGAGTCACGGGCTTGTTGCAAAGGTCGTAAGTGTGAAACACGGCCCTAAGTCACTTTTTTTTCCAGTGCCTTTGTACCTTTGAATGGCCACTAAATGAACTGCTGTAAGTCGAGGACTTCGCTGTATTGCTTCCTGCTTCAGCCTGCTTCCAAACCCAGATATTTTCAGCAGCAGGAACAAGTTTCGGGGGCCACAGAAGACCCCCTACCCAGCCTAGTCTTTCCCTCTGCAGCTGGGGAGGGGGTCCATCTGTCCTTGAACCTCACCTGGGACATTTTTCCTTCCTCCACCCCCCCCTCCTCAGTTTTGCTGAAATCAGCTGACCTCAGCCCTGTGCACGAATCCTCAAATCCTTTCGTTTCATGATTCAAATATCTCTGTAGTCTTTTGTAGTAATAAAAATAATGGGGGAAAACAGGATTGTCTGAATAGTATCCGAGGCACAAAGTTGGCGTGGAAGCGAATGAGCTACGCCGTCCATCATAGGATCTGGGCTACGTCGAACACGGATAAGTTTTTGCTTTGCTAGACTTAAATTCAAATGAGGATTAACTCAAGAGGTAACTCCAGGTTCCGACTAGCCCACAGCTAAATTGGGAGCTGTTTGGGGCATTGCACCTGGTGTTTCTGGGTTTAGCGAGTTGCGTGAAGCTGACCCGCTTGCTGTCGTCGTCGTTAAAAGGAGCTTACTGAGCCGAGATGCTGTTGGGGGATGGGATGGGAGGGGGCCATCTGGACTTTTTTGACTCCCCCAAATGAAGCTCGCTGCTAACGGAGGAACAGGAGACCATGAGTGGAAGGTAGTGTCGAAAGAAATGTCCTTCTGGGTTCGGCTCCAAGTGGGGAAAAAGACAACTGGAGACATGGAGGCTGCTTGGAAAGATGGTTTGAATGGTGGACAGGACTGCATGGCTTGAGCTCCTGAACAGAAAAGGTGATCACATGCTTCAATGTTGGTGGAGAAGAAGAGAAGGGAAGAGAAGAGAGATTTATAATCTGTTCGGCCCCACCTATCTGTTTCCTGTTCCTGTGTAAGAAATGTATTCTGATTGGTTGCCAGACTCCCATGGGCCCATGCAGAGGCAACTCTCTAGGTTGAGTTTTGAATCCAGGTTTGGTTGAGTTCAGATGCCATGTGGTCAGTTGAGTAAAGTGCCAATATTATCACGCCTTAATCCCATCCCCCTGGAGCTGAAGAGGAGAACTCTTTATTATGTAAAGTGGACTAGCTTGGCCTTCTTAATGGCCCATTGACAAAGAGTGGGGATGGGCAGGAAGCTGCAGGGATTTACTTGGTGTTTAAAATGTGTTTCTCCCTTTTTCACATCCAGGAAAATATCATATTCTGCCTTTTCAATAGTTCCTAGGATATTTCATTTTTCGGGGAGAGGGCTGGGTGATAAACTTCCTACAGTAGTAAGGGGATGTGTTGTACAGATGTGTGTATGCCCACAAATAGTTTTCTCTGGATGCATTCTAGCAACGGCTGCAGAAACAACGAGGCAATTTGAGATTAAGAGTCTCCAAACTTTTAAAACTGCTGGACTTCAGTTCCCAGAATTCCTTAGGCGGTCATGCAGAGGTGGATCGCCTGCCTAGGCAGGAAAGCCTATACCGTTTCAGACAAATGGCTATCCAACATCTTAAAGACTTCCAGTGTTGGGGCATTCACAACATCTGGAGGCAACTTCTGTTCCACTGTTCTCACTGTCAAGAAATTCCTCCTCAGTCCTAAATTGCTTCTCTCCTTGATTAGTTTCCACCCATTGCTTCTTGTTCTACCCTCAGGTGCCTTGGAGAATAGTTTGACTGCCTCTTCTTTGGGGCAACCCCTGAGATATTGGAAGACTGCTATCGTGTCTCCCCAAAATCCTTCTTTTCATTCAACTAATCGTGGTTTAGGCTTAAAAGAGGAATTTATTTTGTACCCGGGCAGTCGCAAAAACTGCCTGGAGGAAGCGAAGGAGTAAAAAAAAAACACCCGATCGCAATCCCGGGTTCGCCTCTTTTAGACCCGTTCGCTCAGATCCCCGCTTAAGGCACGGCCGAAGCGGAGAGAACGGCGGCGTTCCGACGACCCGCGTAATCCCGGGGTTTGCCCCAACCCCTCCCCAACCCCGCTTTAACTTGGCCCGGGAAGCTGTCGAGGAAGGGACTACTAGGGGGAAGGAAGGCGGCCTCGTCCCGCTTTCTTCCCCCGCCTCCCCGCCTTTGGAAGCGCCGCCCGCCCGGAGCGTTCGGGAACGCCGTGAAGCCACAATGAGCGGAGGGCGGCCCTCTGAGCACGTGCAGAGCGCCGAACGGTCCGGAGCCTCCCCTGCCGGCCGGCGCTCGGGGTTCCTCCAGCCAATGGCAGCCGGCCAGGCAGCCCCAGCCTCCCTCTGTCTCCCGCGCCCGGGCAGCCAGCGCCCCCTCGCCAAGCGAAGAGCCGGAGCGCGGCCGAGCGGGTGAGTGGCCCAGGGAGGGTGCCCGGTGGGAGGGGGGGGGCGGCCCGGCTTCTCCTCCGGCCCCTGCGCGTCTCCGATCCTCTCTTCTTCTCCCTGCCGCCTGCCTTCCTCTCTTTTTCCCCTTCCGACCACCCCGCTGCCTTCCCTCCGCGGCCTTTGTTCCCCGATGCTGGGAAGTGGGGGGGGGGGGGGGGAGAGAAAGGCGATCGGGCGGTGGGCTTCGCTGGACGGCCGCTTGACTCCAAAGGGAAGCTTGGAGGGAGAGAGCGAGAGCCCCGAGGCCGTGCAACATGGGTCCTGCTGCTGGGGCTAAGAGCATGGGAAAGGGGGTGGACAAAGAGGAAGGGGCAAGGCCGCGGGGAGCGCATCGCGTCTCCGACCTCGCCTCCTCTCTTGGAAAGGGGGAGATGGGGAGGAAGCGGTTTGGGGGTGGGGGCTGCCGGGGGGAGCTGCGGGGTAGGAGGCAGAGAAGCGGGGTTCCCGTCCAAAGGGAAGCTGCTTTCTTGCCGACGCGCGGGCAACAGGTTTCCCACTCATCACGTTTTGGGATTACAATGCCAGGTGCCGTTCCTCACTGAGGACTGGCTGCTTAAGCCCATGCTGGTTTGTTTTCAACCCTACAGAGTGATGGTTTTATAGGGAGGAGGAGGAGGAGGAAGAGCCCATTGCAAGAGGTGGTGTGGAGGGAAGGAGGAAGGAAGGGATGGATGGATGGATGGATGGGAGCCACCTCTGGATTTGGGGGAGGGGGGCAGGCTCTGCCCCACAGCAGAGAGGGGCCGGGGTAAAGGTTAGGGTTGCCATTTGTCAGAAATGGTGTAGGGTCTCCTGCTTGAGGGGCCGGGGTTGGACTAGATGACCAATAAGGTCCCTTCCAACTCTGTTAAATCTGAAGCTAGAGGTGAGGAGCCAAGGAGATGGATTGAAGGGGCGGCTGTTTTAGGGGAGCTGTTGAGAAGCCATCTTGGGACACCCGAGCCCAGCGTGCACAGCCACTCTCAGGCCTTGCCCGCTTTTCTCAACATTGGGTTTCTCCTCCTCGTTTGAAAGAACCAGACAAAAAGTAAGTAGACGATCTTTACATCTTGGCTTGCCAAGAAGTCCTGTGTGGCTGCTTGTAATAGTAGCATCTTTCTCTCAGCTAGCGAGTAACTACTACCTCCCGCTGCTGGTTGATCTGGGATTAGGAAACCGGTGGAAGGAAGCCTCTGGGTGGATGCTGGCTCACCCACTAGGCAAAAACTCCAGCTTTACACACAGCAGGTATTGTCTGGCCTGTGTTAGGTTTGTCTACGGCTGCTGCACACAATTTTCCCCATTTTACAGCAAGCCTTTGCGGATCGTCCTCGAGTTGCGGCCGCAACGGAGTCCAAAAATGGATGCTGCCAAGGGAAATACTTGTGGAGTGAGTTTTGCCCCCATTTTATGACCCTTCCTGCCGCGTTTGTTAAGTGAATCGCTGCAGGCATTCAATTAGTAATCTGGAGTGAATCTGTTCCCCCCATCGGCTTTTGCTTCTGTCGGAAGGACGCCAAAGGGGATCGCACGGCTCCGGGATACCGCGACCGTCATAAACGTGAGTCGTTTGCCAAAGCATCCAAATGGTCAATCCCGTAGCCGTGGGGATGCTGCCACGATCGTGAGGGTGAAACACGTCCGTATGTCGCTTTTTTTTCAGCGCCATTGTAACCTAGGACGGTCACTAAGTGAACTGTTGCACGTTGAGGACTATCTGGGTGGGGTTTGGAGTGGAGAGGCCCGAGGTGTGGGTTTCTGTTTGGCATCAAGAGGCCAACAACTGACATATCCATCAAGCGCGGTGGCGGAAACCATCTCCGTTTTATGTGACTTTTTTGAAACTTCCGTGGGAAAAAGAAAATGTGGGAAAATGCATCTTTGGAGGCATTTCATTTTTAAGGACTTTAAAAAGGATTTTAAAAAGGTTTTTTTTTAAAGGTGAATCGAGGAAGCAAAAGATGGGGAGGAGGGGGAAAAAAAGCGAGAGGCCACTTAGAAAAAAGCTTTGGTGAAAAAGAAAACATTAGGATCCTCCCCACCACCACCTAGGTCCCTAGCGCCCCCCCCCCCTTTTCCCTTAAAGAGCCAGTGTCCCTTGGCGTGGGAAACTCCGCCTCCCGTTTCCCGGCGTGCCTTGCAGGGAATAGGAAAGAGAAGGAAGGAAGGAAACTCCTGAAGTGGGAGGGGGAAAAAAAAGTAAGTACAGTACAGCATCCAGAATTCAGCAAAGGGATTTGAAGACGGGCGGGGTGAAAAGCAGGGACGGGAAGGGAAGGCCACTGGAGTGGGGGGGACCCACAAAGAAAGGCTTACTTGGGATGTTTGGGGAAGCGAGGCTGGAAAAGGAGAGATTTCGGTGGTCTTTGCATCTGTTTTCATTCCAGAGATTGGTTCAGGATAGTTCCCATTCACACCCACACTTAAAGAACACATGCTTGCTTCTCCTGAAGTGCATTTACTGAGCAAGACACATTATTCCATTAGTGGCAGGATTTACTAAGAGGCTGCGGCTTTGGGGGAAGCTGCGATGGAGCAGCTTCCCATGAATTCTTGACTTCAGGCACCTCATTTCCTCCTGTCATTTAAAGTGGCATTAATTGCCCCATTATTTCCATATGATCTCTTTGCTAAGTTGAAGCCATCTGTTTTTTTTCCACGGCTATTAAAGGGAAATTGGCTCTTCGGTCTGATTAGCACACAGGCGTTTCCATTCGATTTATTACCTCTCCAGGTTTTTAACTTCCTGGGTGATATAAATTATTGCGCTTTGAAACACCCGTCCGTTCCTCCAAATAGACTTGCTAGATAAAAAAAAGCTTCCAACAAATTTCGGGGGGGGGGGGGGGGAGGAATGCAGAAAGAATAGCAAATAGGTTGGGTGGAAGTTGGCTTTAGCGAAAGGAATTTGTGTTTGTGAATAATAAGCTGGAACTCAACACTTTTCGTGTCCTTTTCTGTAACGGGATTGAAATAAAAGGCCTACTTTGGATCTGCGTACATCGTTGGATTAATGAAGGCTCCATAAGCCAGTTTGGAAGCTGTAGTTTATAAATTGGCATACATGGAGTCTTTAGTGCTTCATACGAACCCAAAATCTCCGGGAGATTCTTGGCCACGTAAAATATGATATTAATTGCAAATCCATACGAGGGGAGAGCAGGACAGGGAAGAGCGGTTTGCAAATGTCTTTTCAGTCTGGCACGGAAACCAAAATAACTTGGGAGAGGCAACTGTCTAGAAAAGAGGCTCGGTTAAAGCGGAGAAGTAAGCAGTTTGGCGCTGAAGCAGGGTCTGGATGGGGCCACTTTTGGACAATCAGAGGTTCATGGGACAGGGTGCTTCTCTGGATCTCCTTCCCTCTCGCTGGAGCCATATTTTACTTTGCTTTGTTAGAAGGCTGAGCGTTTTCCTCTACAGTGCCAGACGTAACAGCGATAAGGCTCATGAGAACCAAGGTCAGCTCAGCGTGCCCTAGCAACGGCAGGAGAGAGTGAAAAGAAGGTCATCGCCTGCTTGGTTGGTTAACGTGACCTGTCATACAAGGGGTGGGGGTGAGTGGGAGATATCTATCCTTTCATTATATCAAAGCGGGGGAAATGATTCAGAGGTGGTTTCATGTTTGAACGTGCCGATAGGATGCGCCCAATAAGCAGGATCTTTGAGAAAAATCCACAGCCTCAGAGTCTTTTGAATGGATTGGGAGCATTACTCATTCTCCAACCCATAGATAGCTGGCGCGATGTCCTCTTTCTGACCAAGTGATAGTTTTCGGTGTGTGAAGTCTTAACGTTTTCTAAAAGAAGAGCACTCAATGATGTGAGCCGTGCCTGGTAACTTGTAGACTGAAGTTGTAGTGCCCAGATGTTGGGGGGGGGGGGTGACCAGAGAGAGGAAAAATGGATTTGAGGTATTACATTAAAAGATGCTCGGCTTTTCTCTAAATTCTCTGCTTTATCTTTGCCTCGTTTTGTTGTTGTTTGTTGCAAAGTCGTGTCCGACCCATCGCAACCCCATGGACCACGTTCCTCCAGGCCTTCCTGTCCTCTACCATCCTCTGGAGTCCACTGAAGCTCACGCCGACTGCTTCAGTGACTCCATCCAGCCAAATCCTTCTCTGTCGTCCCCTTCTTCTTCTTTTGCCCTCCATCGTTCCCAGCATGAGGCTCTTCTCCAGTGAGTCCTCCTTTCTCCTTAGGTGGCCAAAGTCTTTGAGTTTCCTCTTCAGGATCTGGCCTTCTAAAGAGCAGTCAGGGTTGATCTCCTCTAGGACTGACTGGTTGGATCACCTTGCAGTCCAAGGGACTCGCAGGAGTCTTCTCCAGCACCAGAGTTCAAAGGCCTCCATTCTTTGGCACTCAGCCTTCCTTATGGTCCATTCACAGCCATCCATTGCAATTGGAATAAACATAGCCTTGTGTTGGCAGGGCGGTGTCTCTGCTTTTTAGTAGGCTGTCTAGGTTTGCCATAGTTTTCCTCCCTAGGAGCAAGCCTCTTTTAATTTCTTGGCTGCAGTCCCCATCTGCGGTGATCTTGGAGCCCCGGGAAATAAAATCTGTCACGCCCTCCATTTCTTCCCCATTTATTTGCCAGGAATTGAGAAGCCCGGATGCCATGATCTTAGTTGTCTTAATGTTGAGTTTCAACATTGCCTCGTTTACTTGCTACTTAACATGCTGCATCTTTTTCCGTTTTCCCCTACAACTGATGTGTTTTTTTTTTTTGCTCTTTCCCTTTCCTTTTCCCTCTGCTCCAGCTCTTCTGAAAAGCCCATAGCTGATTCCCAAAGAGAGAAGACATCTCGACCGCCGCAGCCATGCCCTCCAATAAGGACGCCTCTGGCTGCTTTGGCTCACCGCCAGGTTTGATCTGCTTACCGCCCATTTCCGAGGACCTCCAGCTGGTGTGGACCCAGGCGGCCCAGACGAGTGACCTGGACAGTAACCAGCACCTGCTGCAGACTTTCAGCTATTTCCCGTATCCCAGCCTTTCCGACCTGGCTTTGCTCTGCCTGCGTCACGGCCTGCACATGGAGAAGGTGAAGGCTTGGTTCATGGCGCAGCGGCTGCGCTGCGGCATCAGCTGGAGTGCCGAGGAAATCGAAGAGACCCGGGCTCGCCTCATCTACCACCAGGACCAGCTCCACTTTAGTTGCCTGCTGGCTGGCAACGAGGGCGACTCCTGGCACCAGACTTGTAAAAGCCCTTCTTCGTACTATCACCACCAACACCAGCTGGCTCCCCACGCCCTGCACTACTCCGGTAAATATCCGGAGAACCAGCAACCTCTTGTAACCTCCTTAAATCATTGTAGTATAGCTCCAGGGACAAAAGAAATGGGGACGATTGCTCAGGACATTTGGAAATTGCAGGAAAACACCCCGTCGTCCCACTATAAGAAACCTCAGGAACATTTTGAACCTTCAGGGATCATGGTGAATTTTCAAAATACCAAAGAGACCGTTTCCGGTGCTTATCCCCCCATCACGACCCTCGGCCTGGATTATAACCTCCCGGATTCTCACACGATGGCCTGGAGCTTCCCCGCAGTGTCCCAACCGCCCCCGGAGTCCATCACGCCTGCCGTCAACGGCGGGAACCACCCCGCAATTCTTCCGTTGGGTTCTTCGGCGAAAGCCGCCCCGTCCTCCTCGAAAATTACCACCAGCGTCACGGACCGTCAAAACCATCAGCATTCAGTCAGCGACCAGCAGACTTCTTTGCCAGAGGTTTTACGGAAGCCTAAGCGGAAGACGAAGGAGCAACTGGATTTGTTAAAGGCCTTCTTCCTTCACCGGCAGTGGGCCAGGAGAGAGGATTATCACCATTTGGAGCAGGTAACCGGGTTACCCCGGGCAGAGATCATCCAGTGGTTTGGAGACACGCGTTACGCCCTGAAGCATGGTCAGCTGAGATGGTTCCGGGACAATGCAGGGCAGAGTCCAGAGCCTGCTTCCTCAGGTGGACCTCCTCCTCCTCCTCCTCCTCCTCCTCCCCAGCCATGCACAAATCCTCCAGACGCAGGCCCCCTGGAACAGTACTGGGACACCCACACGCAGCTGCAGGAGAATGACTTGCCGATGCTCTGCCGCAAATCGGGAATGAGCCCGGAGCAAGCGTTGGAGTGGTTTCGCTCGTACTTGCCCGCGCCGTGCGAGGTGGAGGTGTGTTTGGGGGACGACGACGAGGAGGTAGACGAAGAGATGGCGGCCGCGATGATAAAGGCGGAAGATGAAGACTACGAAGAAGAGGAGGATGTGGAAGAGGAGGAGGATGAAGACTGAAGGACTTTTGGGTGGATGCCGGAGATTTTTGGACTTCTCCGATAAGCAGGCAGAAGGATCAGTGAGACAGAGTAGTAAGCTAGGTTTCTATCCTGACCGTTTCCTGCTGGTAGCAGGGACCACTGCTAGAATTGGTTTTGTTTTTTTTCCTTTGAGCCGCTGAATTTAAAAACAAAACTGTTCAGCGTTTATCAAGGCAGAATCACAATGGTATATAAAGAGGGGGTTTCCAACCCTTCAGATGTGAGTGGCCATGATATATGAATGCCTTCAGCAATCTGCAGGGTCTCAAATGATTTTTCTGGAAAATCTTCAGTCGGTTAATTGCATTGTTTTGGTTTCATATTGTTTCCTCTAGATGTTTTCCTTAATAATTATACATTTGTTGTCTAGGTCCCTAACCCTGAAGCCCTACAATTGCCTAGTTTTGTTATCTTTTCTAAGGTATACAGATGTTTGGAATACAGATATTTTTCATTTACGCTTGGATGTATCTGTCTTGATTCTGTTTCTTCCAATTCATTTGTTTTTTTATTCGAGTTTAGAAACTGGACTGTTGGTTACCAGAATTGCAGAGATTTGCCAAGCCCACTCTTTCCAAATTCCATGAAAGCCATACATAAGATTTAATTGGTCTAATCTCACAGGCCAACTATATTTTCCTGAGTAAATGAACAGTTATTTGCTTGTCGGTGCTTATGTTTTGTTTTGATACACCAGTTCTTTGAAATCAACGAAACGTAGAAGACACACTAAAGCTATCTTCCCTGTTTTCATGCCTTCAAGATACGTTGGGACTAAAAAAAAATGTTAGTTTCTAGACTGGTACTTAAGATGGTGATTGTAGCTGTTTTATTCAAATTGATATTTTGTCATTTATCTTCCATTTTCATTCTCTCCTTTATTTAAAAAATAATAATTTTTGGAATGACTTCTAATATCCGCTCTTGATGGTCGTCTTTATCATGTAATTCATATCATTTCTCTTAATTGCTCTGTTTTCTTTCCCTTGTTCCGTTAGTGCCTTGATTCAGCAGCTTTCCTAGTCATCCAGTATTTCCATTCAAGTCACATATCTGGTCTGTACTAGTTGGTTGATATAGAGAATTCAATGCCAGTTAGAGATATTGTAAAGTAACAAGAGTGGCCTCTTGCAAAAGAAGTGCAAACACTCCTAAATGCTTGCTTTTGTCAAACTCTCATTGCCCTCAGATTGATGGGGAAAATAAAACCCCTATATTCTGAGAATAGCTTTTGAGATTATTCTGAAAGAAAGTAAAGAGGAATTTGGAAGTTTGTGAAAGCATGAAGAGGTAGGAGACTAGACGAAGATTAATCATCTGTACTTTAAAATTTATATTTATTCAATGCCATTTTCAATTTTTTAAAGTAGAAACTTTACAAATATATTCTGCAGGCAAGAGAATTTAAAAGTACTGAAATAACCTTAGGTAAAAAGGAACATGGATTATGCCATACTTAGTGAAATGTTCAAAGGCTGTAACTTGTCCAAGATAGAACTGAGCAGAATAATTTGGTTTGTGGATTGGTTACTTAATAAATTGAATGAGTTAATAGATAATTATGTTCAGTAAATTATATCTGTCTTTTCCCTCTTTCTAAGTATAGTCTTTTTAAAGGCTTATCTGTTTTGTTTTAGTTCTGGGAAACAAGATTGGTTGCAAATACAATAATCCTACATTATGAGCAACCTGGGTCAAATTGTTTGAATATTTCATCTTGGAAGTATACAAAGCATTTTAGCTCAGAGAACATACAATGTAATACATTTTCTTATCAAATCTAGTCACAAAGTAAGATTGGCGCTAGGACTCACAGGTTACTTAATGGGCTATAATTGACAGTTAAAACATCATGTATCAATAATGCTGCTGCGGAGTTCCCCAGCTAATTTTAGCCATTTTCCTCTATAAGGATTTGTTTTAAAATTATGTCACATATGCTAAGTACCATAAAAAATACTTTGCCTTGTATAATAATTTTAATTGATTTACTATGATTCATACACCAGTCAGCTTCAAGCAACCATGAATGGCTTATTTCAAGTCACAAAAAATATTTAAATAGAATTTTAATCAAAACAGGGTCTCCTAATGGCATCACTCAATTACTAATGGGTTGCTTTTTAATCAGGCTCAAATATTCAGAAGATTTATACTGCAGGAAATCTGCACAGAAGAGTCTATCTTGCATCTAACATTAGGATGATGTTTAAGAGCACAGCTGCTTTGGTCATCCCCATTATTGCTGATGGATTTGGCTGATGGATGAATACCTGGGGAAAAGTGCAATTAACTAGTTGTGTGGAGCCAATCTTCCCAGTTTAGGACTGCATTAAATTCTGATCACTATTTAGTTTGCTCAGAAAAAAAAATATTCTAGGTTTTGATAACGGCAAGTAATATATTTCTAACATAATACAATTTTGGTTTAACAGAAGACATGGGGAATGAGGAAAAAAAACAGGACTTTGTTCCTTTGGAAGCTGCCATTAAGATTTCTAAATCGTAAAGCAGGGACTTAAAAAAATGTAACATTTGTTTTAGCAGCAAAAAAAATATCAATATTGTTGCATCTTACTGGCAAGGGTGATGAAAACTAGATGGGGGGGGGGGTGTAGAGAAGAGCCATAATTTAACCTGGATATGGATTACATTCATTGTCTTTCACAAAGCTGTGTCATGTAACATATGAAAGGGTGAGAATGAAGAATCCCTGTGGGCCTCACTTACCTGCGGGAAAAGGATGGTGTAGAGTGAGGCGTGAATCTCAGCTGAGAATGACAGAAAAGGAAAAGCCATTGAAATGAGTGAAACTTTTCTGCATGTGAACTACCTGTCCACAAGTCTGTAGAGCAGGGGTGTCCAAACTTGGCAACTTTAAGACTTGTGGACTTCAACTCCCAGAATTCCCCAGCTGGCTGGGGAATTCTGGGAGTTGAAGTCCACAAGTCTTAAAGTTGCCAAGTTTGGGCACCCCTGCTGTAGAGACTCTGTTATCCAGGTCATGATTGTCCCAAAGTTGCTTTTTCAAGAGGCAACTGGACTTCCTTGGTTTTTCTTTTGAAGACGTTTCGCTTCTCATCCAAGACGCTTCATCAGCTCTGACAGGATAGTGGGGAATGGAACCATGGCCTGGATGACTGAGAATCTACAGACCTTTAGCTACACAATTTGGGATGAACCCCCTTTGAATGGTGTGGGCGCAGGAATGGATTTCCAGAGGGAAAATTGCAGACTACAGAAACATTAGCACTGCCCAGGTGACCCTGAGGGCACAGGTAAACTTCCAAGTGCTTCAATGACCCTCTAAAAGGCTGCAAATGACCAGCTGTCTGCAAGGAATAGAAATCCTTCCATTCCCCACCATCCGGTCAGAGCTGAAGAAGCTTCTTGGATGAGAAGCGAAACGTCTTCAAAAGAAAAAAAACAAGAAAGTCCAGTTACCTCTTGAAAAAAAGCACCTTTGGGACAACCTGTCTGCAATCGACCTTTTTACCTGTAGGGGGCGCAGTCTTTCAGCATTGTGGTCAGGAGCAGAGGCACCTGTTGGATCTGTAAAAAAGAAAGCAATAGGAAACAAACTGAACAGGAAGGCAAGTTCTGTGAGGGTTGAAGGGCTAGCTTAACCTATTGGTCAATTTTGGCATTTGTATGTTTATGCTAAGCCTTAGTTTTGTCTAACCATTTTGGAATATATAATGCCAGGGTTAAAAATTGCACAATATACTTTGGGCCCAGACTGGTAAATGTCAGGCATGACCCAAAAGAAAAGAGGACTTTTCTAGGAAAAAGTGAGGGAGATTAGGACAAAGATTTATAGCTGATGCGATTATTCCTTGCGTATGGTTCCCCTTCTGTTAACTTTAAACAGTGCTGTTCAGTGACAACTTTGGGGGTCATTCAAGCTGAATCCAAAGCTTTGGGATTCACCTGTAGCTAGTGGGCCTTAGGTGTTGTTATTATTTACAAATCGTTATAAGCCGCATTCACGAAAGGAGCTAGATCACAACCAAAAGTAGTGTGATACTGCACGAAAACTATATGGAATAAACATATATTTGCCAAAGAGGAACAACTTTCCTCACCGGGAAAGATGCTGAGGTTGAAGTATGGAGTTTCTTGTGGCTGCCCAGGGTTATTAGCACTCTGACTTAGTCTTGCCATCGGAGTTTGAAGACTGAAGATATTGAAACTGGGTGTGTGGGAAGTGGAAGGAGAGGCCCTAAGGAGGGTGACAGAAGTCCTGGTTATTGTGGAAGACAACACTATATATCTAAAAACATAAGCAGCACCATCATCACGGCCTTCCTCCCCCACTTCTCTGGCTCACCTGTAGAATAAGCTCGGCATGGAGGCTGAAGACGGAGTGGCTGCCAAATAGAAGGTAAAGGTGTTACACCTGGAATGAAGGGTGGACAGCACATGGAAAAGTGACAGGAGGTTTAAGGGTAGGCATGTGGGGGGGGGGGAAGGGTATTGTAAGGTGAGGAGGAGATCAAACAGAAATTGTTTTATTCGTTACAGAAAGGGAATGTTCTTTCTCTTCACAATAAATTCTGTTCCAAATAATCAGCTGTGAAAGGATGCTTGTCTGTAGAAATGAAAACCCAGGAAGATCCTTGCTTTTATTCCTTTTGGCTCTCTTTTCCCCTGAATCTAAATATGGCAGAAATTTACTGCTTGTTGGCAGTTATACTTCTTACCATTCGCAGAGACCGCCGGGGTGGTTCTCGTGGTTTGCTGAATAAAGGGGAGAAAAGTTTAAAGGGATTTTCATTTATTTAATCTCATTTGTAGAGTGACTCGGAGCAGCGTGCAACAAAGCTAACAACAGCGACTAAATATGTAAAATCATTGCAAAAATATTAAGGACTATTTTTTAAAAAGGCCAGATGGAGGGATGTTAATGGAGCAAAAGTACTAAAAGGGCAATAATTAAAATATTCCGAAACACCTTAGAGCAGGGGTGTCCAAACTTGGCAACTTTAAGACTTGTGGACTTCAACTCCCAGAATTCCCCAGCCAGCTCTGCTGGCTGGGGAATTCTGGGAGTTGAAGTCCACAAGTCTTAAAGTTGCCAAGTTTGGACACCCCTGCCTTAGAGCTAACATTATTCATTGTTCTTTGTTGCAGATAAACCAGTTTGGGGATTTGGGGCTTTTAGGATTCCCTTAGTGAAATCACGTTTTTAACCCATATTACTGCGAAGGAAACGGGGGTCCTGCCCAAGCCACGTGCAGCTAAACAGAAGAAAGAGCCCAGATGGTTTTATTTTCCCGAAACAGCTTTTCATTGGGGCAGATGGTATCAGTGGAATTTTATTCTCAAAACTACTTCAAATAACTGCAACGAACAAAGCAGCCTGTCCGTGGTTTCACTTTCCTGGGAAAAGAAAAGCAGGGGCAGAAACTAACCTGCCAGCTTGATGGGTGGCTGACTCTGGAAGAAATGGAATCCATGGAAGATGAGCGGCTGAGAAAAGAGGCACAATAGGTCAAGGAACTCACTATTACAGCTGAAAGCTAAATCTGCAATCAGGTGCTCAGTACCTTTATGGGGAAGCAGCTTATTTATGGGGTCTTTTAAGTATAACAATCAAATTTTGCTGTAAGGCAGCTAGATTAAAGGAGATTCTAAGATATGGAATGACACTTAGACTACGCACATGTTAGAATAGACAGCCACTTGTCTGAAATAGTATAGGGTCTCCTGCTTGAGCAGGGGGTTGGACTAGAAGACCTCCAAGGTCCCTTCCAGCTCTATTCTATTCTGAATTCTGATTTTTTCGAAGAAAACACTGTTCCCTCTCTCCAATTCTGAGCAAGTTCTTAACTATGCAATATTCCAGGATCTGGAGCACATTTAGAAGAGTGTCTGCCATGGGAAACTTAGCTCAAAATATCCTTTGCCAGAAAACCAGCTAGCTCTTTGGGATATTTTCACCATCCAGCTGGGACTTTTGCGTGGATCCAAGATACTTCTGTAAAAGGTATACTAAAATGTAGCATTTTTGCTGGCTTGTTTATTTCCATATTTGATAGTTCTTACACAACATTGTCCAAACTATTAACATTGTAAATCAACTAAATGTTTGTGTTGAATTGATATTTATAGATTTGAATTTATATTCATATATTTATTTATTAAGGAAGCAGTATGCTCCATCCCATATTTGGGTAGACCGGGTTGCCCTGATAGAGCGGTCTCACTGGGAAAAAAAACTAACTAAAAAAAAAACAAAAACATTTACCTGACCACCTCACTGGAGCGCTGGAAAATTGGTTGCGGTGTAACTGCAAAGTATGAGAGTTACTATGTTAACTATGATGGTTAATTCTGCTAGAAGTACATGTTGGCCTGAGCTAATAAGAAATCTTATACTTTGATATATCTCTCCATATCCTATATTGTCCTCAGCGACCCAGGCAAACACCCATAGAGTTCCATCCATGCACATATAATACACAAAATATTACCCTGAACCACGTGAAGTTGATTCTGGATCCTTCTCTCTCTTACCTGTCTGTGAGGGAGGAGTGATGGCAATCGGCCTTGGGGTGCTGTTTCTGCATCAAATTGAAATGAGTTTGATCAGTTAGGATAACTCCTCCTCCCTACCCACGCCTGAACATTGGGGTTTTTCTTTGTCCGGGGTTTTCAGTGCTGGCCTATGATGGCTCAAGGCCCAGCTCCCTCGTTTTGCCACGGATATCTCTTACAGTACTGCCTCTATTATTTCATGGGCTGCCAATTCTGATTTAATGTTTCTGAAGGACAGAACAAACATACTGACCTGCTACCCTGGTGCTGTCTGGGGAAAGCCTGTTGAGAGAAGAAGGTAGGGTTTGGGGGTCAACAGCTGGGCCCCTAACATGCAAAGAGGTTTGATTTACTCTCTCCTCAAAAAAGAAGACCAGTAGTCATTGCTGCCATCAGAGGGCGACAAGAAACCAACTAAGGGAAAATATAATTGTTTCCACCAAACTTCCTACCTTCAGGTTGAAGTACTTCTTCTTCAGTTCCCTATTTTCCTTCTGTACAGCCTCTAGTTCTCTACATATGGCAGGCAGGAGAAACAGAAAGCGGGTAATAATAATATGCCTTGATGCTTTAGAGCCCACCAGAGAGCACTTCAGCAGTGATGAGAATAAAGGCAGGAGGGCTGCCTCTGGGGCCATGCGAGCTATTTGTTTCACTTCACAAATTATCAACATGTTTCAACATCTAATGGCTGATATCAGAAGGAAGCAGTAGCCTGGAGTCTTCTTTAGAAAAGTATATAATCCTATTTGCTTGCCACAGTTTTTATCTCCATCAAAAATAAAACAAGTATTTCTCCTCCCCCACCCCTCACCCCCCAATTAGGACAACTGAAGGATATTTCAAACTTATTCAATAACGTTCTTTTGGGGAAGAGGGGAGAGGAAAGGATGGCTTTCTGGATATATCAAGGGTGGGGATGTTTTAAGTATTTTAATTAAAATACTTAAAATAGCTCAGAGTAGGGGGGTTGACTTAAGAAGGCACAATGGACCTTTGATCAATCAGTAATGTTCTTAACCGAGTGACAATATGAAACCAGATCTTGTAAAGTTAATCATATTAACTTTACTAATCCCTACAGATAAAATCAATAGTCTGTATTCACAGGGGCAAATGAAAGACCTAGCAACTGTATTTGCACAACCTTATTTTGAATCTTTGTTAGGTTCTCTTTGTGGCTTAGGTGCTGTATGAAGCGGCTTATTTGGTGCTTCAGCATGTTCAGTGTATTGTATGCCCCCCTCCCCAGAGAAGAGGATATTTTAATATTCATACTGTGTTGTGAAAACACATTTATACTGTTTTCCTTTCTTATATGAACACGACCTGCATATCTCACTTTTCCTGGATAGTTAGTTTCTGGAGAGCTTGCTGGAGGGCTCCTTCGGCTTTTGAAGCGTTATTTTTGTAGAAAGAAACCAGCAGGTCCATTTGGCTCTTCTGGAATGTCCATACCTAGAAAGAAGACCAGAAGGCAATGAGAGAAGTGAATTTCAAGGAAATTCAGCATCTGGACTCATGACTGTAACTCCTCTAGGAAGAAGCAGCAAGTGGGGAACCTTTTAAGTCCTGGTACATCACTCAGAGCAGAAGACATCTCTTGCATATGGATTGTACACGACCAATCCCGGCACATCATAGTAGGCTTGTGATAGGAAATCTTTGGCATTCTGAATATTATTTTTCATAGCTTCCTTAATTTATAACATGACATACAAAAAGAATACAAAAGCAAATATTAGATAAATTAGAAAAGGAAAAAGGGGAGTGGCTAGTGGGGGAAAGCAAGGGAAACAGATTTAAAAAAAGGTATTGGCTTCTGACTCCTTTGATGCAGTAAAATAAGGCATTAATAGGATTCAAATCTAACCCCCATACATTTCAACTAGGATGGTCAGCAGTGGTTGATGAGGGGAAGATTGGCCCAACGACATCTTTCCTAGATTGGAAGTCTCTGCTCCCAGTCACTCATGCCTTGATCGCCTCTCTTTTGGATTTCCACAAGGTTGCTAAGGGTTGACAATAATTTGATGACACATAATCATTTTGCTGTATCTAAAGCTACTCGTCCTCATGGTTACAACTCAGCTTTCTGGTTTATAGGGCTTGAGGCCTTGTTATCTACGGGATCACCTTCTCCAAGTGGCTTATGCCTACTCAATAAAATTGTGGACTCTTTGTGGATCCCGTTTCTCAGGGCACATCATTTTCAGGGACCCAGCTGACCACCTACTCGGGAGCACTGTTCCTCCGGAGGTCAGGTGGTTTTCCACCCTTTTGTTGGGGGAAGCCTTGGAAGTACATTTAATACAATACAATACAATAGTAGAGTTGGAAGGGACCTTGGAGGTCTTCTAGTCCAACCCCCTGCCTAGGCAGGAAACCCTATACCGTTCCAGACAAATGGCTATCCAACATCTTCTTAAAGACTTCCAGTGTTGGGGCATTCACAACTTCTGGAGGCAACTTCTGTTCCACTGATTAATTGTTCTCACTGTCAGGAAGTTTCTCCTCAGTTCTAAGTTGCTTCTCTCCTGGATTAGTTTCCACCCATTGCTTCTTGTTCTGTCCTCAGGTGCCTTGGAGAATAGCTTGACTCCCTCTTCTTTGGGGCAACCCCTGAGATATTGGAAGACTGCTATCATGTCTCCCCTAGTCCTTCTTTCTCTTAAGCTAAACATACCCAGTTCCTGCAACCGTTCTTCCTATGTTTTAGCCTCCAGTCCCCTAATCCTCTTTGTTGCTCTTCTCTGCACTCTTTCTAGAGTCTCCACATCTTTTTTACATCGTGGTGACCAGAACTGAATGCAAATATTCCAAGTGTGGCCTTCCCAAGGCCTTATAAAGTGGTATTAACACTTCACGTGATCTTTGTAATGATAGTTACCGTCCTGATATGGATTGTATGTTATTAATTCTGCTCCTTCGGGTACTGATGGTTTGCTTTCCTATTTTTTTTTTAATTACTGAGCTTTATTATGCTTCCATTGTTTTATAAGATGTTCAGTGCCTTGTTTGAATTAGAACTGGCACAGAAATGGCAGTAACAGGCACAGTGCCTATATAGAGGGCCTACATGGGCCTTAATGGAATGAAGGAGGGAAAGGAAGGAAAGGTAAGGCAAAGGACATGGGGCAAAGTCCAAAGGGTTGACTTTATTTGGCCAAGTGTGATTAGACACACAAGGAATTTGTTTCCAGTGGAGAGGGAGGTTATTCTCCAAAAATCACAAGACCTGGCTTTTCCCAAAAGTGCTGGGAGAAAGTGAGGTGGGCGAGAGGATTTAACAACGGCCTGCATGTGGGATCTTAATTTTGGTGCCAGAATTTTTAAATGTTCACGGTTTATATGTATAAATGTTGTCTTGCATTATGAATGTTATTTTAATTGCTCATTGGGAGCCGCCCAGAGTTTAATGTAAGTTATGTGGTTGTATAAATATTTTCAGTTAAATAACAACCGTAGACTCTCCAGACCTGGAACTGTCTAGTTAGCTGAATAGAAGGACAAATGATGTAATAGTACTTTATATATTTACTTTAATATTCCATCCAGTCAGGGGTGTGATCTGTGTTTTTTTGTTTGCAAGGCATATCATACGTAGAGCAAACAGTTCAGACTTTGTGTACTTAAAGCTGTAAATGAACAAGGTGATATGAATATTATTATCCACAAGGCGAGTTGAATGATTGCAAGGAATCTTACAACAGCTTAAAGTCTAACCAATTTATTACAGTATATATTGTCTCAGATTACATTTCCTGGCTTTCCTTCTTAAGTGACCCCCCCCCCCCCCGAACTGTTTTTAAACCATGAGAATTTAAGAATTAACTTGTAGAATTAAAGAGGACCTCTGGGGGTGGGGGGACCAATACTGTACAGAACTGCCTATTTGAATATCAGGCATGTGCGTCATTTTTGCTCAATAGTTTATGTTAAGCAACTGCATGTCTGATTTATAGGGGGGGGGGGAATCTTATCAGAAATATGTACTGTGAAACTGATTACAGCCTAATTAGTACATTGGAAAAATGTGTCATGACCCTCAAACTCCTTAAACATGAGTGCTTGTTATACAAATATAACAACTCTCTAGAAATTGAAATAATGGGCATGCAAACTATTCTTAGGCTGAGAAAGAGATAAGAAATAACTACCAGGGAACAATGGAAATGCAGCAATTAAAACATCTGTCCATCAGGATTTCTTAATTTTTGCTTGGGACTCAAAAAAAACCTTTTCTTCACTTTTTTTCCAACTTTTGGAATCTCCTTTCATATGGTTGGGGTTCACTTGTTTGTTCTATTGCAGGTTTAAAAAAAAACAAAACAGCAGGAGGAGCCCTTTATTTTTACCAGGCCTTTAATCGTTTAAAGTTAAGGGATGCAGTGGCTGTTTTATCACTGTTGTAATTAATTATATACAATACTTCCATTCTGTTCTCTTTTGTAAACTGTACTAAGAAATTTCTAGTTTAAAATGTGATGCATCCTAAGCATTCATGTGAATGGATGAAAATGTTTTCTAAACAGTTATCTGTACATATGTGTGTGTGTGTGCTTGTGCGTGCATCATTCTCAGGACTGAACTTTTGATGTTTTTTCGAGTTGGCTTTTCTTCTCACGCATCAATTTGTTGAGATGACAAGGAGACTTATGTGATTACATGGAAATTACATGGATTGCTGTTCTCAACCATCCTTACTTACTTTTAACACCCTGGAGGTCAAACTTTCCTTATGAAAATCAAGATTATACAACATCTTTCAGTCTAGGACAAATAAACATAGAAAAGAAAGCTTTTTGTCACTGGCTGAGTAAGGATGATCTGTCTTTTATCCAAGGATTTTAGAACTGCAGGATGCTGGACTATCTTTTACCAGAGGCTCCTGTGCGGAATATTGAACACAAGGTAGCAGTTTGGCCCATTTTCTGGATCTAATGAAGAGTAGCTGCAAACTTTGTTCAGTTCAATTAAGGGATGTAATTGTAAGAAAATAAATAAAAACAATTGTTGAATGGATGTAGAATAAAACACAGATCCATTCCATCTTTAAATGTTCCTCCCCTCCGCTTCATCTGAGCGCTCTCAGCTATCTGGTTTAAATGATGGGATTAGGAGGAGGATTATCATGGTGGATGTTAATGCTGAGGTATTGCTGATTCTGTTGAAACTTCTTCTGCTGATTAACTAGCCCGTCACTGTTAGATATTAGCATATATCGGGATAAGTCTTCCCTCAGGTCCGCTCCTACAGCGGGAAACAGGTATTCCTCTGATTGGTCAATGGGCGTGCCTCATCCCTATAAAAGGGGAACCCTCCGACCACAGAGTAAGCTGGATCACTACTATTACTAATAAAGAGCTGTTAAGTCACGTCGTGTCCGCAGTCTGTCTCTCGTTGCCCAGATCTAACATTGGCGACGAAGGTGGGATTGAGAGACAGATAGGACGAAGAACGCTACTTCAAGAATCTCCGGATTTGATCCAGCCCAGGAATTCGGCAGAAATTCCGGCAGCCATCTCAGATCACCGCAGCGCGGCAAATTCAAACTGAGAAGATGGCGATGCATGCTCCCCCCGCTCCTTTCGACCCAGCAACCGACGAATGGGAAGCCTTCATGATTCGCTTCGAGTGTTTCCTCGAAGCAAATGAGTACACGGGGATCACCGATGCAAGAAAGAAAAATATCTTCCTCGGCTACTGCGGAAAGGAAGTCTTCAATACGGCCAGAGACCTCACCGCGCCTACTCCAATACAAGCAGTACCATGGGCGACGCTGAAACAAGCCTTGGAAACACATTACGCGCCAAAACCGTCCCGCCATGTCAGCCGCAAAGAGTTCAACATGAGGACTCAAAAGGCGGGAGAATCCATTAACCAATTTGTTGCAGCTCTACGAAGAATAGCAGCCCACTGTGAATACAGGGATTTGGAAGAGCATATCTTAGAGCAATTCATCTGTGGGGTAAGAGACATTTCGTTGCAAAAGAAACTGTTAGCCAACCCGAATCTAACCCTACAGTCAGCATTGAACAAAGCAAGAGCGTCGGAATCAGCGGAGAAATCAGCAGTGACCATACAACGAAGGGTCAACGAAACCCAGCCAGCACCGAGACAAACCAGAGTCCACTACGAAGACGCAAGCCCCGACTACGTGGATCCCGAGTTCGAGGACAGTCACCTAATGCAGAGCAGTCACTGGAGGCCTGGGGGGAAACCCGGATCCCGTTTGCCGCCCTGCGCAAGCTGCGGAGGGAATCACCCCAGGTCTACTTGCAGGTTCAGGAACGTTGTTTGTTCGCACTGCAACAAACTTGGGCACATCGCACGAGTGTGCCGGAGCGGAGTCCCTGCCTCACGGCAGCCACCCATGTACCGCCAACAGAAGCCCAACCCAGGGGCTTGGCGAAATCAAAAAGGGCGCCCAGAGAAAAATCCACAAGTGTTTACCCAGAGAGAAACTCCCCAAAGAGCTGAACGAGCGTATTCCCAGAGAGATTACTCACAAGAAAGTGAGCGAGCGTATCCCCAGAGAGAATTCACACAGAGAGCCGAAAGAGCGTTCTACCAAGACGCTCAACGAGAGTATTTTCAGGATATAGACGATGAGATAGAGTTGACCCAGAGAGAGGAGTTGCGAACGTATCTCACCACGATACATCAGGTCCGCCCTAAGCGGCCCAAAAGGCTGAAAGTCACAGTCCTCTTGGAGGGCTCACCCTGCGAGCTGGAGGTTGACACAGGATCAACCCTGACGATCATTTCATGGGCATCCATGAAACAGGCCATTCCCAGCCTCAGAAAGAGCCAACTGCGCGCTCCTGACGTCCTGCTACGAGACTACCAGGGGAACCAAGTCCCCATCGTGGGCCAAGGCACATTCCACATCCAGTTTAAGGACATCGAAGCCCAGCTGCCCGTGACCATCTCCAGCGCGCCATTGCAGAACCTCCTGGGGCTTGATTGGTTTGAAGCCCTGGGATTAGAAGTCACCGGAATCAACGCCGTGAGAAACAGCAGCGCTGAAAAGATCTTTAAGGAGTTCGAGGATGTGTTCAGCTCCGGTCTTGGTAAGTATGTGGGCAAACCAATATCGTTCAATTTAGATCCAAATGTGGCGCCAATCCGGCTTAAACCGAGACGAGTGCCTTTTGCACTCCGCCCAAAAATAGATAAAGAGATAGATAAGTTAGTGGAACAAGGAATCCTGGAGCCGGTAGATCACGCGCGTTGGGAGACACCTATCGTGACCCCAGTTAAGTCAGACGGATCAGTCCGCTTGTGCGCAGACTATAAATGCACAATTAATGTCGCGCTACAACAGAGCGCATATCCGGTGCCCGTAGTACAGCACCTATTGCACTCATTGGGGCCAGGAAAAGTTTTCGCTAAATTAGATATGGCACAAGCTTACCAGCAACTGCCAGTAGATAGCGCCACAGCGGAGGCCCAGACTATAGTGACGCACAGAGGAGCGTTTAAATGCAACCGGCTACAATTCGGCGTAAGTATTGCTCCAGGATTGTTCCAGAGCGTCATGGAACGACTGTTGCAAGGGATACCGGGAGTCGTCCCATATTTTGACGATATCTTGGTGTCCGCTGAAAACGAGGAGCAACTAAACAAAAGAGTCAGATCGGTTTTGGCCAGAATCAGAGAGAAGGGTCTCCGCCTGAAAAAAGAAAAATGCCAAATTAACGTGCCTAGCGTAGAATTCCTGGGTTATAGAATTGATGGTCAGGGAATTCACCCCACTGAAAAGAAAATTAAGGCGATCCAGGACGCCCCCACACCACGAAATCAAACCGAGTTGCAGGCCTTCCTCGGACTACTTAATTTCTACAGCGTTTTTCTGAGACAGAAGGCGACCGTTGCTGAGCCACTACACCGTCTACTCCAGAGGAACGCACCATGGAGATGGGGACGAGCAGAAGCTGCAGCATTCGCCGGGGTAAAGCGCCTGCTCACCACTGACTCACTACTTGTACAATACAGTCAGACCCTCCCGCTGGTATTGACCTGCGACGCATCGCCGTTCGGGGTTGGAGCAGTCCTCAGCCACAGGATGCCCGACGGGAAAGAAGCACCCATTGCTTTCTACTCCAGAACTCTTTCATCGGCCGAAAGGAACTACAGCCAAATGGACAGAGAAGCATTGGCTGCCGTTGCAGGTGTGAAACGTTTCCATGAATACCTCTACGGCCGCGATTTTGAACTCATTACTGATCACAAACCGCTGTTAGGACTTTTGGCGGGAAATCGCCCCACTCCGGTCTCCCTTTCTCCACGTATGACCAGGTGGACTGTTTTCCTGGCTGCGTACTCTTACAAGTTAATTCATCGACCGGGCTCCACTCTAGGGCACGCAGATGCGCTCAGCCGTTGCCCATTACCAGACATTTTGCCAGACCCCACTCCAGAAGTACCGGTATTGCTCATTGACTGTTTGGATTCGGGACCGGTTTCTTCTTACGACGTTGCAAGGTTCTCCTCGAAGGACAATTTAATAAAACAAGTGCAAACTTGGGTATGGAGGGGGTGGCCAAAGGGAAATGTGGGCCCGGAATTCAAAATGTTTTGGTCTAAACGGGACGAACTCTCCGTGTTACAGGGATGTTTGTTGTGGGGGGATCGAGTTGTTATTCCTTTTGCGCTACGAAAAAAGGTATTGAATGCTTTACATATGGGGCATCCGGGGATCGTGAGAATGAAAGCGTTAGCGAGAAGTTATGTGTGGTGGCCCAATATGGACAAAGAAATAGAGGAGTGGGTGGCCACTTGCGATCCATGCCAGGAGTCGAGACCAGCACCCCCGGAAGCGCCCGCCACAGAATGGGAGAAACCCAAGGCACCCTGGTCACGCATTCATATTGATTTTGCAGGGCCATTCCAGGGTCAAACCTTCCTCATAGTTGTAGATGCTTATTCTAAATGGTTGGATGTAGTCCTAATGACATCAACCACGGCAGAGGCAGTTATAAAGGTTCTTAGGCGGCTTTTCGCCACCCATGGTCTACCAGATCTGTTAGTATCGGACAACGGGCCCCAATTCACGGCCATGCAGTTCGAAACATTTTTAGCAGGGTTGGGAATCAGACACGCCCTCATCGCGCCATTCCATCCAGCGTCCAATGGTCAGGCAGAAAGAATGGTGCGGTTCGCGAAAGAGGCCCTCGCCAGGATGGGCCCGGGGGATTGGCAAACACGCATTGACCATTACCTCCTCATTCAACACATTACCCCGAGCGCAACGACGGGTAGAAGCCCCGCTGAACTACTAATGGGTCGCCGCCTACGATCTCACCTGGACAGGCTCCACCCGAATTATTCTACCTCGGCTCCCCCAGACTCTACAAGTAAGGTCAGATCTTTTAGAGAAGGAGACACTGTTTATGCTCAAAATTACACAGGGGGGACATTGTGGATACCGGCAAGGGTCATTGGCATCATGGGCCCTCGATCGTATTTGTTAGAGCTTGAAGATGGGCGGAATTGGAGAAGGCACATCGATCAGCTTCGAGGTCGCCTAGCACACTCCAACTTAAGGGATGAGGGCGAAAGTTTCCTGTCCACAGAAAGACAACCGCAGGGAAACTTCATCCCAGGAAACGACGACACCGGCGAGCTAAGCGGGGGACAGGACATCACGCACGCAGCTGAGCAACCCCCCGTCATCACAGCCGCTGAGCAAACCCCCGTCATCGCAGCCGAACAAGATACCAGGGAAAAGAGCATCGAAAACGCAAGACCTCCAGAAACAGAAAAAGCACCCGATCCTGCAACTACTTCAACCCAACAGGAAACCAATCCTGCAAGTACTTCAACACAACCTGAACTCCGACGTTCCTCCCGAGCAAGACAAACACCCACCTACCTAAAGGACTATGTCACCTACCGCAACGTCCCATCTAGGAGGGGAGGGGTGTTAGATATTAGCATATATCGGGATAAGTCTTCCCTCAGGTCCGCTCCTACAGCGGGAAACAGGTATTCCTCTGATTGGTCAATGGGCGTGCCTCATCCCTATAAAAGGGGAACCCTCCGACCACAGAGTAAGCTGGATCACTACTATTACTAATAAAGAGCTGTTAAGTCACGTCGTGTCCGCAGTCTGTCTCTCGTTGCCCAGATCTAACAGTCACAAAATTTATCTGGCTCTTTTATCTAGATTTATTATTGTATTTAATTAGCTTACTTGGCAAACGTGGGATCACTATTACTACAGGATTAACCTTTCCCCAGGTTGGCTATTAACCAGTCCTCTAGCGGACCTTGGATCATTCATCCATCGCGTAACAGCTATTAAAAATGGAACGTTAATTTTAGGGAACGTGTTTGACTGGGGAAGTAGTTCATTCATGTTTTCTACATGGGTGGACATGCCTTCAAACACTTTTAAGTGGGTCAGAATAACTTCAGTATTACATACCTGTTTTAATCACTGTCCCTCTTTTTCGCAACTAAAATCTATGGTTTCTTACCTGAGAGATATGAGCCATATAGGTGAGCATTGTTTCAACAGGGTTTTTGAAAAACTTCTTTTCTTCTTGCTTCATCTGAAGGCAGGAAAAGCAGACAAAGGGTTGATAAGGGTTAAATTCTTTACAATCTAAAAGGTGAAACATTGATTTTTTCAGAGCTTATTTAATTGGTTGTATATCTGAAATGCCATCTTTCCAATATCATTTTACCAATTGAAATACGTCTATCCAGCTGCTCGGTCATTCTGAATTCTTGTGCATATGATTTTTTAAATTCTTTTTTTTAATAGTTTTTATTTATGTCATTATATTTTTTCCTGCCTTTCTTCCAAGGAGTAGAAGGTAATATAGTATGAAGAATACCACTTTTGGAGTATTGAAAAACAGCAGGGAAAATATTCTGAAATAAGTAATTTTAAAAAACCATTTTTCTTCTCTCACTAATTTTATAGAAGCCTTTTAAAATAAGTTATAGTGACTGATTCCATGTAATTCAGTACACAACATTGAAGGGCAGTGTTTGAATACTTTTCTCCATAATATAATTGGGATACATAATGAGGTCCCGATTGCCAGGTTGCTGAAATTATTTTTTTAAATTAAAAGTACATAATAAATTATTTTCAAGTTTTCAGGAAATGTCTTTTGTTTGGCTTCTTATAAATTAATATTTATCCACTTTCTACTAATATAAGAGCTTTATTAATCTCACTGTTTAACACTCAGGTTGGTTTTTTTTAAAATCCTGCTCACTATTTGGTTTTCTTGCTTCTTATAATTTAAATATTTGACACATTCACCCAATAGGTTGAGATACAAAGTCTGAGTTCAGAGACATCCAAAAGAAAGAAAGAAAAGAATCTTTCTTACAGAAACCAGAACTTACATTATCTTTTAGAGACAAATATTTGCAGCTTGTTCCACAAGAAGGGCATTTATCTAACAAGATTAAAAATGTAAGATGTTAATACGATATTGAAATGTTTCATATATAATAATGTCTGACATTGAAAAATGGATGGTTTTTCTAAAATTAACCAGCCAATTTTTGTTTCTATTTAAAAGGATTTTGGCTGATCTCTTAATATGTGAAGGAGGATTGGCGGCTGGATGGCACTTTGATAGGAAACCATCAAAAATCTCAAAAGTTGTAGATCAATCTAAAATGTGGCAAAAATATATGTATTGCTACCAAGGAAATGACACAGGAGTATCCAAGAGGTCATCAGAAGTCAGGCACATTTGAAGGTCATGTCATTTTTATTTCTTTGACTTTTACTCCTTTTGTGTTGGGTAGCACACACACAAAAAAAGCCTCGAAAGTAGAAAAATCCACTTCATACTTACCTGTACCAGCACATTTTTGGCAAAATATATGTCCACAGCTAGTAACCGAAAAGTCAGATTTCTCTTGGATGAAGCACTGATTGCAATGAAACCAATCCATGCTGCAAGGCAGAAAGGCAAAGGTAGATTTTTCTCAGCTTCTGTTGTGAATAAGGATGTGTCATTGTTTTCCAAGAAAGAATTGTAATTGAATTTGAATTTTTGCAGGAAATAGAAAAAAAATTAAGTAATGATATATGGTTCTGAGGATTAGAATAAAAATAAAAGGTTATAAAGAAGATATCACTAATGCTGTAACTGTAGAACAAAAGGCTATGTGATATTGATAACTGTAGTAAAAGAAAATTGAAACTGACTTTTTTATTTCTGTAATTTGGTCTTTGGCTCTTCTTTTTCCCCCCATTCTAAATATTGGTTGCTAGTTCTTATTCTGTATTTAGAATTTTAATAAGATGTTATACAAAGAATTGGATGGATGGAAAAGTAGAATTGGAAAGGTGATACAGAGAGCGAAGTAGAGAAAAAAAACCAGGCATTTAGACAAGGCTGGATGGATATATTGGATTGGAAACAAAGGTGAACCATTCCTCCATTAGTGGAGAAAATATAAGCAACTGAAGGATACATTTATATCAAAGATTCTGTTAGTGTTACTAAATTGATTAAATTTTGACTATGTTAATTTCTTTCCCCTTTCTTTACCCACATGATCCTTTCTTTAAAAGATGGTGAGGAAGGCAGAAAGTGACCATCACCATCATCATCGGAGTATTACTGTAGGGTCTGGTCTTATATGGACTGAAAAAGGATGATTGTATCTATATCAGGTCAATAGAGCCAATGAATCAGGGGTGGGTTCCTGCCAGTTCTCACCTCTTCTATAGAAGAGGTTCCACGAATCTACAGTGCCGTTTAGAACCGGTACCAGCTCCCTCCCCCCGCCCGTCCGCACGTCATCAAGATGATGAGCGAGAGGAGGAATTCTGGGAGTTGAAGTCCACAAGTCTTAAAGCTGTCAAGTTTGAACACCCCTGGGGGTTTTTTTCTAAAGGGTATGGGGTGCAAGGGTCTTCTAACTTGACAGCTTTAAGACTTGTGTGCTTCAAATGCAGAGTTTCTGAGCCAACATTTTGGTTGCTAAGCAAGAGCGTTGTTAAGTGAGTTTCACCACATTTTACAAGATGGCCACGCCCATCCAGTCACATGGATGGCAAGCCACTCCCACCCGGTCACATGGCCAGCAAGCCACTCCCACAAAGCAGGCCACACCTACAGAAGAGGTTCTAAAAACATTTGAAACCCACCACTGCAATGAATGGATGGAAATTAATCAAAGGAGAGGAGCAACCTGGAATTAAGGAGGAATTTCCTAACAGTGAGAACAATTAACTAGAGGAACAACTTGCCTCCAGACGTTGCGGATGCTTCATCACTGGAGGTTTTTAAGAAGAGACTGGACAGTCACTTGTCTGAAATGGTATAGGTTCTCCTGCTTGAGCAGGGGGTTGGATTAAATGACCTCAAAGGTCCTGTCCAGCTCTATTTTGATTGACCAGGGCTGTCAAACTTGATTTCATTGAGGGCCGCTTTGAGGATTGTGTTTGACCTTGGGGGGCTGGGGTGTGTGGCCAGGTCAACATCACTCATTTCGGGGGCACCTGTGGTGGTCCAGATAGCACTGAGGGGATCCTCCTGCAGCCCTCTGCCAGCAAAAACAGCTTTTTTGCTCCATTTTCACCGGCAATGGAGACGCCGCGGGCCGGTCCTTCGCTAAGCAACCCGTGGGCCGGATTCAGCCTGCGAGCCTTGAGTTTGACACCCCTGTGATTGACTGATACTTTGCCACTGCATACTCACTCTTAATGAATATTCATTGAGTTCCACAAACAACAAATAAAATAAAACATTATTCCATCAAAACATTGTGGACGTCAGAAACGTGAAAAGGAAAAAGAAAATGGGTGGGTGGCGGGGAAAGAATCTAAGTCTGAAGGGAAGCAGTCTTGCTCCATTTCTTGGCATGGATCCATAGCAGGGAGGGAAGACAATGGAGGTACAGATGTTAATATGAATTGCCATATATCAAAGCTATGGCATCATATTAATGGTTTCATAACACCAACGTGTCCTAGCAGCAGAATATGTCCTTTTTTATCATGAAAAGTTTCTTCCCCAACCCTGTATTTTTTAGTGGCCCTGGGTTTGTTCCATTTTATTAATATTATTATTATTTGTTTTTCTTTTACTGCCAGTTTTGACTGGACACCAGTGATCTTCACTCTTTCGACCTTGCTGTACAAAAACAAAGACATTTTATTTTTTGGCAAACTAAGTCTTTTTTTTTTTTTGCTTGCTGGTATATAATCTCTCAGTCTAATCCTTTGGCTATGGTGGTAAGGGATTAGGAGAACTGAAATCCAGTTTATCTGGAAATCAAGGTGGAGGGGAAAAACTGTAGTCTTTAAATCTGGTTGCCAGCTGCAGTGAAGCAATACTTTTGAAGACTTTTAAAGAATTGATTAGGGGGTTTATTATGAGGTCTCAACTGGAGACCCAGATATTTGCACCCAGGGCACGGTGAATATGTGCTGCTCGATGCAAGGACACTGATGCAAGATTTGGGCAGGGGGATGGAGGAACTGGGTTTTTTTTTAATGTAAAAATCGTGAAAACTGCAGCTCACATCTGTCTTCACTATCACGACATTCCCACTATTGTTAAAAGTGTGATGAATTACAATCTAATCAATGGGAACAGATAGCATTTCTATGTGATTTAATCACGGATTAAAGCAGTAGGTCAAGGATTTATTTATTTTTTAACCATCTTGTGACTCCGAGATGACTTCCACATTTCAAATCTGATTTGAGGGCAGAAGCAGCATGGAAATAATGAGGATTTATTGGGGTTTCTCTTTGTAGCGGGGAGGCTGTGAACAAGGGCATGAGCTTCCCTTGAAGGATAAGATTTGACATTGAAAGGAGAATGTCTCTAGATCTTACATACTATTGGATGTTAGCTTGTCCAGACAAGTTTCTTGAATAGATATTGCCCTCTTTTCAATTATTTTTCTTTGAACTATTGTTTTAATTATGATACTGCTTGGGTTTGGTATGATTCTTTTTTTAAAAATCGCTTTTATTATTGACTTCTTCTTATGGCTGTCCCTTGTAAGAAGCCGCTGCTTTGCTTTAGAATTATTGTTTTTTTAATGGATGCCTTAACCATTATGGAATTTTAATTGCTTATTTGATGAGCCTGTATTCATTTGAGTGTATCTGTTGATAGATGATAGATAGATAGATAGATAGATAGATAGATAGATAGATAGATAGATAGATAGATGATAGATAGATATAGATAGATAGATACTATGGATAGATGATAGATAGATAGATATAGATAGATGATAGATAGATGATAGATAATAAATAAGAGAAGGAAAAAGAAAGGAAGATGGGTGTAAGAAGGAAATGAAATTAGAAGAGGGAGGGGGGAAAAGGGAATTAAAGAAGCACTGAGGAAATCTTAAAAGAGGCTCCTAGTTATTCCCGTTGTCCCTAAACCTCAAATCCCCCTCAGGTTCAGTGATTCTCTCCATCCCAGTCGGAAACCATGATTCTAGCAAGGTTATAACCAAGTTTAATGCGTTTTCCTCCCTTTGGGAATTCCCTGCCTTGGCCAGCCTTTAAATGTGATTCATCCACCTCAGCAGTCATCCAAACCAAGCGGCAGAGGGTTAATTCTGAGAGGAAACCTCAACCCTCTCCAATCCATAAAGCCTCTTTCCCTTGCTGGACTACAGCCACCATTCTCCTCAGCGTGGGGGTCTGATGGGAACTAACTCCAACTCATTCTGAGGTGTGGGTGGGTGGGAAGGGGAAGACACCGGGCTGAGAGGCCAAGCAGGCCGCCTCTTTTGCGTTGCTATAACGCCGCGCCGATCGGCATTTCCTTTTCTTTTTGGTTTGTTTTAATATTGCGAGTTTGTAACGTAACTGAATTGCGGAGAAGCCGTTCTCCCTCAGAGGCGTCGCCGGCACGCGCATGCGCGACGATTTCCCGCCTTTTCTCCCCCCTCTCTCCTGTTGAGAAACTGGCGGGAAAAGGAAGGATTGGTCGCGCGAGCGCGGGGGGGGGGCGGAGGCGGGGCTTAGGAGAACGGGCGGGAGCAAGCAAAGGCTACCTACCCTTCGGGCCTCTTCGAAAGAGTTAGAGTGGCAGCTCCCAGAATTCCAAGCGAATCCTAAAAGGGTCTGCTGGGAGTTGTAGTCTTGTGTGCTTACGGGTTTTTTTAGGTTTTTTTTTTTTTTTTGCATGGCCTCCAAAAGTTTTCTCACCATTCCCATCCCAGTCCATCTCCAACTGGGCGCCCTTCGGACCAGATTGTGGTAGCCTGGATCTAGGTTTCCCCCCTGAATTCCTGCATGACTCTGTCTCCCAATGGGATGGCCTTGCGGACTTTGAAGCCACAATTCCCAGAATTCCAAGGGAAATTCTCAAAGAGGGTGCTGGGAATTGTAGTTCTCACAGGGTCTGCGGGGAATGCTTCCAATAACTTTTCCTTGAAAGCCCATGTTGATCCATCTCCAACTGGGCGCCCTCCACAATGCATCCCAAAAAAACCTCCCAGAATTCCAAGAAAAATCATAAGGGGATTCTGGGAACTGCAATTCTATCCTTCTCATTCTCTTCCTTCTCCTCCTCCTCCTCCTCCTCCTCCTCCATCTCCTCCTCTTCTTCTTCATCTCCTTCTCTTCCTTCTCCTCTTCCTTCATCCCTTTCTCTTCCTTCTTCATCTCCTTCTTTTCCTTCTCTTCCTTCATCACCTCTTCCTTCTCTTCCTTCTTTGTCCCTTTCTCTTCCTTCTTCATCTCCTTCTCCTTTTCCTTCTTCATCTCCTTCCTTCTTCTCCTCTTCCTTCAGCTTCTTTCTCCTCCTCTTCCTCCTCCTCCTCCATCTCCTTCCCTTCTTCTTCATCTCCTCCCTCCCTTCTCCTTCTCCTCTTCCTTCTTCCTCTTCCTTCTCCATCTCCTTCTCTTCCTTCTCCTCCTCTTCTTTCTTCTTCCCTTTCTCTTCCTTCTTTATCTCCTTCTCTTCCTTCATTCCTTTCTCTTCCTTCTTTATCTCCTTCTCTTCCTTCTCTTCCTTCATCCCTTTCTCTTCCTTCTTCATCTCCTTCTCTTCCTTCTCCTCTTCCTTCAGCTTCTTTCTCCTTCTCTTCTTCCTCCTCCTCCATCTCCTTCCCTTCCTTCATCTCCTCCTCCTCCTCTTCCTTCTTCACCTCCTTCTACTTCTCTTTCTCCTTCCCCTTCTCTTCCTTTTTCATCTTCTCCTTCTCTTCTTCATCTCCTTCTCTTCTTCCTTCTTCATCCCTTCCTCCTCCTCCTCTTCCTTCTTGTTCTACCTCATCTCCTTTCCTTTATTCCTCCTTGTTTTACTCCTCCTGCTCCTGCTTTTTGGCAGCCGCTGCACACTGCTGTCTCATTTTTAGCTAGTTGTCCACTAAGACTCCAAGGTCCCTCTCACAGTCACTGCTATTAAGCCTGGTTTCACCCAGTTTATATGTGTCCTTTTTTTGTTTTTCTTACCTAAATGTAGGAGTTGACGTTTCTCTACATTGTGGATGGGGTTATGTTTCAAGAGTCACTGGCTGGGAATCGAACGGTGGAGCAATTTGGGTGAAAATCGGGACAGGAATTTGGGTGCAGAAATCTAGATTGCCACTGGATAGCAGCATAGAGATGATTAAAAAAACCCATGGCTCTTTGCTGCCACCTGGGGGATCTCTGAGGTTTTGCAATTCCTAGAGCTGGTATCATAAGGCGAGTGGGGGCGGTTGTTTTAAAAAGATGGCAAGGGAATTATTACAATGGGTGCGTGGGTAGAAAAGCACTGAAGATGGCTTAAAGGACATGCGTGGGAAGCTTGGATGGAGGTAGGAATTCACATGACAACTGGCAAAGATTAAAACTGGATGGGCAAATTTAAGCATGCAAAGATGTACAGATTTCCATTAAGTGTATGTGTGTGTGTGTGTGTGTGTGTGTGTATTCCGTCTACTGCAGCCTGGCGCAAGAGGAATCTGCCTCCGGGCAGATGCCACTCATTTAGGCTCCCCAGATGTGCCGTACTCCAACGTCCATCAGCCCCAGCCAGCCGGAGCTTCAAGACCAAGCATCACCTTGAGCACCAGACCTGAACCCAGACGTTGCATTTTTCCCCCCTGTCATTAATCCTCGACTTACAACCACAATTGACCCTTGACATTTCTGTTACTAAACAAGGCATTGGTTAAGTGAGTTTTGCCTCATTTTACGACCTTGGTTGCCACGGTTGTTAAGCAAATCACTGCCATTCTTAAGTGAAACATGGGGTCATTTAAGGGAATTTGGCTTCCATCCCCCATTGACTTTGCTTGTCAGAAGTTGCCTGGGCAGATTACAAAAGGAGATCGCATTGACCCCAGGAGAGTGCAACCTCCATAAATACAGGCCAGTTGCCAAGCAGCCAAATTTTGATCACATAGCCACGGGGATGATGCTATGGTCATAAGTGTGAAAACCGATCATAAATCCCTTTTTTCAGTGCTGTTATAACTTCAAACGGTCACTTCAAACGGTGACCGTCACTAAACGGTGGTTAAGTCAAAGAAAACTTAAGTAGCAAATTTGTCAGTCCATATACCAAGTTTGCTTAAGTTACAGTGGCCATTTAGCTGTTGGAGGTAGGAGAGAATATAGAATATAGCATAAAAAATATAGAATAGAAAATATAGAATAGAAAACATGGAAGAGAAGGGAAGAGAAGGGAATATAGAATAGAAAATGGAATGGAAGGGAATAGAATAGAATAGAGAATAGAATAGAATATAGAAAGAGAATAGAATATAGAATAGAAAATAGAATAGAACACAATATAGAGGATAAGATAGGATGGATAGAATATAGAATAGAAAATAGAATAGAATAGAATATAGAATAGAAAATGGAATGGAAGAGAATAGAATAGAAAATAGAAAATAGAATAGAATATAGAATTAGAATAGAATAGAATATAGAATAGAATATAGAAAATAGAATAGAACAGAATATATAGGATAGGATAGGGTAGGATAAAATATAAAATATAAAATAATATAAAATGTAAAATAATATAAAATGTAAAATAATATAAAATAATATGAAACAGAAAATAGAAAAAAATAGAAAATAGAATAGAACATAGAATAGAAAATGGAATGGAAGAGAGTAGAATAGAATAGAAAATAGAATAGAATATAGAATTAGAATAGAATATAGAATAGAATATAGAGAATAGAATAGAATAGAATAGAATATATATGATAGGATAGGGTAGAATAAAATAGAAAATAATAGAAAATAGAAAATAATAGAAAATAGAAAATAATAGAAAATAGAATAGAATAGAAAATGGAATAGAATAGAAAATAGAATAGAATATAGAATTAGAATAGAATATAGAATAGAATATAGAGAATAGAATAGAATAGAATAGAATATATATGATAGGATAGGGTAGAATAAAATAGAAAATAATAGAAAATAGAAAATAATAGAAAATAGAAAATAATAGAAAATAGAATAGAATAGAAAATGGAATAGAATAGAAAATAGAATAGAATATAGAATTAGAATAGAATATAGAATAGAATATAGAGAATAGAATAGAATATATATGATAGGATAGGGTAGAATAAAATATAAAATAATAGAAAATAGAAAATAATAGAAAATAGAATAGAATAGAAAATAGAATAGAATAGAAAATGGAATAGAATAGAAAATAGAATAGAATAGAAAATAGAATAGAATAGAATAAGGGTAGGAAGAGGAGAAAAGAGGAGGAGGAGGAGAGAATCAGGAAAGAATAGAATGGAATAGATTGGAATGGAACAGAATAGAATAAAAATCATTGTCACTTTAACTGTACACTAAGCATACATTAAAATGGAATTTTGTTGCATTAAACTCTCAAAAATAACCATTATGCATATCCCCCCCCCCCCATATATGACACAGAAAAACATCACAGTCTAGTTTGAATGTATACATAATTTACAGGACAAAAAAAAAAAGAATAGTGCCAGTTTACAAGAGGGATGGCATAAATTCAAACTGACAACAGGATTCGAAAAAAAAGCTCCCTTAGTGAAATACATTTGTGGTCGTAAGTCGAGGACTGCCTGTATATAGGTCCAGCTGGCAATTTTGCCTTGCTACCAGCAGGGGGCAGAGCAACCCTCCTATACCCCGCTAAAGAGCAATTGCGTCTCCGAGGGACAAAATGAGGAATTAAAATTTTGCAGGGGGATAAGCAAAATTTGAAGGAAGCGGCGTCCCTGTTAACCCTGGTTTGCTTTTTACGCCCCCCCCCCAGTTCTCCTTCGGGCCCGCCCGCTTCCTTTTCTCTCTTCCCCAACCCTCCCCTCCCTCTGTTCCTTAAAAGAAGAGCCTCCCCCTGCAGGAGCAGCCGCCGGCTCCTTCCCGGCTTTGGTTCGCGACAGGTTTATCTCATGAACCCCGGCCGGGGCCTAACCCCCGACCTTTGTTCCTGCCTACTTCGGCTGATCAGCTGATAAGGGGAGAGCCCCCGTTGCTCCCGAAAGTTGGACTTCACCCCCCATCGGATCAGCAAAGGCCGACTTGCCAAACAAGGCGATCTGGGGACAAGGCGGGTGGAGAGGGAGGGAGAGGTGGGTGCAAGGCGGGGAAAGGAAGGAAGGAAGGAAGGAAGGAAGGAAGGAAGGAAGGAAGAGGACGGGAGGGGAGAGAAAAAAAACAGAAAAGGAAGGAAGGAAGGAAGGAAGGAAGGAGGAAGGAAGGAAGGAAGAGGGAAGGAGGGAGGAGAAAGAGGGGAGAAAGATAGAAGGAAGAGGGAGGGTGGGAGGGGAGGGGAGGAGAGAAAATAGGAAGGAAAGAAGGAAGAGGAAGGAGAGGGAGAGAAAGAAAAAGGAAAGAAAAAAGAAAAAGAAAGAAGGAAGAGGGAGGGGAGAGAAATGAAGAAAGGAAGGAAGGAAGAGGGAGGGAGGGGAGAGAGAAAGAAGGAAAAGGAAGGAAGAGGAGGGGAGGGGGAGGGAGGGAGGGAGAAAAAAAGAGGGAGGGAGGAGAAAGAGGGGAGAAAGATAAGGAAGGAAGGAAGAGGGAGGGGAGGGAGGGAGAGGAAAAAAGGAAAGAAAAAGAAAGAAGGAAGAGGGAGGGGAGAGAAATAAGGAAGGAAGGAAGAGGAAGGGGAGGGAGAGAGAGAGGGAAAAAGGAAAGAAAAAAGAGGGAGGGGGAGAAATAAAGAAGGAAGGAAGAGGGAGGGAGGGAGGGGAGAGAAAGAAGGAAGGAAGAGGAGGGGAGGGGAAAAGCAAGAAGAGGGAGGGAGGGGAGAGAAAGAAGGAAAAGGAAGGAAGAGGAGGGGAGGGGGGGGAGAGAGGGAGAAAAAAGAAAGGGAGAGAGGAGAAAGAGGGGAGAAAGATAGAGAAGGAAGGAAGAGGAAGGGGAGGGAGAGAGAGGAAAAAAGGAAAGAAAAAAGAGGGAGGGGGAGAAATAAAGAAGGAAGGAAGAGGGAGGGAGGGGAGAGAAAGAAGGAAGGAGGAGGAGGGGAGGGGAAAAGCAAGAAGAGGGAGGGAGGGGAAGGAGAGGAGAGAAAGAAGAAAGGAAAGAAGAGGGAGGGAGGAGAGAGAAAAAGAAGGAAGGAAGGAAGGAAGGAGGAGGGGAGAGAATGAAAGAAAAAGAAAGAATGAAAGAAAAAGAAAGAAAGAAAGAAAGAAAGAAAGAAAGAGAAAGACCCCCCTCCTCCCCCTCTCCTTTAAAAGACGCCCCCTCCCCCCAAAACGCCTCCTCCGACGCTGTTTTCCCAACTTTGCAAAACAAAAAAAGCCACAAGATGACAATCGCGTTGGGCAAGTTTGATAAGATAAGCAGCTGGGGAAGGGAGGGAGATCCAGATGGAGGCGACGGGGATGCTCGGGGCGGAAAGCGGGGGCTGGCTGGGTGGGTCGCGGAGTGGGAGTGGGGGCTGCGCGGGTGGAGAAAGCCAGCCCACCCCTTCCCCTTAAGGCAGCGGTCCCCAATCTTCCCAGCTTTAGGGGTTCCGCATCGGCTCCCTCTACTCAAATGGAGATGCGCCTGTGAGCATCGCGTCCGAACTGACCGCGGACCCCTATGGGGCCGCCGCCCGTGGGGTTGAGGACCCCCGCCCCAAGGATTAAAGGGGGGGGTCGTGGTTCTCAAAGCCGGGATTGACAATGTTCAAATAATCAAATCAAATCTCTTCTACAGCTGGGGAATGGGCTGGTGCATCCACACATCGCCCCCCAGTTGCCAGAGACCCGGGGGGGGGACGACAGAATTGGGGGGTGGGAGGATTGGGACGGAGCAGCGCCCCCAAAGCTGGGAAGGGTTCCCCCTTCTCGGGAAGAAAAATAATAATAATCCAGCCTTTCAGAGGAGAGGTTTGGTGAGAAAAAGAAAGGAAGAAGGAAAAAAAGAAAGAAACAAGGAAGGTGAGAGGGAGGGAGGGGGGAGAAAAAGAAACAAGGAAGGAAGAAGGAAGGGGGAATAGAGGGGAGGGAGAGAAAGAGGAAGGAAGGAAGGGAAGAAAAAAGGAAGGAAGGAAGGAAGGGGAAGGAGGGAGGGGAGAGAGAAAGAAAGAAAGTTGATGGGAAGGAGGGAGGGGGAGGAGAGAGAGAGAGAAAGAAAGAAGGAAGGAAGGAAGGAGTAGGGGAGGAGGGGTGGGAGAGAAAGAGAAAGGAAGGAAGGAAAGAAAGAAAGGAAGGAAGGAAGTGGAAAGGGAAACAAAGTGGGAGGGAGGGGGAGAAAAAGAAACAAGGAAGGAAGAAGGAAGAGGGAATAGAGGGGAGGGAGAGAAAGAGGAAGGAAGGAAGGGAAGAAAAAAGGAAGGAAGGAAGGGGAAGGAGGGAGGGGAGAGAGAAAGAAAGAAGGAAGAAGAAGGAAGAGGGAATAGAGGGGAGGGAGAGAAAGAGGAAGGAAGGAAGGGAAGAAAAAAGGAAGGAAGGGGAAGGAGGGAGGGGAGAGAGAAAGAAAGAAGGAAGAAGAAGGAAGAGGGAATAGAGGGGAGGGAGAGAAAGAGAAAGGGAGGAAGAAAAAAGGAAGGAAGGAAGGGGAGGAGGGGTGGGAGAGAAAGAGAAAGAAAGGAAGTAGGAAGGGAAACAAAGTGGGAGGGAGGGAGGGGGGAGAGAAAGAAAGAAAGAAGGAAGGAAGATGGAGGGGAGGGAGAGAAAGAGAAAGGAAGGTAAGGAAGAAAGGAAGTGGGAAGGAGGGAGGGGAGAGAGAGAAAAAGAAAGGGAGAGAAGGAAGTTTTTTTAAAAAAATCTGCTTTTGACGCAGGCTGTGCAAAATGTCAACTGTATCTCCAGGGCTATTTTGGGGTTCTCGCGGGAGGGGAGAGGAAAGGGGGGCACGGCGGGGGGTGGGTGAAGCGAAGGCCGGACGCGTCGTAAGGGGCGAAAGTGGTCCCAAATCCCCCTTTTTTGCGACCGTCACACTCTTCCATTCCCTGATTACGTTAAGGAAGCGAACGGGGAGAATAATTCCTTATCCTGGGGAAAGTGAGGGGGAAAATGCTTCGGTTCACTCGGGGAACTCCCGGCCACAAGAGCCAGCGCGCCAAATTGGAGCCTCGGGTTCCGACCGGCCCTGTGCGGCGATTCGGATCGCGAGACGGGATTGTGGGGGGCGGGAGGGGGTGACTCGTACCCCCGTGTGTTCGGGGGACTCCCACGCCCACGTGTGTTTTCAGGACCCACAATCCCCGCGTGTTTTCACAGGACCCCTACCCCTATGCGTCTTTTCAGGGGACCTCTACCCCCGCGTCTTTCTCTCCCTCTCCCTGTGTGTGTGTGTGTGTGTGTGTGTGTGTCTTTCTGTCTCTCTGTGCCACTCTCTCTGTCTCTTTCTCTCTGTCTCTGTCTTTCTGTGCCTCTCTCTCTGTCTGTCTCTCTCTCTCTGTGTCTTTCTCTCTCTCTCTCTCTCTCTCTCTCTGTGTATGTCTTTCTGTCTCTCTTTCTCTCTGTCTTTCTGTCTCTCTCTTTCTCTCTCTCTCTGTCTTTCTCTCTCTGTGTGTGTCTTTCTGTCTCTCTTTCTCTCTCTGTCTCTCTGTCTTTCTGTGCCCACCCTCTCTCTGTCTTTCTGCCTCTCTCTATCTCTGTCTCTCTCTTTCTCTCTCTGTCTCTCTGTCTTTCTGTGCCTCTCTCTCTCCCTGTGTGTCTTTCTGTCTCTCTATATATCTGTCTCTCTCTTTCTCTCTCTCTCTGTCTCTCTCTTTCTTTCTCTCTCTCTCTCTCTCTCTCTCTCTCTCTCTCTCTCTCTCTCTGTGTCTCTATCTCTCTCTATCTCTCTCTGTGTCTTTCTGTGTCTCTGTCTCTGTCTCTCTCTCACTCACTCACACAGAAAAACACCCGGGTCCCCTCCCGCCAGCCTCCCCGCGTGGGGAGGGTCGACGGGAGCCTGATCCGAAGGCAAAGCCGGTGCCGGAGGTAAGGCGAGAGAGGGAGGAGCGAGGCGAGGCCACCGCCCTGGCCGGCGGCAGCCGGTTCTGCCAGCTGAGCGCCGCCCGGAGAGGAGGGGAAAAAAACATCGCGAGCCAGGCGCGGAGGGCAGAGCGAGTCCGGCGCCACGGGGCCAGGAGGGAACCAGAGCTCAGCCGGGACGCCCCAGCAAGGACAGACCCCCGCCCCAAACCCTTGCCTCGCCAGCCCCTCAACCGAGCCCGATCGGGGAAGGGCGCGGGATTTGCACCCAGAGCCAGCTCGGCGCTTCCTTGCAAAAACCCATCGCGGGATACACCGGGGGTTCCGCGCGGGGAAACTTGAGCCAACTCAAACCCGGAGGGTCTCCGCCGTTGGGATCAGTCTCGCACGTGAGAAAGGACTGCGAGTCAGAGAACTCTTGACCCAAACGGGCTGGCACAAGTGAATTCATAATTTTTGGTTAAGAGCAATTTTGGCTTCGGACCCTCTTTGGCTTGGATTCTGGAAGAAAAAGAAGAAGAAGAAGAAGAAAATCACATGGACACATTTTTTGGATGCTGAAATTGTCCAGAAGCCTGCCAAACTCTTTTGAGACAAAGGGGAGGGGGTTGTCTTAAGTTTGGGCCCCTCAGAGCTCCTCTAGACTGACCCCCTTGTGCTTGGAGCTGAGGATCGATCTGGGAACCCCAGAATTCCCCGTGGATCTTTGACTAGGTCGCCTCTGGCTTAAGGAAGGATGGAGGACGGTGCCCGTCGGCGAGGTGGCCTTGAGAAGGCCCCCGAAAAAACGGAAGGCGGCGGAGTAGCGCTCAAGAAGGAAATTGGCTTGCTGAGCGCCTGTGGCATTATCGTGGGTGAGTGGGGTGTGTGTGTCTCGTGAGGAGGGGGGGTCTTCTGTCCCCCCCCTTTTGAACTGGACCGTGTTCTTTCCTGATCTTAGCCCTTTGGAGGGTGTCACGGCAGTCATCTGGGATCAAACTTGACCAATTTCCTTGGCTTTTTGATTTGGGAAGGCTCTTGAAATCTCCAATTCTGCTTTCTTTTATTTTATTTTGTTCTTCTTCTCAGTTTTGGCCCCTGCGATCCCCTCCCTCTTCCTTTTTATTCATATCTTCTCGTTCCCAGTATCGATCTGTTCAAAGTCAGCTTTCTCCTTCCAAAGCTCACCTCGCGGTGCCTGGTAATCTACTGGCTTACTTTGGGGAGGAGGGGGGGCACAGAAAAACAGGGAGAGACACAGAGAGAGACAGACAGAGAGAAAGAGATAGAGAGAGATAGAGAGACAGAGATAGAGAGAGACAGAGAGAGACACAGAAAGACACAGAGAGAGAGAGAGAGAGAGAGAGAGAGAGAGAAAGAGAGACAGAGATAGAGACAGAGAGACACAGAAAGACAGAGAGAGAAAGAGAGGGAAAGAGAGACAGAGATAGTGAGAGACAGAAACAGAGCGAAAGAGAGACAGAGATAGAGAGAGACAAAAAGACATAGAAAGACAGAGAGAGACAGAGAGACAGATAGAGAGACAGAAAGACACAGAGAGAGATAGAGAGAGGCAGAAAGAGAGCGAAAGAGAGACAGAGGTAGAGAGAGACAGAGACACAGAAAGACAGAGAGAGAGGCACAGAAAGACAGAGAGACAAAGAGAGAGATAGAGAGAGAGAGAGAAAGAGAGACAGAAAGACATACAGAGAGAGACAGAGAGATAGAGAGAGACAGAGAGAGAGACAGAACCACAGAAAGAGAGAGATAGACAGAGAGAGAAAGAGAGAGAGGGGCACAGAAAGAGACACACAGAGAGAGAGACAGAGAGAGAGATAGAAAGAAAGAGAGACAGAAAGACAGAGAGAGACAGAGAGACAAAGAGAGACAGAGAGGGAAACCTGAATTCCTGGCCTACTGCACCTTTCCCTGGGCGCCTTAGTTTGAGATCCACTCAACGGGGGCTTAGCGGCAGTCGTACCCTAGACAGGAGGATTGGTGTTTTCCCGGGCCCGGAGGGCCGCTTGGCAAGATCACACTCTCAACCCGGAAAGATCCCCTCACCACAAACAAGCCAACAGCTGCGAGCTGTAGGAGGGATCGCATATCCCAGCTTGACGAAATTTCTCCGAAAACGTAACTGCCCCGATGCCAAATGCAGCTCTCTTTCCCCGCTGGAACAGACCATAACATGGTGCAATTCCTTGAATGTAAAACAGATTCGACTAGAATAAAATAACAGAGTGGGAAGGGACCTTGGAGGTCTTCTAGTCCAACCCCCTGCCTAGGCGGCAAACCTTACACCATTTCAGACAAATATTTGTCCAATCTCTTCTTAAACTCTTCCAGTGTTGGGGCATTCACAACTTCTGGAGGAAACTTCTGTTCCACTGATTCATTGTTCTAACTGTTAAGAAATTTCCCCTCAGTTCTAAGTTGCTTCTCTCCTTGATTAGTTTCCACCCATTGCTTCTTCTCCTGCCCTCAGGCGCTTTGGAGCCGGGGTCCCCAACCTTTCGAACCTCAGGAACCACTAAATTCATAATTTTAAATCCTGCGGACCACTAATATGATTTTTTTTTTAAAAAAAAGATAAATAGTATTTAGTGCAATATAAAAAAAAATGCAAAATTATTTGTCGGCGGGCTACCACAATTTTCTCACCGACTACCAGTTGGTGACCGCTGCTTTGGAGAATAGCTTGACTCCCTCTTCTTTTGGGGCAACCCTTGAGATCTCGGAACGCTGCTGCTATCCTGTCTCCCCTAGTCCTTCTTTTCATTCAACGTAGACGTAGCCAGTTCATACAACGGGGCAGGAAAAATATCCAGATCCAAAGCTCAAGGATCGGGAAGGGGGAAGCTTGCCAGCCCAAAGGCTCAGGGAAACAGATCCCTTGCCCGTCTGCCCGCCCCGTCTGCGGAGTTTGTTTTCCACCCCGATGAAGCTGGAACGCCAGCCGTTCGAACGTGTTTGTTCCAACTTCGCCTCTTTCCAGATGGCTTCGTTTAGCAGGTGCCAGGAGACCATTAAACAAACACGGGGAAGGCAGAAGTGGCAGGTCAGAAGTAGGGGGGGGGTGTTGTGTGATCGCTGAAGCACACTCGCTTCCCCGACCCACTCTCTTTGCTTGACCCCCGCCCCCTCTCCTGAATTTAAACGCCCTCCGCTCTTCTGACCTAGGCTTCCCCCAAACCACGAAGCAGACTCCTGGTCCCGACCCCAAAAAAACAACAACACTTTTATGAATTCTGCTCATTCCCATCCAGCAAAGTCTTTCAAGGGAGGATTTACGGTCACATACCTTATCTGGCCAGGCCGAGATCTGTCAAACGTGGCCAGGAGTCTCGGAGAGTCCCGAACCAATGAAAGGAACTAATGGCCTCCTGCAAACTCCACTCCCCTGGCGCTCCCTCTTTTATTTCCTCTTCATCGTCCACTTGTGGCCTTACTCTCAAGTCGACCCGTGTTCTTTAGCTCTTCCCTTCGTCTGGCAACTCTGCGCATGAGCGCCCTGGGAACAGGCTCCAGCTGTTCTTCTGCCTCACTGATGTCGGACTCCGAAGGCAGCTGATAACTGTCAAACGGCCCTGGCCCCCTCTCTGCCTCCGATGCAGAGCCCTCATCAGAGCCTTCCCCAGACTCCAGGACTGGCCCATGTTCCTCCCCAACCCTCCTCACTCTCCGAATCTGCTGCTGGCAGGCCACAACAACCACTTCCCACGGGCCCTTTCTGCCAGCATCCCCAAGATAGCAATATGGCTACCTTCCAGATGTTCTCCTGGCTGAGGTTCAGAGCGAGAGCGCTACTTCTTGCTTCTTGAAAGTAGGATCTGGCCATCCAAAAGTGATTCCAGTTCCCTTGCTTTAAAATGTTTCCCTCAAAGAGACCGGACACGCATTGGAGAGAATCACAGAGTTGGAAGGGACCTTTGGAGGTCTTCTAGACCAGCCCCCCCTGCTCGAAAAGGAAATCCTTTACCATTTCAGACAAATTGCGGTCCGCTCTCTTCTTAAAAAAAACAACAACTTCCAATGTTGGCGACATCTGTCAGGAAATTTCTCCTCAGTTCTAGGTTGCTTCTCTCCTTGATTAGTTTCCACCCATTGCTTCTTGTCCTGCCCTTCGGGTGCTTTGGAGAAGAGCTTGACTCCCTCTTCTTTGGGGCAGCCCCTGAGAGATCAGAACACTGCTATCATGTCACGCCTATTGGATTGGGCGAGGATCTCCTGCTCCGGGCAAGGGGTTGGACTAGATGACCTCCAAGATCCCCCCTTTATTATTCTAGCAATGTTCCTATTCTTGTGCGGCAGAAAAAGGAGTCCAGAAGAGGGAGAGAGAAGGGGGGGGGAGTAAAACAGCTCCAAATTCCCCTTTGCCAGTGAAAATGTTTGACTGCTTAAAGTATGGCACGTGTCAAGGGCATTTTAATTTTCCCCGAAGCCCTTGATCAAAGAACGGGGCTCCAGCGATAGAGAACTGCCGGCTTTCGGTAAACACTTTTTGCTTAAGTCTTCCAATCTCTGGGAGCCCTAGAGTTTTCCGGAAAAATCCTGGCTTTCAAATATTCTTTCCTGCACGGCTGGGGGTGGGGGTGGGGGAGTTGCCTGGAGAGATCCCTCCGGGTATTGATTTCATGCAAAGGAGCATTAAAATGGTGCTTTGAAATGACAAGGCCTAAAGTTTGATGTTTGTTATTTATTGACATATATGTAGGATATATGTATCCTCCTCCCTCCCTTCTTTTTCTTCCCCTCCTCTTCCTTCTCTCCCCCTCCCCTCCGTTCTTCTCCTCCTCTTCCTTCTCTCTCCCTCCCCTCCACTCTTCTTCTTCTCCTCCTTCTTTTCCTTCCCCTCTTCTCCTCCTCCTCCTCCTCTTCTCCTCCTCCTCTTCTTCTTCTTTTCCTTCTTCTTCTTTTCCTTCTCCTCCTCTTCTTCTCCCCTCCTCCCCCTCTCCCTCCCCTCCCCCCTCTTCTTCTCCTCCTCCTTCTCCTCCTCCTCTCCTCTGCCTCTCCTCTTCTTCTCCTTCTCTCTCCTTCTTTCTATCTATCTATCCATCCATCCATCCATCCCATATATATATATAGTGAGATAGATAGTGTGTCTGGGTGTCTGGGTGTATATATGAGTGTGTATGTTGATGTGTGTTTGTATGTGTATGTATGTGTATATATGCATATGTATGTGTATGTATATACATACATACATATACATATGCATACACACACACATATATATGTGTGTGTGTGTGTGTTGTATTTGTGCTGATAAATAAATAAAGGGAGACTAGTATAGATCTGTTTCAAGCTATTTAGCTCTCATCAGCTAGCCGAAGGACAGAAAGGGGGAGTAGTGAGCTCCCTCCCATATTTGGGCGTACCAGGGGTTGTAACACACACGCATACATACATACATACATACATACATACATACATACATACATACATACACAGACAGACAGACAGACAGACAGACACACAGAGACAGAGCGGGGGAGACACACACATAGACAGAGACAGAGACCGAGAGAGGGGAGGAGACACACAGAGAAAGATACCGATACAGAGAGGGGTGAGAGAGACGCACAGAGAGACAGAGAGAGACAGAGACAGAGAGAGAGAGATGGAGAGAGACTAGATAGAGACAGAGACAGAGAGGGGGGGAGAGACACACACAGAGAGAGACAGAGACAGAGAGGGGGGAGAGAGACGCACAGAGAGACCGAGAGAGATAGATGGAGAGAGACTAGAGAGAGGCAGAGACAGAGAGAGGGGGAGAGAGACAGACACACAGAGACAGAGAGGGGGGAGAGAGATGCACAGAGAGACAGAGAGAGACAGAGACAGAGACAGAGACAGAGAGACTCACAGAGAGAGCGAGAGATGGAGAGAGACTAGAGAGAGACAGAGACAGATAGAGGGGGAGAGACACACAGAGTGACAGAGACAGAGAGGGGGGAGAGAGATGCATAGAGAGACAGAGAAAGACAGAGACAGAGAGATGGAGAGAGACTAGAAAGAGACAGAGACAGAGAGAGGGGGAGAGACACACACACAGAGAGACAAAGAGAGATGGAGAGAGACTAGAGACAGACAGAGACAGACAGCGAGAGAGAGTCATTTCTACATATCAAAGCAGGCATACCTGGCTTGACAACCAACTCACTCCTGTTGCTCAACCTGCAGCCTTAATCTTTCCAGATGCCAGGACTGATAAGATGCCAAGGACTGGGTGGTACATATTTTTATTAGGGAATCGCGTTGGGAAAAACCCACCATTGTTTCCCGACATTTGTTTGCTTAGTTCTTCCTTTAACGGGTGAGGGGGGGGGAGTTAAAATTGGCCCACAAAGTGGGAAGTCTGGGACTCATCAGATTTCAAACCGAGATCTTGGAACAGCCTCAGGGGGGAAAAAACTGCTTTGCTTATAATAATAATAATAATAATAATAATAATAATAATAATAATAATAATAATAATAATAATAATAATAATAATAATAATAATAATAATTTGAATTTATTAGCCGCTCCCTTTCCAGGCAGGACTCGGGGCGGCTTACAATGGGCATATAAAACATAAAACATGTGTACAAACACACAAACATACATATATACAAAGACACACATGCACGGAGGAGGTAACAAATTACAACATTTAGACAGTTAAAAATCACCATTAAAATACCCCAATTGTAAAAAACCCAATGTACAATTAAAATTTAAAATTTAAAAAGACAGTCAGGAGGAGTGAGAAAAATTACGGTTGAGCCAGGCCGGATAATTGAAAGAGGTGGGTCTTCAGCTGTACACGGAAGGAGCGGAGATCGGAAGTAATCCTGATGTCACGGGGGAGGTCATTCCACAGGGCTGGGCCCATCACAGAGAAGGCCCTGCTCCTGGGTGTCGCCCCCCGACACTGTTTGGCGGACGGCACCCGGAGAAGTCCCTCTCTGTGTGAGCGAATTGGTCGTAGGGATGTGTGGGGCAGGATGCGATCCTGCATGTAACTAGGCCCTGTGCCATAAAGCGCTTTAAAGATCATAATCAAAACCTTGAAACGCACTCGGTAGACCACAGGAAGCCAGTGCAGCTCGCGCAGGAGAGGTGTTACAGGGGAGTATCTAGTCCTCCCCATAATCACCCGCGCGGCCGCGTTCTGGACCAACTGTAGTCTCCGAGTGCATCTCAAGGGAAGCCCCATGTAGAGAGCATTGCAGTAGTCCAGGCGAGACGTCACTAGCGCATGGGTGACTGTGCGTAGGGCATCCCGGTCCAATAAGGGGCGCAATTGGCGCATCAGGCGGACCTGATGGAACGCCCCCCTTGCCACGGCTGTTACATGGTCATCCATGGACAGCCGGGCATCTAGGAGGACGCCCAAATTGCGCACCTGTTCCATGGGGGCTAGTTGCACGCCCCCGATGGCCAGAGATGGAAGCACCTGGTTGAACCGGGAGGCCGGAAGCCACAGCCACTCCGTCTTGGAAGGGTTGAGTTTTAGTCGGTTGCCATCCATCCAGACCCGTACGGCCTCCAAACACTGGGACATCATTTCGACGGCCTCATTGGGGTGGTTCGGGGTGGAAATGTATAGCTGAGTATCATCAGCATACAGATGATACAGATTATGAAGAGACCTGGATTTTAATTCGGTCACTTCGGTGAGCCTGGTTTTTTTTTAAAAAAAAAAAAATCCCCAGGTGATAGAAAAAGCTATTAATATTTTTTACATGCGAGAAAAACTTCAGCACGTTTACTTAGCCAGTAAATCCTATTATTTTCAAGGTGATTTTCTTTTTTATATATATATATATATCATATTTTTATTGTTTTAAATCACAAATTCCATTTCCATTTCTAAATTGAACAGTGTGTTTTCCAGGTGTCCAAAGTGTTAAAATATAAACATCATAAATATAGATGCGATTATATCAATCGTTATTGTAAAGTATACTATCTTCCATTATGATATTAATGACATAACCATCCATTTCTATATTGAACGGTGTGTTTTCTTGGTGTCCAGAGTGTTAAAATATAAACATCATCCTAATTGTTATAATCATATACATATAGACATATACGCGATAATATCAATTGTTATTGAAAAGTATACTATCTTCCATTATGATATCAATTGTATAACCATCAAAATTAGTGGATCAGAGGAATGCTGTCGATATAATTTACTTGGGCTTCAGTAAGGCATTTGATAAGGTAGACCATAACCTACTACTAGATAAAGTAGAAGAATGTGGGTTAGACAGCATCACCACCAGATGGATTCGTAACTGGCTGACCAACCGCACTCAACGTGTAGTCCTCAATGGAACTGCATGTACATGGAGGGAAGTATGCAGTGGAGTACCCCAAGGCTCTGTTTTAGGCCCAGTACTCTTCAACATCTTCATCAATGATTTGGATGAGGGAATAAATGGGGAACTCATCAAATTTGCAGATGACACCAAGCTGGCAGGAATAGCCAACACTCCAGAAGACAGGCTTAAGATACAGAAGGATCTTGACAAACTTGAACATTGGGCACTATCTAATAAAACGAAATTCAATGGTGAAAAGAGTAAGGTTCTACATTTAGGCAACAAAAACGGAATGCACATGTACAGTATAGGTGGTACCTTGCTCAGTAGTAGTAACTGTGAAAGGGATCTTGGAGTCCTAGTGGACAACCATTTAAATAGGAGCCAGCCGTGTGCAGCAGCTGCCAAAAAAGCCAACACAGTTCTAGGCTGCATCAACAGAGGGATAGAATCAAGATCACGTGAGGTGTTAATACCACTTTACAATCCCTTGGTATGGCCACACTTGGAATACTGCATCCAGTTTTGGTCACCACAATGTGGAAAAGATGTGGGGACTCTAGAAAGAGTGCAGAGAAGAGCAACAAAGATGATTAGGGGACTGGAGACTAAAACATATGAAGAACGGTTGCAGGAACTGGGTATGTTTAGCTTAAGAGAAAGAAGGACTAGGGGAGACATGATAGCAGTCTTCCAATATCTCAGGGGTTGCCACAAAGAAGAGGGAGTCAAACTATTCTCCAAGGCACCTGAGGGCAGGACAAGAAGCAATGGGTGGAAACTAATCAAGGACAGAAGCAACTTAGAACTGAGGAGAAATTTCCTGACAGTGAGAACAATTAATCAGTGGAACAGCTTGCCTCCAGAAGTTGTGAATGCCCCAACACTGGAAGTCTTTAAGAAGATGTTGGATAGCCATCTGTCTGAAACAGTATAGGGTTTCCTGCCTAGGCAGGGGGTTGTACTAGAAGACCCCCAAGGTCCCTTCCAACTCTACTATTGTATTGTATTGTATTGTATTGTAACCATCTATCTGAAATGGTGTAGGGTTTCCTGCCTAGGCAGGGGGTTGGACTAGAAGACCTCCAAGGTCCCTTCCAACTGGTATTCTATTCTATCCTATCCTATCCTATCCTATCCTATCCTATCCTATCCTATCCTATCCTATCCTATCCTATTCTAAATTATTTACTTCGCCAACTTTAAAAAGTATTGCAAACATTAGTTAAACAGTATCTTTACATCAACGTATCCATGCCAAATTGTTCTGGAAGCCACATCTATCGGCTCTTTAACGTATAACCTGTCATCTGGCAGTTGTGCGTAGGTTTATGGGTGATTATCATATCTGGGACACAGTCAGGCAACCCATAAAAAATTTACCCGATGTGTCTTTTAAGATTACATAACCAAGTTGGCAGCGTCCTTTTTATGAAGTGTCGTAACGCAAGCAGGAATATTTCTGGATTTTAACAGAAGCCAGGCCCAGGGCTTTATCAGGAGAAAAGCTCAGATGACCTTAAATGTCTTCTGGGAGAGAAGTTTTTCTGTGCTTGCAGGAAACGACCATATTGTCCGGAGTATAAGATGCACCTTTTTCCCCCTCAAAAAAGAGGCTGAACATCTGGGCGCGTCTTAGACACCGAATACGGCATTTTTTTTGCCTCCCGAAACCTCATCACCAAAATGGTTGTGCAGAGCCTTATGGTTTTTGCTTGTTTTCCCACCCCCCTCCGGAACACTCTGCAAGCCCTCCCCACCCCAAGGCTATTCATGCCTTTTTTAAAAAAACAACAGACCCGTTTTCGTGAAAAATGGGGCATTTTGGGGAGGTTTGCAGAGTGCAAAAACTTTTTTTTTCCCTTTTGGAAAGCTCTTGAACTGATTGATGGGAATTAAATTGATCAAGTGCTTTGCCAGGAGAAACACCTCCCTACCTACTGTATTTCTCTCTCTCTCTATTTCTCTCTCTCTATCCCTCTACCTTCCTACCTACCTACACACACTCTCCCTCCCTCCCTACTGTATTTCTCTCTCTCTCTATTTCTCTCTCTCTCTCCTTTCCTCCCTCCCTACTGTATTTCTCTATCTCTATTTCTCTCTCTCTCTCTCTCTCCCTATCTACTGTATTTCTCTCTCTATTTCTCTCTCTCTCTCTCTCTCCGTACCTACCTACTGTATTTCTCTCTCTGTGTTTCTCTCGCTCTCTCCCTCTACCTACCTACCTACACACACACTCTCTCTCTCTACCTACCTACTGCATTTATCTGTCTCTATCTGTTTATCTACCTACCTACCTACCTAACTACTCTCTCTCTCCCTACCTACCTACTGTATTTCTCTCTCTCTATTTCTCTCTCTCTATCCCTCTACCTACCTACCTACACACACACTCTCTCTCTCTCTACCTACCTACCTACACACATATTCGCTCACACAGAGAGGGACTTCTCCGGGTGCCGTCCGCCAAACAGTGTCGGGGGGCGACACCCAGGAGCAGAGCCTTCTCTGTGATGGGCCCAGCCCTGTGGAATGACCTCCCCCGTGACATCAGGATTACTTCCGATCTCCGCTCCTTCCATGTACAGCTGAAGACCCACCTCTTTCAATTATCTGGCCTGGCTCAACCGTAATTTTTCTTACTCCTCCTGACTGTCTTTTTAAATTTTAATTGTACATTGGGTTTCTTACAATTGGGGTATTTTAATGGTGATTTTTAACTGTCTAAATGTTGTAATTTGTTACCTCCTCCGTGCATGTGTGTCTTTGTATATATGTATGTTTATGTGTTTGTACTCATGTTTTATGTTCTATATGCTCCATTGTACGCCGCCCCGAGTCCTGTCTGGAAAGGGAGCGGCTAATAAATTCAAATTATTATTATTATTATTATATTCTCTCTCTACCTACCTACCTACACACATACTCTCTCTCTACCTACCTACCTACACACATACTCTCTCTCTACCTACCTACCTACACACATACACTCTCTCTACCTACCTACCTACACACATACTCTCTCTCTACCTACCTACCTACTGCATTTATCTGTCTCTATCTGTTTATCTACCTACCTACCTACCTAACTACTCTCTCTCTCTCCGTACCTACCTACTGTATTTCTCTCTCTCTATTTCTCTCTCTCTATCCCTCTACCTACCTACCTACACACATACTCTCTCTCTACCTACCTACCTACACACATACTCTCTCTCTACCTACCTACCTACACACATACTCTCTCTCTACCTACCTACCTACACACATACTCTCTCTCTCTACCTACCTACCTACACACATACTCTCTCTCTACCTACCTACCTACACACATACTCTCTCTCTACCTACCTACCTACACACATACTCTCTCTCTACCTACCTACCTACACACATACTCTCTCTCTACCTACCTACCTACACACATACACTCTCTCTACCTACCTACCTACACACATACTCTCTCTCTACCTACCTACCTACACACATACACTCTCTCTATCTACCTACCTACACACACTCTCTCTCTCTACCTACCTACCTACACACATATTCTCTCTCTACCTACCTACCTACACACATACTCTCTCTCTACCTACTTACCTACACACATACTCTCTCTCTACCTACCTACCTACACACATACACTCTCTCTATCTACCTACCTACACACACTCTCTCTCTCTACCTACCTACCTACACACATACTCTCTCTCTACCTACCTACCTACACACATATTCTCTCTCTACCTACCTACCTACACACATACTCTCTCTCTACCTACCTACCTACACACATACACTCTCTCTACCTACCTACCTACACACATACTCTCTCTCTACCTACCTACCTACACACATACACTCTCTCTATCTACCTACCTACACACACTCTCTCTCTCTACCTACCTACCTACACACATATTCTCTCTCTACCTACCTACCTACACACATACTCTCTCTCTACCTACTTACCTACACACATACTCTCTCTCTACCTACCTACCTACCTACACACATACTCTCTCTCTATCTACCTACCTACACACACTCTCTCTCTCTACCTACCTACCTACACACATATTCTCTCTCTACCTACCTACCTACACACATACTCTCTCTCTACCTACCTACCTACCTACACACATACTCTCTCTCTACCTACCTACCTACACACATACACTCTCTCTATCTACCTACCTACACACACTCTCTCTCTCTACCTACCTACCTACACACATACTCTCTCTCTACCTACCTACCTACACACATATTCTCTCTCTACCTACCTACCTACACACATACACTCTCTCTATCTACCTACCTACACACACTCTCTCTCTCTACCTACCTACCTACCTACCTACTGCATTTATCTGTCTCTCTCTATCCGTTTATCTACCTACCTACCTACTTACCTACTCTCTCTCTCCGTACTTACCTACTGTATCTCTCTCTCTCTCTCTCTCTCCCTCTACCTACCTACACACACACTCTCTCTCTCTACCTACCTACTGTATTTATCTCTCTATCTCCCTCTCTATCCGTTTATCTACCTACTTACCTACCTACTTACCTACTCTCTCTCTCTCTCTCTCCCTCCCTCCCTACCGTATTTCTCTCTCTTTCTCTCCCTCTCTATCCCTCTATCTACCTACCTACTTTTTTTTAAAATTTGCCCCTTCAAAACCTTGGTGCGTCTTATACTCTGGTGCGTCTTATACTCCGAAAAATACAGTAACTTTCTTCTGAGGTCACTGACTTCAGAATGAAAGGGTGGCAGGTATCCCTTAGAGCTGTGATGAGGTTGGCACGCAAAGCCCCCTCGGTGGGCACTTGCACCATCGCCAACTGCTCTTCTGCTTTCTGGCAGCTGATCTTCATGGGTGCCAAACCGCCGGAAAATGGTCCCCAAAAGGGCCAAAAAAAGGCCATTTTTCAGACTGTTTTCAGGACGTTTCCGGAGTATTTTCAGCACCATATTCAGGTTTTTTTTTCCAGGCCATTTTCAGGCTGGTTTTTTGGCTATTGTCAGGCCTGTTTTGGCTCAGTTTGACCAGTTCCAAGTGGGGAAAAAGACAACGGAAACATTGAAACACTGAAAACGGCTGAAAATCAGCCCAGAAAATGCCCAAAAAACAGGTATGCGCCCGCCAGCCAACTGATCTTCGCCTTTTCCGCACCCCGGCACGCATGCGTTCCAATTTGGCCACTCGGTGCCGAAAAGGTTCGCCCATCATTGCCATATAGATAATCTAAAGCAGTGTTTCTCAAACATGGCCACTTCAAGATGCGTGGACTTCAACTCCCAGAATTCCCCGGTCAGCCTTACGTATCTCAAATCTTGCTGACTTCCTGGCTGGGGAATTCTGGGAGTCGAAGTCCGAACATCTTTAAAGTAACAGGGTGGAAAACATAATCTAGACCATCCCCTCTCCAGAGCAGGAATAACAGAGTCATAGAGTTGGAAGGGACCTTGGAGGTCTTCTAGTCCAACCCTTCTGCTCAGGCGGGAAACTCTCTTCCATACTGAAGCGGCTGTTTCTTGATCTTCTTTCTGACTGTCACCTGGTCAATGGAGAAATAACAGAACAGAATCACAGAGTTGGAATGGACCTTGGAGGTCCTCTAGTCCAACACCTTGCTCAAGCAGGAAAACCTATACCATTTCAGGGAAATTGCTGTCCGATTTCTTCTTAAAAACCTCCAATGTTGGCAACATCCGGTGGCAAGCAGTTCCACTGATTAATTGTTCCGTCAGGAAATTCCGTGTTGCTTCTCTCTACGATTAGTTTCCATCCCTTCCTTCTTATCTTGCCTTCTGGTGCTTTGGAGGGTAGGTTTGACTCCCTCTTCTTTGTTTCTCCTTAGTTCTAGGTTGCTTCTCTCCTTCATTAGTTTCCACCCATTGCTTCTTGTCCTGCCCTCAGGTGCCTTGGAGAATAGCTTGACTCCCTCTTCTTTGGGGCAGCCCCTGAGATATTGGAACACTGCTATCATGTCACCCCTATCGGAATGGGTGAGGATCTCCTATCATCTAGTCCAAGGGGTTGGACTAGATGACCTCCAAAGTCCCTTCCAACCTTATTATTCTATGTTCTATTCTCGGGCGGCGGAGCCAGCTGAAAAAGGAGTTCAGAAGACGTTTGTGCTGCTTCTTGTTATTCGTGCCGTCCGTCGTGACTTCCTCTTCTCCCTCTGTAGGTAACATTATTGGATCCGGAATTTTTGTATCGCCAAAGGGCGTGTTGGAAAATGCCGGATCCGTAGGGCTGGCGTTGATCGTGTGGATCGTCACAGGCCTTATCACCGCTGTGGGGGCCCTGTGCTACGCAGAACTGGGCGTCACCATCCCCAAATCTGGGGGAGACTATTCCTACGTCAAGGACATCTTCGGAGGACTGGCTGGGTAAGAGGGAATAAGAGGGAATTGGTTGGTCAGCCAGTGGTGGTGGTGGGGGTTTAGAGAACTGGGTTGGGGTGAAGAGGAGAAATGGTTGGGTAAACGGGGGCGGCCGTCTTGCAACGGTGGGCCATCCGGAAATTTAGCATTTAAGTTCTGACTGTTATTCTGTTCTTATCAGTGCTCCAAATATTATCCAGAATTAAATCAGAGCTTTTCTGAAAGTTCCAATTTACTAAGAGAGACATGTTGGTACAATCTGTGGAAACCTGAATCTGAAAGCTTCCGGGATTTCCCCACCCAGTTGAAAGTTCATGATCTTGCCCCCACTGCCCCAAGTCCATCACATGGTCCCATCTTCCACTGCCACGCTGGCATTTCCACCCATCTAGTTCCGGTCAGGTGCAGAGGTGCGGAGACAAAGGATGACCTTGGGCTTCTAGAAAGGAATGTTTTATTTTAACAACAACACATTCTACTCCTTACTATCCCCCCTTCCCAATTCCCCACTAATGAAACAGTGTAGTAAAGAAAGAGAGAGAGTGTGGCAGGCCAAGATCCTAAATGGAATATGACTGCAGGCCTGACAGTTCTGTTATTTCCCCATTCGTCGGGTGATAGTTAGAAAGAAGATCAAGAAACAGCCACTTCAGTATACTGGGGAATATATTGGTTGTCAGAATTCTTGCTGTTCTTCTCAATCGATCTTATTAAGGGAAAGAGACACGGGCTTTTTTTAGGTAAAGACCAAGAAGTCTTGATGTGTCGCTAACTCTTCCGTTCCTCCCAAGGTTCCTCAGACTATGGATCGCGGTGCTGGTGATCTACCCCACGAATCAGGCGGTGATCGCGCTGACTTTTGCTAACTACGTCCTCCAACCCATCTTCCCCACCTGCCTGCCTCCGGAAACCGGGCTACGTCTCCTCGCAGGCGTCTGCCTTTGTAAGTAGCGAATCGGACCGTGATGCGTAGTGCTATGCGTAGTGCTTGCCATCGGTGCGTCTTTTAAATATGGGAAGGATGCTTCGGGAGGACGCGCGCGTGTTTGAAAAGGGAGAGAACGAGATGGTGGGTTGGAACAAAACAGAGTTCATAAAGAATGCTTGTTTATGGCCTAGCTGAGGGGTTTTTTTCCTCTGCCAACTGGAAGTCTGGTTTCACCACCACCACCATAGAGTCTCTTCCTAGCGTGGCGCCCTTTTTCCTCTGCCAACCGGAAATCTGGTTTCCCACCACCACCACCATAGAGTCTCCTCCTAGCGTGGCATCCTTTTTCCTCTGCCAACCGGAAGTCTGGTTTCTCACCACCGCCACCACCACCATAGAGTCTCTTCCTAGCGTGGCACCCTTTTTCCTCTGCCAACCGGAAATCTGGTTTCCCACCACCACCACCACCACCACCATAGAGTCTCCTCCTAGCGTGGCATCCTTTTTCCTCTGCCAACCGGAAGTCTGGTTTCTCACCACCGCCACCACCACCATAGAGTCTCTTCCTAGCGTGGCGCCCTTTTTCCTCTGCCAACCGGAAATCTGGTTTCCCACCACCACCACCACCACCACCATAGAGTCTCCTCCTAGCGTGGCATCCTTTTTCCTCTGCCAACCGGAAGTCTGGTTTCTCACCACCGCCACCACCACCATAGAGTCTCCTAGCGTGGCACCCTTTTTTCTCTGCCAACCGGAAGTCTGGTCCCCCACCACCACCATAGAGTCTCCTCCCAGCGTGGCATCCTTTTTCCTCTGCCAACCGGAAGTCTGGTTTCACCACCACCACCACCACCATAGAGTCTCCTCCTAGTGTGGCGCCCTTTTTCCTCTGCCAACAGGAAGTACGGTTTCCCACCCCCACCATAGAGTCTCCTCGTAGCATGGCGTCCTTTTCCTCTACCTATCCTAACCAAAAGCCCTATCAATTGTGGAGCTGACCAGAAAACTCGCCCCTTGCCATAGACTCTCCTCCTGGCACGCTGTGTTCCCCCCCCCCCCGCCGCCGCCCACAAACCGGAAGCTCCTCTTAAAATTGTAGTGCCGACCGGCGACAGGGAGCTGCAGCAGAGGGATGAAAGAGCCACATGCGGCTCCGGAGCCGCAGCTTGCCCACACCTAGCTGGTTGTGGGAGCTGAACCATTGTAGCTTGTATATTGGGTGATTTGCCCAGACAAGCGTAATTCATTGAACAAATCTTAGTTCAACAAGGCAAATATGAACCAGTTGAGGCTCAGATCTTAATTAAACTCACATGTGTCACCTTAAGGCAGGGGTCGGCAACCTTAAACACTCAAAGAGCCACAAAGGTCCTAAACGGAACCCCTTCCTGTTCAGTTCTGAAGCCGACCGGAAGTCCGGTTCCCCCACCATAGAGTCTCCTCCTAGCGCGGCGTCCTTTTTCCTCTGCATGTCCTACCCGAATGCCCTATCAATTATGGCGCCGACCGGCGACAGGGAGCTGCAGCAGGGGGATGAAAGAGCCACATGCGGCTCCAGGGCCACATGCGGCTCCAGGGCCACATGTATCTCCAGAGCCACATGCGTCTCCAGGGCCACATGCGTCTCCAGGGCCACATGCGTCTCCAGGGCCACATGCGGCTCCAGGGCCACATGTGGCTCCAGAGCTGCAGGTTGCTGATCCCTGGCCTAAGGGGTAAACCACCAACCCAAACCGGGGTTGCAAAACTTCGAGCGACCACCCGGTGGCAGCCAAAAGTTAGGATTTCCCCTCCACCCTACTGGTTGTCCAGAGTTTTGCAGCCTCTACGTTCTTAAATTAATGGATTGTGTAATAAATCAGTTCTCCGACGGCTGTTCAGACACCAGATTGTCACGCTGTTTTCAGCTAATTGGGTTTTCTAAATATATATGTATGTATCCCTGGCTTAAAATTCCATGGGAAACCGACTGTAAAGAGGATTTAATCCCCTCGTCTCGCACTCAGTCTGGTGAATAATCGCTTCTCCCCTCCTCCTCCCCCAGGATCAGAGGCCGCGAATTTAGCTCGAGGGTGCAGTCTTTAAATACGCGCCATTTCCCAGGGTGAATAAAACCTACCGTTAACTTTGCTGTCGGCCTCGAGAATTCTAATCAAGATGATTAGAGCCGCCGTTTAAAGAACGTGGTAAAGCCGATCATGTCAGGCGCGTCAATACCCTTCAAGGCACTTAATTAGGGATGGCTTATGAATACCGTTAGTCCTCGACGTACGACAGCTCTTTGGGTGACCGTTCCAAGTTACGACGGCACCCCAAAATGCGACTTAGGACCATTTCTCGCACTTACGACCTTTTGTCGCATGAACAAAATCCGGACGCTTGGCAACAGATTCATATTTATGGCGGTCCCGAGGTCTCGTGATCCCCTTTTGCGACCTTCTGACAAGCCATGTCAATGCAGAAACCGGATTCACTTTACAACCGTGTCACTAACTGAACAACTGCCATGATTCAACATCAGAATAGAGCTGGAAGGGACCTTGGAGGGCCTCTAGTCCAACCCCCTGCTCAAGCAGCAGGCCCTGTACCATTTCAGACAAGGGGATTGCCCAGTCTTTTCTTTAAAAACCTCCAGTGACAAAGCACCCACACCTTCTGGTGGCAAGCTGTTCCGCTGGTTAATTGTCCTCACTGCAAGGAGGTTTCTCCTTCATTCCAGGTTGCTTCTCTCCTTGATTAGTTTCCAACCATTGCTTCTTGTCCTGTCCTCTGGTGCCCTCTGCCCTCTGGTGGGTGGGTGGGTGGATGGAGGTAGGTAGGTAGGTAGGTAGATAGAGATAGATAGATAGATGGATGGATGGATGGATGGATGGATGGATGGATGGATGGAAGGTAGGTAGATGGATAGATAGATAGATAGATAGATAGATAGATGATAGATAGATAGATAGATGATAGATAGATAGATAGATAGATAGATGATAGATAGATAGATAGATAGATGATAGATAGATAGATAGATAGATAGATAGATAGATAGATAGATAGATAGATAGATAGATAGATGATAGATAGAGGTAGGTGGGTAGGTAGATATGGATAGAGATGATAGATAGATAGATGGATGGATGGATGGATGGATGGATGGATGGATGGATGGTAGGTAGATGGATAGATGGATAGATGGATAGATAGATAGATAGATAGATAGATAGATAGATAGATAGATAGATACGGATAGAGATAGATAGATAGGGGTAGGTGGGTAGGTAGGTAGGTAGGTAGGTAGGTAGGTAGGTAGATATGGATAGAGATGATAGATAGATAGATAGATAGATAGATAGATAGATAGATAGATAGATAGATAGATAGATGATAGATAGAGGTAGGTGGGTAGGTAGATATGGATAGAGATGATAGATAGATAGATAGATGGATGGATGGATGGATGGATGGATGGATGGATGGTAGGTAGATGGATAGATGGATAGATAGATAGATAGATAGATAGATAGATAGATAGATAGATAGATACGGATAGAGATAGATAGATAGGGGTAGGTGGGTAGGTAGGTAGGTAGGTAGGTAGATATGGATAGAGATGATAGATAGATAGATAGATAGATAGATAGATAGATAGATAGATAGATAGATAGATAGATGATAGATAGGTGGGTGGGTGGATGGATGGAGGTAGGTAGGTAGGTAGGTAGAGATAGATAGATAGATGATAGATAGATGATAGATAGATAGATAGATAGATAGATAGATAGATAGATAGATAGATAGATAGATAGATGATAGATAGGTGGGTGGGTGGATGGATGGAGGTAGGTAGGTAGGTAGGTAGAGATAGATAGATAGATGATAGATAGATGATAGATAGATAGATAGATAGATAGATAGATAGATAGATACATAGATACATAGATACATACATACCTATGGATAGAGATAGGTAGGTAGGTAGGTAAAGAGAGAGAGGGAGAGATCGAGAGATGGATAGATGTAGACAGATAGACACCGGTAGATAGATTTCCCTTTCCCCTTTTTGTCTTTCCCTAAAAGTAAAATCAAAGTTCTGCATTTGACTGAGGCTCCTTTGGTCTCTTTCCCAAAATCCAATGCTAGCAAAATCCCATCAAAAGAGGGCAGTTCAAACCGGGTTGATTCCCCAGAACCCGATTCGTTCCAATCACAACTTTGCTCAGCTCTTTGGCCTTTTAGGAGGGGATTTGCTTGTCGAAACAAACCTTGTGGGAAAGTTTGCTTTGTCTTCCAACAGAGGCTTTATCCAAGTTGCTGATTTGCCATTTTTGTTGTTGTTGTTATCGTTGGCTCTTCCGACCTGCCGAGTGACCTCGCGTTCGCTTCCTTTTCTCCTATTCCCTGGTCTGCCTCGCAGGGGCGTTGTGCGATAAAAAGGGCCCACCGACAGTCACTCCAAAAATAAAATAAATCAAGAGATGGAAAAAGGAATCACATGGCTGGCTTGGTTTGAAAGAGAGCAAAAGATACAGCAGATGATTTTGAGCCGTGCTGTTAGCTGACGCCGAGAGGATAAACCGGTAGTCCTTGATATACGACCACTTGTTTGAAGTTATGACGGTGCTGGAAACACAATGACTTGTGACCAGTTCTTGCATTTATGACCCATTCTTGCACTAATGATCATTCCGGTGTCCTTAAAAAGACGCAATCGAGAGTTAGACCAGCGTTTAGCAATTTGCAGCTCTGGAGCCTCATGTGGCTCTTTTATCTCTCAGCTGTGGCTCCCTGTCACCAGTCAAGTCCATAATTTTGATAGGAGCTTCCGGTTGGGGTGGAAGCAAGGTGCGCCAGCGGGAGTCTCTATGGCAAGGGGCGGGTTTTCCGGTCAGCTCCACAATTGATAGGGCTTTCAGCTAGGACAGGTAGAGGAAGAAGGGTGCCGTTCTAGAAGGAGACTCTATGGTGGCGGGGACCGGACTTCCGGTCGTCTCCACAATTGAACGTGGGGGCTTCCGGTTAAGACCTTTGTGGCTCTTTGAGTGTTTAAGGTTGCCCACCCTTGGTGGGTTAGACGCTTGGCTATTGGCAAATTACCCGTAGTCCTCGACTTACGACCGGAGCTGAGCCCCAGATTCCTGTTGCTAAGCGAGACTGTGGTTAATTGAGTCTTGCCCCGTTTTACGACCTTTCTAGTGGAGAAGTCAATCACTGCAGTCGTTAAGTGAGCCACAGGGTTGTTCGGGGAATCCAGTCTCCCCGTTGAATGTGCTTGTCGGAAGGTCGCCAAAGGGGAAATCGCGTGACTCTGGGACGCCACAGCCCTCATAAATATGGGGCAGTTGCCAAGCGTCGGAATTTGGCCGCGGGGGGGGGGGGATGCCGCAGCGGTCGTAAGTGTGAAAAACGGTCACTTTTTTCACGGCCGCTGTAGCTTCAAGCGGTCGCTAAATGGACCGTTTGTAAGTCGAGGACCATCTGTGTTTATGACCGTTGCGGCGTTGCGGAGTAACGGGAATCGCCCTTGGTGGCTTTCCCAGCTGGCTTCCGGCAAGCAAAGGCGATGTGGGAAGCCCGATTCGCTTAACAACCAGGTGGCTCGCTTAATGACTCCCTTAGTCACTTCCTGACTTCAGCAGGAAGCTTCGCAAAAATCTATTCCATTCCATTCCATGTTTTCTATTCTATTCTATTCCATTCCTTTCCATTTCATTCCATTACATCCCATATTTTCTATTCTATTCCATTCCATTCCATATTTTCTACTCTATTCCATTCAATTCCATTCCATATTTTCTATTCCATTCTATTTTATTCCATTCCATGTTTTCTATTCTATTCCATTCCATCCCATCCCATATTTTCTATTCTATTCTATTCCATTCCATTTCATTCCATTCCATATTTTCTATTCTATTCTATTCTATTCCATTCCATTCCATATTTTCTATTCTATTTTATTCTATTGTATTCCATTCCATTCCATATTTTCTGTTTTATTTTATTCTATTGTATTCCATTCCGTTCCATATTTTCCATTCTATTCCATTCCATTCCATATTTTCTGTTTTATTTTATTGTATTGTATTCCATTCCGTTTCATATTTTCTATTCTATTCTATTCCATTCCATTCCATATTTTCTATTCTATTCTATTCTATTCTATTGTATTCCATTCCATTCCATATTTTCTATTCTATTTTATTCTATTGTATTCCATTCCATTCCATATTTTCTGTTTTATTTTATTCTATTGTATTCCACTCCATATTTTCTATTCTATTGTATTCCATTCCATTCCATATTTTCTATTCTATTTTATTCTATTGTATTTCATTCCATTCCATATTTTCTGTTTTATTTTATTCTATTGTATTCTATTCCGTTCCATATTTTCTATTCTGTTCTGTTTTGCTCCATTCCATTCCATATTTTCTATTCCATTCCATTCCATATTTTCTATTCTATTCTATTCTATTGTATTCCATTCCATTCCATATTTTCTGTTTTATTTTATTCTATTGTATTCCATTCCGTTCCATATTTTCCATTCTATTCCATTCCATTCCATATTTTCTGTTTTATTTTATTGTATTGTATTCCATTCCGTTTCATATTTTCTATTCTATTCTATTCTATTCCATTCCATTCCATATTTTCTATTCTATTCTATTCTATTCTATTGTATTCCATTCCATTCCATTCCATATTATCTGTTATATTTTATTCTATTCTATTCCATTCCATTCCATATTTTCTATTCTATTTTATTCTATTGTATTCCATTCCATTCCATATTTTCTGTTTTATTTTATTCTATTGTATTCCACTCCATATTTTCTATTCTATTGTATTCCATTCCATTCCATATTTTCTATTCTATTTTATTCTATTGTATTTCATTCCATTCCATATTTTCTGTTTTATTTTATTCTATTGTATTCTATTCCGTTCCATATTTTCTATTCTGTTCTGTTTTGCTCCATTCCATTCCATATTTTCTATTCCATTCCATTCCATATTTTCTATTCTATTCTATTGTATTCCATTCCATTCCATATTTTCTGTTTTATTTTATTCTATTGTATTCCATTCCGTTCCATATTTTCCATTCTATTCCATTCCATTCCATATTTTCTATTCTATTTTATTCTATTGTATTCCACTCCATATTTTCTATTCTATTGTATTCCATTCCATTCCATATTTTCTCTTCTATTCCTATTCTACTCTTATGCTTTATCCTATCCATCCTCTTCCTCAAAGCCCCTCTTTTGCAGTAGGCGAGCTAGTGGGGAGGGGAACCATTCTCAGCCCCTGAACCGAAAAGGTATTTCGAAAGGGATCGGAGGTGGGGAAAAAATGTCCTGCCGGAGGGTACTTTAGGACATTGCGAGCATAGGCTGGGAAGATCAGGCGCAAACTGGTTTTGCTCCTTTTTTTTTTTTTTTTTAATATCCAGCTTCTCGGCAGGGGAGGCGGGGGAGGCTGGATAAGAGTGGGAGGCTGAGATTGGATTGGCCTGGGATGCTTGGGCAAGGCCTCTGGAAATCAGCACAACTTTATTAATCAGGTCAAAGCCAGTTACTCTGTGCTGAGTCAGCGAAAGGTGGGGGGGACGGGACGTCAGAGACGAGAGACAAGCTTAGGAAAACAATCGGAGGAGGAGGAGGAGGGGGAGGAGGGGGAGGAAGAAGAAAGAAGAAGAAGAAAGAAGAAGAAGAAGAAGAAGAAGAAGAAGAAGAAGAAGAAGAAGAAGAGGAGGAGGAGGAGGAGGAGGAGGAGGAGGAGGAGGAGGAGGAGGAGAGGAAGAAAAAAGAGGAAGAAGAGGGGGAGGGAGAGGAAGAAGAAAAAAGAAAAGAAGAAAGAAGAAAAGGAGGAGGAGGAGGAGAGGAAGAAAAAAGAGGAAGAAGAAGAAGAGGAGGAGGAGAGGAAGAAAAAAGAGGAAGAAGAAGAAGAGGAGGAGGAGAGGAAGAAAAAAGAGGAAGAAAAAAGAGGAAGAAGAGGAGGAGGGGGAGGAAGAAGAAAGAAAGAAGAGCAAAAAGAGCAAGAAGAAGAGGAGGAGGAGGAGAGGAAGAAAAAAGAAGAAGAAGAAGAAGAGGAGGAGGAGGGGAAGAAGAAGAAAGGAAAAAAGAAAGAAGAGCAAGAGGAGCAAGAAGAAAAAGAGAGGAGGAGGAGAGGAAGGGGAGGAAGAAGAAAAAAGAAGAAAGAAGAAAGAAAGAAAGAAAGAAAGAAAGAAGAAGAAAAAGAGGAGGAGGAAAGGAGGAGGAAAGGAAGAAAAAGAAGAAGAGGAGGAGGAGGGGAGGAAGAAGAAAGGAAAAAAGAAAGAAGAGCAAGAGGAGCAAGAAGAAAAAGAGAGGAGGAGGAGAGGAGGGGGAGGAAGAAGAAAAAAAAGAAGAAAGAAAAAAGAAAGAAAGAAGAAGAAGAAAAAGAGGAGGAGGAAAGGAAGAAAAAGAGGAAGATGAGGAGGAGGAGGAGATGAGGGGGGAGGAAGAAGAAAGAAAGAATTACACGAAGAAGATGAAAAGGAGGAGGAGGGAGAAGAAAAAAGAGGAAGAAGAGGAATAAGAAGAGGAGAAGAAGAAGAGGGGGAGGAGGGGGAGGAAGAAAGAAAGAAAGAAGAGCAAGAAGGAGGAGGAGATGATGAGGAAGAAGAAAGAAGAAGAGGAAAAAGAGGAGGAGGAGAAGAAGAAAGAAGAGAAGAAGAGGAGGAAAGGAGGAGGGGGAAGAAGTTGAAGAAGAAAAAGAGGAGGAGGAGGAGGAGGAAGAGGAGGAGAGGGGAGAAATCTACACCCCCCACCCCTCAAATCTCACCTCAAGAAGCAACCGCTCACAACCCACCAGCGGGCTGAGCTCAGTGCCCAAATCTCCAATTGCACAGTTGGAATGAAAAAAATAAATAAATGAAAAATAAATTAAAAAACCACTATAAGCGGCTTAAACAGGACAGATTGGGGGTGACCCAGAAGGGGGGAGATTAGGAAGAGAGATAATAAAATGGGGGTGGGGGGAATATCAATGGGAGCCAGAATTTAGGAGCTTGGGAAAAAAAGATGGACGCCGTCATTCTCACCCCGGGTGAGGGTAAGATGGGTGGACTTCAACTCCCAGAATTCTCTAGCCAGGCTGGGGAATTCTGGGTATTTTGAAGTCCATCCATTTTAAACTTGTCCAGGGTGAGAATCCCCAAGGCTAGAAATTGTGGACAGGATTTGTGTGAAATGCTATGGGGTTTCCTGCCTGTATAGGGGGTTGGACTAGAAGACCTCCGAGGTCCCTTCCTACTCTGTTATTCTCCTCCTCCCCCCCCTCCTTCCCCCTCCACCCTTCCTCTTCCTTCTTATCGGACAACCAAATTGGGGATGCTTCAAGACGAGATTTGTCTGAAACGGGAGAGGGTCTCCAGCTTGAGCAGGGGGTTGGACTAGAAGACCTCCAAGGTCCCTTCCAGCTCTGTCACTCTGTTATTCAGCATGTGACATTTCTCAACATGCTGCCTTCTGGGTCTGACGGGCTTCAAGGCCCATCATCTTTCACGGCTGGGGAGGATGGGAACGGAGTAGAAGGCAAGTAGGACACGGTGTCCATATTGGGCGACTTCAACCCTGGCACGCCGAAACTGGTTGGTGTCCCCAAAAAAATATCTTCCAAAGGTGTTTTTAATCTTTCTTATCTGGCCTGCTTGGTTGGTTTTTGCTCCGTATCTCCGCCCAGGTCACTTCCAAAGTTGTTTGCCCGGTACCAGCCCTTGCTCTGTAGCCACAAGCAAGCCCGGATAAACGGTGCGGGCACAGCCAACGAGGCGTGCCCTCGAAAAGTGGCATTTTGGGCGGGCGACCGCGCTGAACCGAAGGCTGGGTCTATTTTGAGGCCAGGAGGGGACGCCTAGCCCTGGATCGCTCTCCGGGACAGGCTGTGCTTGAAAAATTTTGCAAGAGGTTTTTGCGGCCCCACCTTCTCTTCCGGGGTCGCTTCCAAAATTCGGAGCCCGGCCGGGCTGGGTTCCAACCTTGTGACTGCCAAGGATACGGAGAAAGACGATCTACTTAGAGGAGATCAGTGTGGGGTTTTTTTTTGGGGGGGGGGGAGAATAATCCCCTGGGATTATAATCTTGCTGGGATCTGGAGAAGATTGCTAGATTCTAACCAGCTGATTCCTGGAAAGCTACCCCTCTATCTCCGAAAATAAGACCTCCCCGAAAATAAGCCCAAGCGCTTAGTTCGGGGGGGGGTGAAAAGAAAATAAGACCCTGGCTTATTTTCAGAGAAACATGGTAGATTCTAACCAGCTGATTCTTGGAAAAGTACCCTGTTTTACCCAAAATAAGACCTCCCCGGATAATAAGACCTTCTCCGAAAATAAGCCCTCCCCAAAAATATTGCAACACAGCAGCAGCCAAGAGGTGACCCTGCTTTCTGTCTCCTAAACTTCAAAAATAATAAGACCTCCCCGAAAATAAGGCCAAGCGCTTATTTGGGGGGAGGGTGTTTAAAAGAAAATAAGGCCCTGTCTTATTTTCGGGGAAACACGGCTATCTTCCTAGAGTTTCGTTGCAAATGGTCTGTTTTGCCCAGATCAACTTTGAGGTGCTGAAATCCACCGGCAGGATCTATTCAGCAGGAAAAACTCCCGTCCTGGGACTTCCTGATCTCCAAAAGGAGATTTTTATCGACTACCCAGGTAGAGGCCTGTGCTAGGGATGGCATAACATGAATCTTGCTTGAATCTCACCTGTTCCCCTCCCCGTGGTTTTGCCCCTGGAAAAGGAGACCCTCGACAACCCTATGGCAAGAGTGTCTCAATTTTGGCGACTTTAAGCTGGGTGGACTTCAACTCCCAGAATTCCCCAGTCAGCCTCGCGTAACTCAATCTTGCTGACTTTCCGATGTGTGGACTTCAAATCCCAGAATTCCCCAGTCAACCTTGTGTAGTTCAATCAGTGACTTTTAGATGGATGGACTTCAGCTCCCAGAATTCCCCAGTCAGCCTTGCGTAATTCAACCTTGGTGACTTTCCGATGTGTGGACTTCAAGTCCCAGAATTCCCCAGTCAACTTTATGTAGCTCCATCTTGATGACTTTCCGATGGGTGGACTTCAGCTCCCAGAATTCCCCTGTCAGCCTTGTGTTTTTCAACCTTGACGACTTTTAGATAGGTGGACTACAACACCCAGAATCCCCTAATCAACTGTATGCATTTCAATCTTGGTGATTTTTAAGATGGGGGGGACTTCAAGTCCCAGAACTCCCCAGTCAGCCTTGTGTTTCTCAACCGTGGCGACTTTTAGATGGGTGGACTGGACTGGACTTCAACTCATCCCAGAATTCCCCAGTCAACTTTATATAGCTCAACCATGGTGACTTCCCGATGGGTGGACTTCAACTCCCAGCATTCCCCAGTCCATCTTGAACAGCTCCATCTTGGCGACGTTTACGATGGGTGGACTTCAACTCCCAGAATTCTCTAGTCAGGCTTGCCTTTCTCAAGGCTGGCTGGGGAATTCTGGGAGTTGAGGTCCACCCATCTTTAAAGTGGACAAGATGGAGAAGGTCCCTTCTATTCTTCTCATCTGAAGGACTTTAGCTCCGCTGCTTTTTCACTTCCCAATCGGCCTCTCCGCAAAAGCTTTTTCTGTCACGCTCTGCATTTCCTGTTTTGGAACGTGCTGATTTGGTGGCCCGATTGCCAGAAACGGGACGCCAACTCAGCAGGCAGAGTTCCCATTTCCTCTTCATCTACAAAGCTTGGCCACGACCTGCCCCCCCCCCTCCCTGTTGGTTCAACCCTTCCCCCCCCACACACACACGCAAGGAGGAAAATGCAGGAAGTGGAGATTTAAATTAGAATTTAAAATTAAACTTGAAACGCAAACCATGGTAGCCTTTAAACTTTAAAGTCGATCATCGGAGCGAACCAGTTCACCGGAACCGATCCGAACCGGCTGAATCCCACCCCTGGTTAGGCTGGTAAACACACCAAACCATAAATGGTGGTTTGTCTGCCGCCAGGATTCCCTTTCATTGAAACTAAGCAAACCCTGATTACAGTTGTGTGATGTATTCCGTCCCCCGCTTAGATCCAAGGTCCTCAATTTACAACCATTCATTTAGTGACGGTTTGAAGTTGCAACGACGCCGAAAAAAAAGGGATGTATTACCATTGGGATCGTTGCACGCTACGTGGTCACGGGATCAAAATTCAGGCGCTTGGCAACGGACTCGTAGTTATGACGGTGGCCACATCCCGGGGTCCAGGGATCCCCTTTGGCGATCTTCGGACAAGCAAAGTTAATGCGGGAAGCCAGATTCGCTTAACAACGGTGTTAGCAGCTCCGCAACCGACTCATAGTTATGACGGTGGCCACATCCCGGGGTCCAGGGATCCCCTTTGGCGATCTTCGGACAAGCAGAGTTAATGCGGGAAGCCAGATTCGCTTAACAACGGTGTTAGCAGCTCCGCAACTGACTCATAGTTATGACGGTGGCCACATCCCGGGGTCCAGGGATCCCCTTTGGCGATCTTCGGACAAGCAAAGTTAATGCGGGAAGCCAGATTCGCTTAACAACGGTGTTAGCAGCTCCGCAACTTCGCAATTGTGGCGCCATAGGTCCTAACAGGAGACAAAGCTCACTTAGCAACCATCTCCCTTTGCAAATGGAAATGGGGGGCTGTTGTGATCGTAAGACGAGTGCTACCTACCAGAGATGATATTCAGCCGGTTCGAACCGGTTCGCCCGAACCGGTTCGCCCGAACCGGTTCGCCCGAACCGGTTCGCCCGAACCGGTAGCAGAAATGCCGTCCAATTTAGGCATGTTTTTGAGGTTGAGTCCATGCCCAGAAGGCCCGCGCGCAAGCCAAGCAAATGCATGGAATCCCAGGCGGATGCGCAGAAGGTAACACAATGTGAAACCCGCCGCTTCTACTTACGGTATCCCTTTAGCAAAGCTTCCCGTTTTCATGAGGACATCAAACTTGTGGCAGGAATGAATTGTTTGGTCTGAGAAGCTAGGAGAAAAAATAACATATTTTTTTTTCCGGTGGAGCGATGTGACGCGAAGCCGCTGGGTGAAACGTGGTTTCGTTTCCTCCTCTGACAATTGTTTCATTTTGCAATATTGTGCTAGGAGGACACAATATTTATGAGTTCCTGCTTTAAAAGTCAATATTTTTTTAAAAATTGAGAGCCTTTAGAGAAAATAAACAAACACGGAAAGGAAAAGGCACAAAGAAGGCGCTTTAAAAAGCGACTGCTTTTCACACTCGCAGCGTGGTCACGTGATCAAAATTCTTGGCAGTTGACTCGGATTTACGACCGTTTCAGGGTCCCAGGGAGCTGGGATCCCCTTTGGCATCCTTCTAACCAGTGAAGTCCATAGGGGAGACAGATTCGCTTCACGGCCCTGTTACTAGCTTAAGAAATGCAGGGATTCACTTAACAACCGTGTCAAGGGAGGTCGTAAAACAGGACAAAACGCACTTAGCAACTGTCTTGCTTATACGATGGAACTTGTGGCCATACGTCGAGGACTACTTATACTCATGCATCAACAAGGGTCTTAGAGGCTAGTTTTCGAGTATATATCGGTATATTCGAAACTGGAATAGAATAACAGAGTTGGAAGGGACCTTGTGGGTCATCTAGTCCAACCCCCCCGTCCAAGCAGGAGACGCCATTTCTGACAGATGGCAATCCAGTCCCTTCTTGAAAGAGACTGAAGACACCCTGTACCAATTATATTGATTTAAAAGCCCGAAAAAAATCATATGATTAAAATCCCTTAGGAAGGGAGAGGAAGTGATGTCACCAAGTCTGATGACATCATTCATTCGATGACATCGTGGCTTCGCTCTTCGCTACGACCCTCCGAAATGGCCCTCCAATCCTCATTTTCCTTTGCTCGTTGTGAACTGAGACGGTTACAAAATCAAGGCACTGAGAAGTTGATTGATTGATTAGACTTGACTAACCGCCCACAATTCTGGGGCAGCTCGTCATAAGTTTCACAAAGCCCAACGTCGCAAAACAAGAGAAGCGGAAACAAAAACTTGGCCACACGCAACCTATCTTTGTGTCTTTCGGGCTCCGCCTTCGTCCTGACCCAGTGCTTGGAGGCAGTCCAGAATATCTCAGTATTTCTCAATCTTGGCCCTTGAAGAAGGGTGGACTTCAACTCCCAGAATCCTCTAGCCAACAAGCCTGGCTGAAGGAGTCTGGGAGTTGAAGTCCACCCCGCTTCTGCTTTCGTCCTATCCTTCAGCTTTTCTCAATCTTGGCCCTTGAAGAGAGGTGGACTTCAGCTCCCAGAATCCCTCAGGAAGCAAAGGTGGCTGAAGGCTTCTGGGAGCTGAAGTTCTCCCTTCTTCCACCTTCGTCCTATCCCTCAGTGTTTATCAATCCTAGTCCTTGAAGAGGGATGGACTTCAACTCCCAGAATCCCCCAGGCAGGAAAGTTGACTGAAGGATTCTGGGAGTTGAAGTCCTCCCCTTTTCTGCCTTCGTCCTGTCCCTCGGTTTTTCCTAAATCTCAAGCAACACTGAGGGATAGGACGAAGGTAGGTGGACTTCAATTCCCAGAATCCTTCAGCCACTCTGAGGGAATTATGGGAGTTGAAGTCCAACACTCTTCCGCCTTCATCCTATCCCTCAGTATTTCTCAATCTTAGCCCCTGAAGAGGGGTAGACTTCAACTCCCAGAATCCTCCAATCAGCCAGGCTGGCTGAAGGATTCTGGGAGTTGAAGTCTACCCCTCTTCTGCCTTCGTCTTATCCCTCAGTGTTTCTCAATCTTAGCCCTTGAAGAGGGGTGGACTTCAACTCCCAGAATCCCCTAACCAGCCAGACTGGCTGAAGGATGCTGGGAGTTGAAGTCCGCCCCTGCCGTCGTCCTATCCTTCAGTTTTTCCTAAATCTCACACAACACTGAGGGATGGGACGAAGGTGGGTGGACTTCAACTCCCAGAATCCTTCAGCCAGTCTGGGGGGATTATGGGAGTTGAAGTCCACCCTTCTTCAAGTGGCTAAATTTGAACAATACTGCTCCATCAGGAAGAGAGTTTTCCATATATGGGAGCACACAGATAATTCTCGACTTCCAACCCCAACGGAGCCCAAAATTCATGTTGCTAAGCGAGACAGTCGTTAAGTGAGCTTTGCCCCATTTCCCCACCTTTCTTCCCCCAATTGTTAAGTGAATCCCGGCAGTTGTTAAGCTGGCAAAACAGTTGTTCGGTGAATCTGCCTTCCCCATGGACGGTGCCTGTCAGAAGGTCGCAAAAGGAGGATCACGTGACCCAGGGACACGACGACCGTCGTAAATATGACTCAGTGCCCTCCGAATTTTGATCACGTGACCATGGGAAGGCTGCAAAGGTCATCGGTGCGAAAAACACTCATCGGTCCCTTCTTCCCAGTGCTGCCATCACATCGGACGGTCACTAAATGAATCGTTGCAAGTCGAGGAGTCCCCGAACGTCAGATTTCCATGCATCTTATGGGGGGGGGGGGCAAAAATTATATGTTTTTGTTGTTGTTAGTTGCGAAGTTGTGTCCAACCCAACGCGACCCCATAGACAGCATTCCTCCAGGCCGTTCTGTCCTCTACCATCGTCCATTGAAGCTCACGCCGACTGCTTTGGTGACTCCATCCAGCCACCTCCTTCTCTGCCGTCCCCTTCTTCTTCTTTTGCCCTCAGTCTTTCCCAGCATGAGGCTCTTCTCCAGTGAGTCCTCCTTTCTCCTTAGGTGGCCAAAATATTTGAGTTTCCTCTTCAGGATCTGGCCTTCTAAAGAGCAGTCAGGGTGGATCTCCTCTGGGACTGACCGGTTGGGTGGCCTTGCAGTCCAAGGGACTCACAGGAGTCTTCTCCAGCACCAGAGTTCAAAGGCCTCCATTCTTTGGCGCTCAGCCATCATTATGGTCCCACTTTCACAGCCACCCATTGCAACTGGGAAAACCAGAGCTTTGACTATGCACACTTTCGTTGGCGGGGTGATGTCTCTGCTTCTTAGGATGCTGTCTAGATTTGCCATCTCTTTCTTCCCCAGGAGCAAGCCTCTTTTAATTTCTTGGCTGCAGTCCCCATCTTGATCTTGGAGCCCAGGACAATCAAATCTGTCACGACCTCCATTTCTTCCCCCTCTATTTGCCAGAGGGCCGGATGCCATGATCTTAGTTGTCTTAATGTTGAGTTTCAAGTCAGGTTTTGCACTCTCCTCCTTCACCCGCATCAAGAGGCTCCTTAGCTCCTCTTCCCTTCCTGCCACTAGAGGATTATTAATTATATATTCAAGAAGATGTTGGATAGCCACTTGTCTGAAGTGGTGAAGGGTTTCCTGTCTAGGCAGGGGGTTGGACTAGAAGACCTCCAAGGTCCCTTTCAACTCTATTATTCTATTCTATTCCTATCCTATCCTATTCTATCCTATCCTATCCTACCCAATTCTATCCTATCCTATCCAATTCTATTCCACCCCCTATCCTATCCTATCCAATTCTATCCTATCCTATCCTATTTTATCCAATTCTATCCTTTCCTATCCAATCCTATCCTATCCAATCCTATCCAATCCTATCCAATCCTATCCAATCCTATCCTATCCTATTCTATCCAATTCTATTCTATCCAATCCTATCCTATCGTATCCAATTCTATTCTATCCTATCCTATTCTATTCTATCCAATCCTATCCTATCCTATCCAATTCTATTCCATCCCATCCTCTCCTATCCAATTCTATCCTATCCTATCCTATTCTATCCTACCCTATCCTATCCAATTCTATTCCACCCCCCGTATCCTATCCTATCCAATTCTATTCCTATCCTATCCTATCCTATCCTATTTTATCCAATTCTATCCTTTCCTATCCAATCCAATCCTATCCAATCCTATCTTATCCTATCCAATTCTATCCTATCCTATTCTATCCAATTCTATTCTATCCAATCCTATCCTATCTTATCCTATCCAATTCTATCGTATCCTAACCTATCCTATCCTATCCTATTCAATTCTATCCTATCCTATCCTATCCTATCCTATCCTATCCAATTCTATCCTATTCTATCCTATTCTATTCTATCCTATCCTAACCTATCCTATCCTATCCTATATGCTGAGAAAAGTTTACACCGAGCTTCAAAAAGCTGGGGAATCTCCCCCTGCATTTCACCTCTGGCTAATCTCTCCCTTCCCGGCATGGTCGAAAGGCGTCCAGAAGGCACAAGCCGTGGCTTGTTGCCGCTTGGTCTTCCCTGTTTCCCCGGGAGTGACGCAAGAGTTTGAGTTTCTGTTGATCCATCTCAGATGGCCCCTGTTTGCGCACATGAGCCCAGAGGTCATCCCATCTGCAGACGGGATGTTTTCCACGCGGCCGGTGGCCTTGGGCCAAATAGGTCATTGCTTTCTCTGCTGCTGTTTTCGTATCCTCGGAGGACGGGCACAGCAAGCCACCTTTGAAGGTCCTTTGGTCTTTTCTTTCCATATGCCCGGGACGGTGAGATTTAACCTCGGGTTACGGCCTTCACGGCAGGTCACTGACCTCCAAGCAGTTGCATGGAAACTCATGGTCCTGACCGAGGCTTCCCGAGAGCAGGAAGCAAACTCCTTGTTCCAACAACAAAAAAAAGCAAACCCTTTTATTAATTGACTGGGAATTCTGCTCATTCCCATCCAGCAAAGTCTTTCAAAGGAGGATTTACGGTCACAGACCTTATCTGGCTTGGAGAGCTGCCAGGATGATCTCCGCAAAACTTGGCAAGGAGTCTCGGAGAGTCATGAACCGATGAAGCGAACTAATGGTCTCCTGCAAACTCCACTCCCCTGGCGCTCCCTCTTTTATTTCCTCTGGGAGGGGCCGTTCCTTGTCCACCTGTGGCCTTACTCCCAAGTCGACCCCTGTTCTTTAGCTGTTCCCTTCGTCTGGCTGCTCTGCGCATGCGCTCACTGGGAACAGGCTCCAGCTGTTCTTCTGCTTCACTGATGTCTGACTCCGAAGGCAGCTGATAACTGTCGTCCCCCTCTTTGCCTCCGACGCAAATTTCTATTCTATTCCTATTCCTATTCCTATTCCTATTCCTATCCTATCCATTCCTATCCTATCCTATCCTATCCATTCCTATCCTATCCTATTCTATCCTATCCCATCCCATCCCATCCCATCCTATTCCTATCCTATCCCATTCATTCCATTCCATTCTATTTTCTATTCTATTCCTATTCCTATTCCTATTCCTATCCTATCCTATCCTATCCATTCCTATCCTATCCTATCCTATCCCATCCCATCCCATCCTATTCCTATCCCATTCATCCCATTCCATTCCATTCTATTTTCTATTCTATTCTATTCCTATTCCTATTCTTATTCCTATCCTATTCCTATCCATTCCTATCCCATCCCATCCCATCCTATTCCTATCCCATTCATCCCATTCCATTCCATTCTATTTTCTATTCTATTCCTATTCCTATTCCTATTCCTATCCATTCCTATCCTATCCCATCCCATCCCATCCCATCCCATCCTATTCCTATCCTATCCCATTCATTCCATTCCATTCTATTTGTATTGTAAGAGACTGGACTGCCTTCTGTCAGAAATGTAGGGTCTCCTGCTTGAGCAGGGGGTTGGACTAGATGACCTCCAAGGTCCCTTCCAGCTCTGTTATTATTCTGTTATTCAGAAATTGTGGGAGCTTCATCCCTGGAGGCTTTTAAGAAGAGACCGGGGCTGCCGTCTGTCGGAAATGGCGTAGGGTTATCCTGATTGAGTGGGGTGGGTGGGGTTGGACTAGATGACCTCCAAGGTCCCTTCCCAACTCCGTTCATCTGTCATCTACAAGAGATGCCAGCATCTTATCTCAATCCAATGTTCTCAGGGATGTTCCTGACTTGGTTTTTTCGACTCACGAGTAGGAAACCGTTTGGGTTGAAAAGTATCGGGTTGGGTTCGGAGGAGGTGAGCTCCCTCGTGATGCCTTCTTCGCTTTTTGCTTCTCCGCAGTGCTCCTGACGTGGGTGAACTGTGCCAGCGTCCGCTGGGCTACCCGGGTCCAGGATATCTTCACCGCCGGGAAGCTGTTGGCTCTGGCCTTGATCATTATCATGGGAATTGTGCAAATTTGCAAAGGTGAGACCTCTCGGATGCAACCGAGCGGATTGTTTCCGAGGTTTGTGGGGGCTCAAATCGCTGGAGATTTTAAAGAAGAGACCGGACAGCCGTTGGCCTGGAATGGGATCGGACTTTACGACTTGGTGGACTTCAACTCCCAGAACGCTGGCTGAGGAATTCTGGGAGTTGAAGTCCACAAGTCGTAAAATGCGGGTTTCAAACCTTGGCCTATTTAAGATTTGTGGACTTCAACTCCCAGAATGCCAGATGAGGAATTCTGGGAGTTGAAGTCCACAAATTGTAAAATGGGAGTTTCCAACCTTAGCCGCTTCACGACTCGTGGACTTCAACTCCCAGAATGCTAGGTGAGGAATTCTGGGAGTTGAAGTCCACAGATTGTAAAATGGGGGTTTCCAACCTCGGCCTCTTTACGATTCATTGGCTTCAACTCCCAGAATGCCAGATGAGGAATTCTGGGAGTTGAAGTCCACAAGTCGTAAAATGGGGGTTTTCAACCTTGTCCTGTTTAAGATTTGTGGACTTCAACTCCCAGAATGCCAGATGAGGAATTCTGGGAGTTGAAGTCCACAAGTCACAAAGTGCAGATTTCCAACCTTGGCCGCTTCACGACTCGTGGACTTCAACTCCCAGAATGCTAGGTGAGGAATTCTGGGAGTTGAAGTCCATAGGTCATAAAATGAGGGCTTCTAATGTTGGCCGCTTCACGACTCGTGGACTTCAACTCCCAGAATGCTAGGTGAAGAATTCTGGGAGTTGAAGTCCACAAGTCGTAAAGTGGCCAGGTGGGTGACCTCTGATGTCGGGTCTCCTGTTTGAGCAGAGGGTTGGACTAGAAGACCTTGGAGGCCCCTTCCCACTCTTGTATTCTGTATTTCTTCTTCTTCATCATCATTGGTGATGAAGAGGTTGCAAAGGTATAAACGGGGGGACATGGGTGCCATTTTGGAATGGGTGGACTGGTTTCCTGCCCAGGGGGAAGGAGGAGAATGGGATAATATACCTGGTTTGGGAAGGGGGGATTGAAGAGAAGAGACTCCCATAATGTTCCTGTGGAGGATGGGAAATTTTTTTATGATGTAGAAAAGATGTGGAGACTCTATAAAGAGTGCAGAGAAGAGCAACAAAGAGGATTAGGGGACTGGAGACTAAAACATATGAAGAACGGTTGCAGGAACTGGGTAGGTCTAGTTTAATAGAAAGAAGGACTAGGGGAGACATGATAGCAGTCTTCCAATATCTCAGGGGTTGCCACAAAGAAGAGGGAGTCAAACTATTCTCCAAGGCTCCTGAGGGTAGAACAAGAAGCAATGGGTGGAAACTAATCAAGGAGAGAAGCAACTTAGAACTGACATTTCCTGACAGTTAGAACAATGAATCAGTGGAACAGAAGTTGCCTCCAGAAGTTGTGAATGCCCCAACACTGGAAGTCTTTAAGAAGATGTTGGATAGCTATCTGTCTGAAACGGTATAGGGTTTCCTGCCTAGGCAGGGGGTTGGACTAGAGGACCTCCAAGGTCCCTTCCAACTCTGCTATTGTATTGTATTGTATTGTATTGTATTAATGGCTGAGGATGTGTTCTTCGGTGTGTCCTTGCTGTAGGAGAGTACTTCTGGCTGGAACCCAAAAATGCCTTCGAGTTCTTTCAAACGCCCAACGTGGGGCTCGTCGCCCTGGCCTTCTTGCAAGGTTCCTTTGCTTACGGCGGCTGGAACTTCCTCAACTACGTCACCGAAGAGTTGGTGGACCCGCACAAGTGAGTGAAAAGCCTCCCCTGGGTGGGTGCGGGAGACGAAGAAGGCCCACCTCGGTCTCCGCTCCACCATTCCGCCACCTCAACTCTTCCCCTCCTCCACAGGAACTTGCCTCGTGCCATTTTTATCTCCATTCCCCTGGTGACCTTCGTCTACGTCTTCGCCAACGTGGCCTACGTCACGGCCATGTCTCCTCAGGAGCTTCTGGCCTCCAACGCTGTCGCGGTGGTGAGTCTCCATAAACGACGTTCAAACCCCTCTTTGCTTCCCGCCCGGAGAACTGAACCCCTTCTAACGTCTCCTCGGTGTTTTTTTTCTCTCGCAGACATTTGGGGAGAAGCTCTTAGGTGTGATGGCTTGGATCATGCCCATCTCGGTGGCCCTCTCCACCTTTGGAGGGGTCAACGGCTCCCTCTTTACTTCCTCCAGGTGAGTAGACCTGACCTCTAACCGACAGGGCGGATTTCCCGACTTTGATCACAGTACAATTTGCAGACGATACTAAGCTCGGCGGGAATAGCCAACACCCTCGATCCGGGATGGCGAACGTAATATGGCATGCGTGCCACAGGTGGCACACCGAGCCATTTGCCAATTAACTTTACTTTACTTTTATTCATATTTATAGACCGCCCCCTCTCCCAAAAGGGACTCGGGGCGGTGTACAGTCAATACATAAAAGATACATAGATAAATCAGTACTTAGATATTTAAATACATAAATAGTTAAATACTTAAATACTTAGATGGAGGAGGTTAAAAGAACTGTACATTAAAGTAAAGTATTTAAAATACAATCTTTAAAAAGACCCCTAAAAAATACCCCAAAGAGTTAAATTTAAAATGGTTCCCCAAAAATACCAATTAAAATATATCTGCCAGGAGGTAAAAGCTATGAGTGTGCCAGGCCAGCTAATCGAAACAGGTGAGTCTTCAGTTTTTGTCGGAAGGAGCGGAAGTCGGTGGTGGTTCTAATGTCGGGGGGGGGGGAGGTCATTCCAGAGGGTTGGGCCCATCATAGAGAAGGCCCTACACCTAGGCGTCGCCCGTTGGCATTGCCTGGTGGACGGCACCAGGAGAAGTCCCTCCCTGTGAGAGCAAATCGGTCGCAGGGATGTGTGCGGCAGGGTGCGATCCCGCAGATAGCTAGGTCCTGTGCCATGGAGCGCTTTGAAGATGGTAATCAACACCTTGAAACGCACGCGAAAAACCACAGGCAGCCAGTGCAGCTCACGCAGGAGAGGTGTTACGTGGGAGTACCTAGTACTCCCCATGATGGCCCGCGCGGCTGCGTTCTGGACTAGCTGTAGTCTTCGGGCGCGTCCCAAGGGAAGCCCCATGTTAAGCCTTTTTTAAAGCCATTTTTCGCCCTCCCCAGGCTCCAGAGGCTTTATAGGAGCATGGGGAAGGCAAAAAGAGCCTCCCCCCCCCTAAGTGACTTAGGGTCCTTTTTAGTCTTCCGGAGGCTTCAGGGAAGCCTCCTGAAGGTCCCTGAAGCCTCCGGAGAGCCTCCGGGAGGGCGGCGGAGGCTGTTTTCGCCCTCCCCAGGCTCCTGAAAAGCCTCTGGAGTCTGGGGAGGGCGAAAAAAGCATGGAAAAATGGTGGGGAGCGCCTCTGATGCGTGCATGCGCACTGGGGGGGGTCGCACATTGCATTATGGGTGCGGCATGCCCGCGCACGACCCCCCCTGTGCTCCCCACCCCTTATGGCACGTGAGCCAAAAAAGGTTTGCCATCGCTGTCCTAGATGATAGGCTCAAGATCCAGATGGATCTTCCCAGACTCGAACCCTGGGCCCTCTCTAACAAAATAACACTCAATGTAGAGGAAAGTCAAGTCCTACACTTAGGCAAGAAAAACCCAAAGGACACCCAGAGACTGGGTGAAACCTGGCTTAATAGCGGTCACTGTGAGAGGGATCTCGGAGTCCTGGTGGACAAGCAGTTAAATTATGAGCCAGCCGTGTGCAGCGACAGCCAAAAAAGCCAATGCAATCCTAAATTGCATTAACAGAGGGATACAATCAAGATCAAGGGAGATATCCTTAATACCACACTATAAAGCCTTAGTAAGGCCACACTTGGAGTACTGCATCCAGTTTGGGTCACCACACTGTAAAAAAAGATGTGGGGACTCTAGAAAAAGTGCAGAGAAGAGCAACAAAGAGGTTGCAGGAACTGGGTATGTCTAGTTTAATAGAAAGAAGGACTAGGGGAGACATGACAGCAGCCTTCCAATATCTCAGGGGTTGCCCCAAAGAAGAGGGAGTCAAGCTATTCTCAAGGCACCTGAGGACAGAACAAGAAGCAATGGGTGGAAACTAATCAAGGAGAGAAGCAACTTAGAACTGAGGAGAAACTTCCTGACAGAACAATTAATCAGTGGAACAACTTGCCTCTAGAAGTTGTGAATGCTCCAACACTCGATGTTTTTAAGAAGATGTTGCATAACCATTTGTCTGAAGTGGTGTAGGGTTTCCTGCCTAAGCAGGGGGTTGGACTAGAAGACCTCCAAGGTCCCTTCCAACACTGTTATTCTGTTCTATTCCTATTCCTATTCCTATTCCTATTCCATTCCATTCCATTCCATTCCATTCTATTCTATTCTATTCCATTCCATTCCATTCTAATTCATTCTATTCTAATTCTAATTCTAATTCTATTCTAACCTGCTGATCTGCTTAATGACTGCACTGCTTTTCGAGCAAGATTTCCCTCCCGATGGCCCTCGTAAGTCTGCACGAGATCTGTATTCCTTCTTCTTTCCCCCGAATGAGATTTAATTGCTCAGAGCGGCGTTACGAAAGAGAATCGGATCTCTGATTTTAGCACCCTGGGGCGATGCCTTCGTTGTCGATGCTGTCTGCTTGGGCGGTTTTTATCTCCGCGAGCTGTCTCGGGGAGGCCGCTGCCTTTAAATTACTTCAACCAAAGAAGGGCATGAATGAGCTGTGTTCAAAACACGGAACGTCTTCGGGGCAGATTATAAACCACGCCAAATCGTACCTGCCTCCGCTTGCTATTGTTTGCTTTCGCGACATTGTTTTTCCTTCCTCCCTAGGCTCTTTTTCGCTGGCGCCCGCGAAGGGCATCTCCCCAGTGTCTTGGCCATGATTCACATCCGAAGGTGCACTCCGATACCTGCTCTACTTTTCACCGTGAGTCATCGGTAGAGAAACAAGGGTGGTGTTGTGTCCCGCCAGCGGCCAGAAGAGCTAGTAGCAGATTCGGACAGTGAGGAGGGTTGGGGAGGAACCTGGGCCAGTCCTGGAATCTGGGGAAGGCTCGGACGAGGACTCTGTGTTGGAGGCAGAGAGGGGGCCAGGGCCGTATGCCAGTTATCAGCTGCCTTCGGAGTCAGACATCAGTGAGGCAGAAGAACAGCTGGAGCCTGTTCCCAGTGTGCGCATGCGCAGAGTGGCCAGACGAAGGGAACAGCTAAGGAACAGGGGTTGACTTGGGAGTAAGGCCACAGGTGGACGTGGAATGGCCCCTCCCAGAGGAAATAAAAGAGGGAGCAAAGGGGAGTGGAGTTTGCAGGAGACCATTAGTTCGCTTCATTGGTTCGTGACTCCCCGAGACTCCTTGCCAAGTTGTGTAGATATCGCCCTGGCAGATCTCCAAGCCAGATAAGGTCGGTGACTGTAAATCCTCCCTTGAAAGACTTTGCTGGATGCGAAGGAGCAGAATTCACCGTAAATAAATAAAAGGGTTTTTTGTCGGGACAAGGGGTTTGCTTCCTGCTCTCGGGAAGCCTCAGTCAGAGCAGGTGGGGAGATCTGGGGAGATCCCATGCGGGTGGGATCCAATGAGAACATGTGGTGTTTGTCTACCTTGGAGGCTTGAAGATGGGTGGACTTCAACTCCCAGAATTCGCCAGCCAGCAAACTTCCTAAGTCCTTGATAAGCGGGTGGTCAATCAGCACTCCCGCTGACTGCCAAGGGTTCTGTTTCCCAGGTTTCAATAATTTCTCAGGCTGTTTTTGTACCGGCTTGGCCAACAATCTGAATAGCTGCAAAATGGAATGTATGTCCTTATTCCTTGCAATGTGAAGCTACCAATGAGTTTGGCGGTTGGCTTCTTCCCTATCCGTCCTACGTAGTCACAGCGGCAACCCCCTGCAGCTTATCGAGCTGACTGGGGGGTTCTGGGAATTGAAGTCCACCCCTCTTCAAGCCGAGGTTGACAAACACTGATGTGGTTGGCTGTTGTGGGAGAATTGTCCACTTCTGTCAGTCGTTTAAACGACTTTATGTTGTCTCTGGCAGTGCCTGTCCACCTTGCTTATGCTGGTCACAAGTGACATCTATACGCTGATCAATTACGTCGGTTTCATCAACTACCTCTTCTACGGAGTGACAGTGGCGGGGCAGGTCGTGCTCCGCTTTCGCGAACCCCATCGGCCTCGTCCGATCAAGGTAAGAACCTTCCCGAGACGTGACTTTGCTTTTGATCACTCGTTCACTCTTCATTTTTGTACCTAATTTCCTTTTTTGGGGAACCTGGGTATGGTCAATTTCAGTGCTTCTACTGTGGTCAATTTCTTCCTTTCAAGTGTGATCAATTTCTCCGTTTCCAGCGCAGTCAAGTTCTCTGCTTCGAATGGGGTCATTTCCCCTTGTTGAGCATGGTCAATGTCTCCGCTTTGAGAACAGTCAATTTCTCCGTTTCAACTCTGGCTATTTGCAAGATCCAATCGGGGTCGGTCACCGGGATCAGCAGCTTAGCCTTCCAAGCTTTCGAACTCATGCTGGAGTCCATCCTCATGGAACGAAAACTCTGCTCATTGGACTGGTAGACGTACCCGAGAAGTTAATAATTGATACCCGGCAGAAAACATTTTAGCATTTATCAGAGCCATATTGATCGTGGTTGACCTCAAATGTTCCTATTTTTTTCGACAGCCTTAGTCTATATAAATATAAACGGCTGTGTGTCTGTTTGTGTGTGTGTTCCAGCATAACTCTGGAACGCCTCGAGCAATTTCAACCAAACTTGGTACACAGATGACTTACCCTCTGGAGAAAAATATTATGGGGGGTAAGACACCTCTAACACCCCTCGGGCTGTGTGTTCTGTTAAGATACAGCCTGTTGTGCCTTAAAATGAATTCTACTGTACTGCCGTAAAATGGTTTCTACTGTACAGAGCAATGGAGTTGCCCTGGTAATGGCTTCACAGTACTCCACTAGGGGGCTCCCTCTGGTAAGGGGGAAAATCGAACATTAGAAATTACGTTTGGTCCGGACATTTCCCCCCTTTAAATAAATACCCGGGCAATGCCAGGTTATAGAAAAGCAGACCGTGAAACTAGAGGTTTAGTTTTGGGAGGTTAACATATATATATGGGAGGGAGCATACTGATGGATATAGATAGATGGATGATGATAGATAGATAAATAGATAGATAAATAGATAGATAGATAGATGATAGATAGATAGATAGATAGATAGATAGATAGATAGATAGATGATAGATAGATAGATAGATAGATAGATAGATAGATAGATAGATGATAGATAGATGGTGATAGGTAGGTAGGTAGGTAGGTAGGTAGGTAGGTAGGTAGGTAGGTAAATAGATGATAGATAGATGATAGATAGATAGATAGATAGATAGATAGATGATAGATAGATAGATAGATAGATAGATAGATAGATGATAGATAGATGGTGATAGGTAGGTAGGTAGGTAGGTAGGTAGGTAGGTAGGTAAATAGATGATAGATAGATAGATAGATAGATAGATAGATAGATAGATAGATAGATGATAGATAGATAGATAGATAGATAGATAGATAGATAGATAGATAGATAGATAATCTCCCCACAATCAGGAGGCTGGGAGTTCAATCCTAGGTAGAGGCAGATATTTCTCTCTCTGGGCCCAATGAGACTATATCTACTGAACAAAACTCCGGATTGGTAACAGGGAAGGGCATCCGGCCAGTAAATACCCTGCTATCTCCATTCAGTTGCCCAGACTCCTCCCCACAAGGGATGATGGGGGTCGTTAAAAGATGATGATGTTACGGTTTAGGTCCAACCCATTTCTTTTCCCCCCCACAGGTGAGTCTGTTCTTCCCCATCATCTACCTGCTCTTCTGGGCCTTCCTCTTGGTCTTCAGCTTGTATTCGGAACCCTTGGTCTGTGGCATCGGCCTAGCCATCATGTTGACGGGAGTACCCGTCTACTTCCTGGGCGTCCATTGGGAGAACAAGCCCCCGTCCTTCCACAGCCTGGTCGGTGAGTATTGTGCCCCCACCCTCACCCCAAGACAGGGAGGGCTGGGATAGGCCAAAGACGGGGGCTTTTTGCTCTAGAGGTTGGACTAGAAGACCTCCAAGGTCCCTTCCAACTCTACTATTGTATTGTATTATTGTATTGTATTGTATAGAATATTTGTAGTTCGGGGTTGAACTGAGGGGTGGGGAGGGGGGAGGTCCTTGGTGCCCTCTTGATAGTTAGAGAATGTCATCCGTGTTAGAAAGGAGGGAGGATTGTGAAGGGGAAGCGGAGGAGGAGGAGGAGGAGGACTACGGCGTCCTTGGTGCTCTCTGAGAATGGTGGCTTTCTTGCAGACGTTTCATGACCCAACTCGGTAACCTCATCAGTGCAAAGCAAGAGTGGGGTTGGCTCTCTGTTTATATACTGGTGGGTTGACCATCCACACTGACAGGACACAAGCCAGAAGTATATAAACGAAAAGCAAGTCCCACTCCCTTCTAGCCCTTGATGAGGTTACCTAGTTGGGTCATGAAATGTCTGCAAGAAGTTAACCAAGCATAGAGAGCACCGAGGACTCCACATTCTTCCTCCTCTTCCTCCTCCTCCTCCTCCTCCTCCTCCTCCTCCTCCTCCTCCTCCTCCTCCTCCTCCTCCTCCTCCTCCTCCTCCTCCTCCTCCTCCTCTCCCTCCTCACTCCACAAACCTCCCTCCCTTCTAGCATTGATGATGTCCTCTTGCTTGGTAATGAGACACCTGCAAGAAAACCACCAATTCACAGACTACCAAGGACCCCACATGCCTCTTCCTCCTCCTTTCCCCTTCACTCCACAAACCTCCCTCCCTTTCAGTACTGATGATGTTCCCTAGTTGGGTCACGAGACATCTGCAGGGAAACAACCAATCTCAGAGAGCACGGAGGACCCCGCAGTCCTCCTCCTCCTCCTCCTCCTCCTCCTCCTCCTCCTCCTCCTCCTCCTCCTCCTCCTCCTCCTCCTCCTCCTCCCCCCTTCACTCCACAAACCTCCCCATCTAGCACTGATGATGTTCCCTAGTTGGGTTCACGAGACGTCGGCAAGGAAAGCGCCCGCCGACCACTCCGGCCGTCCTCTTTACCCAGCGCTTTTGTTCTTCCAGATGGGATCACTCGGGTGGGGCAGAAGCTCTGCGTGGTCGTGTACCCCAAGATGGATGCCGAGGAGGCGGAGGACGACCTCAGCAAAGACACCAAAGAACAGCTGGAGCCCATGTGCGGGCTGGCCACGCCCCAGAAGTGAGCCACACGGAAGGAATATCGCCAACTATGGACTCCGCTGGGTCTTAGCCACTAGATAGAGTTCGTCTGCTCCCATCGGCCGGAGCTGGACCTGTTGGGAGAGGGGGCGGTCGACCCCTCCCCAATATACACACTCCTTTCCCCAGGGTCTGGGGTACACACACACACACACACACACACACACACACACACAATATCCGTTTCCAGTGCCTCCCGATGGGCTGGAGAAGGGTGGGGCCACCCTTAAGAGAGCTGGCGCCCCACTTCCTGCCTCTCGTCCCATATTTTGGGGGAGTATCTTTTGTTGCTGCCTTATATATATATATATATTTTTGGGGAGGGGGGTGTCGAGAAATATTTTAAGGGGTGGTGGTGGAACCTCAGCTGGAATCGGTGCCCTTCATTTTTCTCTCTTACGGTTTTTGGGGAGGGGTGGTGGTGTTTCCTCCCTCTTTTGTTTTGGATGTAATAAATTAAACGCCACGCGCCATCCGGATCGCTTCCTGGCTGGTTTTTTTAAAAAATTTAAATTCTTATTCTGATTCTTTTTGAGTGATGAAACATCATCTCATCTTGCTAAGTGCCTGTCCCTGGAGGCAGCCCAAGTCCCCCATCGGGATGAGTCAGCCCCGATTGAGAAACTGTCGTTTAAGTTTGGGCTCCGTGCCACCTCGGCAACGATTGCGGCACGCCAGCTGTCACGGTGCCCGTGGAAGCCGAGATAAAAACAACAGGATCTTGGGCTGCAGTGTGTTTTTTAGAGAGACTGGACTCGGGTTAGGTTAGAACAACATTGTTCCAACTTAGCGGCTTTTTAAATAGGTGGACTTCAACTCCCAGCATTCCTTAGCTAGGGAATGCTGGGAGTTGAAGTCCGCTGATCAGAAAGCTGCCATTATTGAGAAATGTGAGGCCGGCTGAGGAATTCTGGGAGTTGAAGTCCCCCTATCAGAAAGCTGCCATGGTTGAGAAACACAAGGCCGGATAGGGAATTCTGGGAGTTGAAGTCCCCCTATCAGAAAGCTGCCATGGTTGAGAAACACAAGGCTGGCTAGGGAATGCTGGGAGTTGAAGTCCGCTGATCAGAAAGCTGCCATTATTGGGAAATGTGAGGCCGGCTGAGGAATTCTGGGAGTTGAAGTCCCCCTATCAGAAAGCTGCCATGGTTGAGAAACACAAGGCCGGATGGGGAATTCTGGGAGTTGTAGTTCCCGTGTCAGAAAGCTCCCATGGTTAAGAAACACAGGGCCGGATGAGGAATTCTGGGAGTTGAAGTCTGCTGATCAGAAAGCTGCCACTATTGAGAAATAGGAGGCTGGCTGAGGAATTCTGGGAGTTGAAGTCCCCCTATCAGAAAGCTGCCATGGTTGAGAAACACAAGGCCGGATGGGGAATTCTGGGAGCTGTAGTCCCCCTGTCAGAAAGCTGCCATGGTTGAGAAACACAAGGCCGGATGGGGAATTCTGGGAGTTGAAGTCCACCTATCAGCAAGCTGCCATGGTTGAGAAACACAAGACTGGCTGAGGAATTATATTTTATTTATTTGTAAGCAATGGGACTTGGGGTTAGGTTAGAACAATATTTTTCCAACATTGGCTGCTTTTAAAATGGGTGGACTTCAACTCCCAGGATTCCTTAGCCAGCACGGCTGGCTAGGGAATGCTGGGAGTTGAAGTCCGCTGATCAGAAAGCTGCCATTATTGAGAAATGTGAGGCTGGCTGAGGAATTCTGGGAGTTGAAGTCCCCCTGTCAGAAAGCTGCCATGGTTAAGAAACACAAGACTGGCTGAGGAATTCTGGGAGTTGAAGTCCACCTATCAGAAAGCTGCCATGATTTTGAAATACAAGGCCGGATGGGGAATTATATTTTATTTATTTGTCCAAGTGTGGTTTGACACACAAGGAATTGGTCTCCGGTAAAACAACAGAATATAATAATAATACTAAAGTGTACCGCCAATAGAAATGGGGAAGTATCAAATAATAAAAAGGGATAAATAATAATACTGCAGCCACACCTTAGGTGTTACTATGAATCCATATCAGGCTACAATAACCTGTTGTGTAGTTATTGTGCTTTGTCAGCTGGGAGAATTGGATGTTCAGCAGAGGGATGGCACGCGGAAAGAAACTGGGAGTTTAATTCTGGGAGTTAGAATATGAGAGAGAGAGACAGAGACACAAACAGAAAGACAGAGATGGACACAGACAGAGAGACAGAGACAGAGACAGAGAAAGACGGAGATACAGAGAGAGACAGAAAGAGAGAGACAGAGAGACACAGACAGAGACAGACAGAGGGACCAAGAGACACAGAAAGAGACAGAGACAGACAGAGAGACACTGAGACCGAGACAGAGAGACGTAGAGAGACACAGAGACAGACACAGTGGAAGAGAGAGAGGCATACAGAAAGAGAGAGAGACACAGAGAGACAGAGAGACGTAGAGAGAGACACAGAGACAGACACACACAGTCAGAGAGACAGAGAGACATACGAAAGTGAGACAGAGACAGAGACACACACACAGAAAGACAGAGACACACAGAGAGACAAAGAGACAGAGACAGAAAGACAGAGACACACAGAGAGAAATCCAGAGAGACACAGACAGAGGGACAGAGAGACACACCGAAAGACAGACACAGAGAGAGACAGAGACACACATAGAGACACAGAGACACAAACAGAGACAGAGAGACGCACACAGAAAGACAGAGACAGAGGGACAAAGAGACACACACAGAAAGACTGACACACAAAGAGAGACAGAAAGACAGAGACAGACAAAGAGACAGAGAGAGACACACACAGACAGACAGACAGACAGACACAGACAGACACAGAGACAGAGAGACACAGACAGAGAGAGACACAGAGACAGACACAGACAGAGACAGAGAGACGTAGAGACACACCGAGAGAGAGAGAGAGAGAGAGAGAGAGAGACATACAGAAAGAGAGACACAGACAGAGAGACAGAGACAGACAGAGAGAGACAGAGACACAGAGAGACACAGATGGAGACAGAGACATAGAGGGACACACAGAGAGAGACAGAGACACACAGTCAGAGAGACATAGAGACACAGAGAGAAAGCCAGAGAGACACAGAGGGACAGAGACACACACAGAGAAAGACAGACACAGAGACACAAACAGAGACAGAGAGACATACACAGAAACATACACAGAAAGACAGAGACAGAGGGACAGAGAGAGACACACAGAAAGACTGAAACACAGAGAGAGACAGAAAGACAGAGACAGAGAGAGATATAGACAGACACACACACAGAGACAGAGAGACAAACAGAGATGAACAGACAGAGAGATACAGACAGAGACAGAGAGAGAGAGAGACAGACACAGACATACAGAGACAGAGACACACACACACAGAGAGAGAGAGATAGAGACAGAGGGACACAGAGACAGAGACAGAGAGAGACACAGAGACAGAGAGACATAGAGAGAGACACACACAGAGAGAGACATCAGAGACAGACAGAGACAGAGAGACACAGACAGAGAGAGATAGAGAGAGACACAGACAGAGAGAGACAGAGACAGAGAGACACAGAGACAGAGAGACAGAGAGACACACACAGAGAGACACAGACAGACAGAGAGACAGACAGAGAGACTAGAGAGAGACACAGTCAGAGAGACACAGACAGAGACAGAGAGACATACAGAAAAACAGACAGACAGACAGAGAGAGAGACAGAGACGGAGACGTAGAGAGACACACAATCAGAGAGACAGAGAGACAGACAGAAAATGAGACAGAGAGACAGACAGAGAGACAGAGACAGACAGAGAGATGCACACAGAGAGACAGAGACAGACAGAGAGACGCACACAGAACGAAAGAGACACAGAGAGAGACAGAGAAACAGAGACATACACAGTCAGAGAGACACAGAGAGACAGAGACACAGAGAAAATGGTAAATTGAATGGATTAGTTCCCCAACTAGTAGCCGGAAATGATTAATTAAACATTTCAGTTTTCAAGTTTCCCCGTTGACTTTGACCATTGGCCACCTTGAGTGATTGGGCCCCGTCTCTGGAAAACCCCAGACATCGAGTTCGATTCTCTTTCATTCAGTTGGCTGAATTGGGAGCCAAATGGAACCTGGTTGGAGTTTGAAAAGGAGACCAGCAAGAGATCACCAATGTTTTAGGATGGAACAGGACACTTTGGTTCAGCACACTGGGGGGGGGGGGGGAGAATCAAAGGGGCTTGGGGGGGGGTCTTTGGGAAAGGGCAGCCTCTGTGCAGAGTTACATTTCGGGTGTGGTGGGCAGAATTCAGCCCTGTCTTTCTCAATCCCAGGGGGCAGCACTGAGCTGGCCCCGAGGACAGCTAGGCAGGGTTAGGCCTGGCTGACACCTGGATGGGAGACTTTTTTTTAAAAAATCCCAGAATTGCAGGCTTGGCAGGGGAAAAATAAACCTTCCTCAACATAACGACAATTCATTTAGTGACGGTTCAAAGTCACAATGGCACCGAAAAAAGGGGAATTATGACCATTTCTTCACACTTACGACCGTCGCATCTTCCAAATGGTCGCAAGACCAACATTTGGACGCTTGGCAACTGACTCGCATTTGTGACGGTCGCAGCGCCCCCGGGTCACGTGATCCCCTTTTGTGACCTTCCGATAAGCAAGGTCAACGGGGAAGCCAGATTCACTCAACAACTGTGTGACTCACTTCACAACGGCAGAACGATCTTGGCAAGAAAGGTCATAAAATGGAGCAAAACTCACTTCGCCTCGAGGGACGAGGCTTCAGCCGGTTCGCCTAACTCAGTAGTTAACAACCGGTTCTATTGAACCGGTGCGAACCGGCTGAATCCCACCACTGTATACATCCTAACTGGACTGCGGTGTTTCTCTGTGTCACGAGTATGTGGTTTCTGTGTGTGTGTGTGTTTGTGTGTGTGTGTGTGTGTGTGTGTGTGTGTGTGTGTAATGGTTATCTTTTGAGAGCTCCATGCAACAAAATTTCATTTTAATGTATGTCAATTAATTCACAAATTAAAGTGACAATAAGATTCTCTTCTGTTCTGTTCTCTTCTGTACTGTTCTATTCTATTCTTTTTATTATTATAAAGTTTTTCATTGTTTTCATTTTCATAACATGTAATCACATGTATACTATTACATAGCTAACATCATATTGCATTATTAAATGTTTACATTGATTCATCTTACCATCAACTCCCAAAGACAATGATTGGCTCTTCTGCTCTCTCCACACACCATATATGTATCTTATCCATCACTTTCTTCTCCCTTTCTCCTCCCCCTTAACTACCCCCTTTCTTCCCTCTGTCATCCTTCCCTTCTCTACTTCCCCTTCCTCTCCCCTTCTCCTCTCTCCCCTTTCCACTCCTCCTTTCTCTCCTCCTCTCCCCACCCCTGCCCTCTCTCTTATCCCTCTCTTCTTCCCTTACCTCTCTCCTCTATTTCCCACTCTTCATCTCATTTACTTGGTGTATTTCAGCTTCCGAGCAAGCTCCATTTAATGTTGATGTTATTTATAATTCCTTTTCAATACACATATTTAATTCTATTCTGTTATATTCTATTCTGTACTATTGTCTATTCTGTTCCAATCTGTTCTATTCTATTCTATATTCTATTCTATTCTATTCTATTCTATTCCATTCCATTCCATTCCATTCCATTCCATTCTGTACTATTGCCTATTCTATTCTGTACTATTCTGTACTATTCTATTCTATTCTATTCTATTCTATTCTGTTCTATTCTGTACTATTCTATTCTATTCTGTACTATTCTATTCTATTCTGTACTATTCTATTCTATTCTGTACTATTGTCTATTCTATGCTATTCTGTACTATTCTGTTCAGTTCTCTTGTCTTCTCTTGTCTTATCTTCTCTTCTATATTGTCTGCTCTGCTCTGTTCTGTTCTAAAGTAACTTAGTTCTAAACCACAGATCCTCAAACTACGGCCCGTGGGCCGGATACGGCCCGCCAGTGCAAAGTATCCGGCCCACGGAGTGGTGGGATTTAGCCCCGCCCTTCGCCCCACCCCTCACCATTGGCCTTATCTTCCAGCGAGCATCCAGCTGCACTTCTGGTTAGTTATTTCATCAGCTGGGGCTGCACTTCTGATCACACCGCTGCAGCCGAAGGTAAGGCCGAAGGGTGGTGGAGAGGACCAGCTGACTGAGGGGTGATCTTGCCAGTGCTGCTAGCTTGAAAAGGAGCTCTGCTGCCAGCTTGTAAAGTAGTGCTTTAAAAGTCTTTAGAAACAGTTTAAAAATAGTCATTAGAAACACTTTAAAAACAGCCTTTAGAAACACTTTAGAAACACTTTAAAAAGCCTAGAGAAACAGTTTAAAAACAGCCTTTACAAACAGTTTAAAAACAGTCTTTAGAAACAGTTTAAAAACAGCCTTTAGAAGCACTTTAAAAACAGCCTTTAGAAACACTTAGAAAACAGCCTTTAGAAGCACTTTAAAAACACTTTAAAAACAGCCTTTAGAAACAGTTTAAAAACAGCCTTTAGAAACACTTAAAACAGCCTTTAGAAACACTTTAAAAACAGCCTTTAGAAACACTTTAAAAGCACTTTAAAAACAGCCTTTAGAAACACTTTAAAAGCACTTTAAAAACAGCCTTTAGAAACACTTTAAAAGCACTTTAAAAACAGCCTTTAGAAACAGTTTAAAAATACTTTAAAAACAGCCTTTAGAAACACTTTAAAAACAGCCTCTAGAAACAGTTTAAAAACAGCCTTTAGAAACAGTTTAAAAACAGCCTTTAGAAGCACTTTAAAAACACTTTTAAAACAGCCTTTCGGGATGTTTTTCACAGCCATACGATCCCGGGCTGGTGGGTGAGTAAGGGAGGGGCAAGTACAGCGAGGACAAAGGCAAAATGCGCTGCTAAATTGGCCACGCCCACCCAGTCATATGACCACCTAGCCACGCCCACCCAGCCGGTCCAGCCCCCCCCCAACAGCCTGAGGGACCATGAATCAGCCCGCCATTTAAAAAGTTTGAGGACCTGTGTTCGAAACAGTCCCACTTCCTCCAGATCCCTCATCCCAACTACGCCCAGTGCTTAGATATGAGCTGCTTATTTTTCCCGCAACCAATCGCAATTTTTTCTAGAGATGTCCAGGCAAGGTTGTCTCCAGCTCTTGAAGGACCTCCAAACAAGACCTCCAAACTCCCTGATTGAGAAGGTAAAAAAAAGCCCATGTCTGAAATAAAGGCGGTCCTTGAATTACAACCAACCGATCCAAGTTACAACGGCGCTGGAAGAAAAAAAAAAAAGAATATGCTGATGATACCCAACTTTTCATCTCTACCCCAAACCACCCAAACGATGCCCTCGATGTGATGTCCCGATGCCTGGAGGCTGTGCGGATCTGGATGGGGAGGAACAGGCTCAGGCTCAATCCCTCCAAGACTGAGTGGCTGTGGTTTCCGTCATCCCGATTTGTACATCTTGTTCCATCTTTGACAATAGGGGGAGAAATTTTAGCCCCCTCAGAGAAGGCTCGCCATCTGGGAGTCCTCCTGGATACGTGGCTTAGTTTAGAAGATCACCTGACGGCCGTGACCAGGGGGGGCCTTTTACCAAGTTCGCTTGGTACGCCAGTTGCGCCCCTTCCTGGATCGGGATGCTCTGTGCACAGTCACTCATGCCCTCGGCCTTTCTCGCCTGGACTACTGCAACACTCTCTACATGGGGCTGCCCTTGAAGAGCATCCGGAGGCTTCAGCTGGTCCAGAATGCGGCCGCGCGGGTTATCATGGGGGTACCTAGGTGCTCCCATGTTACACCCCTTTTAGGCGGCTTGCACTGGTTACCGGTTGTCTTCCGGGTGCGATTCAAGGTGTTAATTATGACCTTTAAAGCGCTCCATGGCTTAGGCCCAGGGTACCTGCAAGACCACCTACTGCCACCAGTAGCCTCCCACCGTCCAGTACGATCCCACAGAGTTGGCCTCCTCAGGGTGCCGTCGGCCAAGCAGTGTCGGCTGGTGACCCCCAGGGGGAGAGCCTTCTCTGTGGGAGCTCCTTCCCTCTGGAATGAGCTGCCCCCGGAGCTCCGCATAATCCCTGACCTCCGGTCCTTCCGACGCGCCCTAAAAAGTTGGCTTTTCCAGCAAGCCGGCCTGGCCTGTTAATTTTATTTAATTTTTAAAATGTGAGTGTTATATAAATTGGGTTTGCTTTTTGGACTGTTTCTAATTTCCTTTTAACTTTTGTACTATGTGTTTTTTAATGCTGTACGCCGCCCTGAGTCCTTGGGAGAAAGGCGGCATATAAATCTAATAAATAATAATAAACTTTAATTTATAGACCGCACCCTTTCCTAAACAGGACTCCAATCCAATTTACGGACAGTTTTCATGCAACCATTGCCGCAACAAAATTCTAGTTGATTGGCAGCTGACTTGGCGCTGAGGAAAAAATGGACTTTTCACACTTACGACCGTTGCACCACCACCCCTGTGGCCGTGCGATCAAAATCTAGGCGCTTGACAAGTTGACTCACATTTACGACGGTTGCAGTATCGTGGCATCCCCTTCTGCACCCTTCTGATGAGCAAAGTCGATGGGGAAGCCAAATCAGGGATGGATTCCAGCCGGTTCAGACTGGTTTGGCAGAACCGGTTGTGATTTGGTGGCCTGGGTCGCTGGAACCGGCAGCGACCCAGGCCTGCCACGCCCCCGAACCGGTTCTCCTGATCTTGTTTTTGGTTTCTGCAGAACGGCGCTGAACAATTTCTACTGTATTGCGCATGTGCGCTCGGCGCCCAGAATCCTGAGCCAGGTGCATTGAATAACCCTCTGACTAGTTGAAGGACTGCAACTGTGGCAAGAAAGGTCATAAAACGGGGCAAAACCCACTTAACAACGGTTCCCACAATGGAAATGTGGGGCTCAGTTGCGTTCATAAGCCGAGGACTGTCTATATTGTTACTTTTCTCCATTACTGGTATGTTCCTCTTTTCCCCCCCCAATTATAGGGCTGGAAAAGATGCAACTGTATTTTTGGCTTTCTGGCGCCCCCTGCAGGGACCGAAAGGTACTACATTCCCCCCATCCCCTTAAACCACCATTTGATCAGGATTTGTTAAAGAAGCTAGACCACCCTAGCCATCATTTACCAGCCACAACAGATGATGTCAAAACCAAACCACATTATACTTCTGTGCAATGCGTGGAGCTAAAGCCAGCGTAATTAAATAAATGTTTAAAACAAACAAACAAATAAAAAAATAAAAAATAAAAAAAATATAATAAAAATTTATGTATGTATGTATGTATGTATGTATGTATGTATGTATGTATGTATGTATGTATTTATGTATGTATTTGTGTTACAACCCCTGGTATGCCCAAATATGGGAGGGAGCTCACTACTCCCCCTTTCTGTCCTTCGGTTCATTACAGAAAGCCATCCAGGCAGAAAACCATATTTTTATTTTTAATGTTGCCTTTTTATATTTGTGTTGTATTTGAGCTGATAAATAAATAAAGGGAGACTAGTATAGATCTATTTCAAGCTATTTAGCTCTTAGGTTCAAATCCCAGTAAGGGTATGGCTAGCTGATGAGAGCTAAATAGCTTGAAATAGATCTATACTAGTCTCCCTTTATTTATTTATCAGCACAAACACAACACACACACACACACACACACACACACACACACACACACACATAATCGTGATGTTCTTCCTCACTTCCTTTTCTTCTAAACACACACTTGGGTGTGAAACTTTAAAAACTTTTGCATTCTGCAAATGCCTATTACGGGACTTATCCACAACTTTAAGATGGGTGGACTTCAACTCCCAGAATTCCCTATGCGGGCTGGAGAATCCTGGGAGTTGAAGTCTGCCCATCTTAACTTTGCCCCCCAAAAACCCCACGAATAAATTCTAAACCTGCATAATCCCTTCGGTCTCGTTAGCTGGCCACTTACTGGCCTTTGGGCCTAAATAGCCAGCTTTTCCAAGAAAAGGGGTAATTACCATTTAGAGACAGAAATAGAATCACAGAGTTGGAAGGGACCTTGGAGGTCTTCTAGTCCAACCCCCTGCTTAGGCAGGAAACTCTACACCACTTCAGGCAAGTGGCTATCCAGTCTCCTCTTAAAAAGTGTTGGAGCATTCACAATTTCTGGAGGCAAGTTGCTCTACTGATTAATTGTTCTAACTGTCAGGAAATTTCTCCTCAGTTCTAAGTTGCTTCTCTCCTTGATTAGTTTCCACCCATTGCTTCTTGTTCTGCCTTCAGGAGCTTTGGAGAATAGCTCAACTGCCTCTTCTTTGTGGCAACCCCTGAGATATTGGAAGACTGCTATCATGTCTCCCCTAGTCCTTCTTTCTATTAAACTAGACATACCCAGTTCCTGCAACCGTTCTTCATATGTTTTATCCTCCAGTCCCCTAATCCTCTTTGTTGCTCTTCTCTACATTCTTTCTAGAGTCTCCGCAACTTGTGACCAGATTTAATTTCACGATCATTTTTTATTGTGGTTCTTAAGCAAATCGTTACGTGGGGACTTTTCCCCTTCACTAAATTGGGCAGGGGCAGAGCCAGCAAGCCGGTCTGTCCTGTTAATTTTATCTCATTTTGTAAATGTATTGTCCTATAAATTGGGTTTGTTTTTTGAATATGTATTTAATTTCTTTTTAACTGTCGGGATGTGTGTTTTTTTAATGTTGTACGCCGCCCTGAGTCCTTTGGGAGAAGGGCGGCATATAAATCCAATAAAACAAACAAACAAACAAACAAACAAACAAACAAACATGACACATATGGCCCGAGAGTTTGACACCTCTGCCCTATACCCAGAGGTTGGTTCCTATTAGTTTGGACCAATTCGGCCGAACCGGTGGTAGCTTGGCGGCCTGGGTCCCTGGAACTTGCTTTTCTAACAGATGGCAGGCCAATCTCTTCTTGAAAGCCTCCGGCGATGAAGCTCTCACAACTTCCAAAGGCAACTTCTGTTCCATGGGTGGCTTGTTCTCACCGCCAGAAAATGTCTCCTTATTTCCAGGTTGAATCTCTCCTTGGTCAGTTTCCATCCATTATTCCTTGTCTGGACTTCAGGTGCTTTGGAAAATAGCTTGACCCGCTCCTCTCTGGGGCAGCCCCTCAAATATTGGAAGATGCTCTCATGTCTCCCCTGGTCCTTCTGTCCACTAGACTAGCCAGGCCCAGTTCCTGCGACCGTCCATCGTAGGTTTGAGCCTCCGGTCCCCTCATCGTCTTGGTTCCTCTTCTCTGCCCTCTTTCTAGAGTCTCCGCATCTTTTTTGTGGCTCCTAATTCAAGAGAAAACCAAGATGGCCACCGCGGGACTTTAAAACAGTGAATAAGGTCCTCTCTTTTCCGTGACAAAGACGAGAATTTGTCAGCCCTTGAGATAAAAACATTTTTTTTCTAAAAACAAAACAAAAACAGACGATGTTTTGAGGTAGGCCCCGTTCAGTTCTGCTTCGGAAAGAAAGTCCTTCTTTTATGTCTTGCAAATTGTGCCTGGCTGTGGCGAGAAGCCGAGGCGGGATCGAAAAGAGGTTGGGAAATATCCCCGAGGTCTCCTCGCAAACGGGAACCTGCCCGTTACCACTTTGCTGGAGGAAGGAGACCAAAGAGTACTCTGCCTGGATACTGAAATGGGTCGGTGGGCGGGCGTGAGAAGACGGATGGGCCTCTTCGCCCCGGAAGACCAGCAATGATGGCGAAGATACCTCTTCGGATGCTCCTTGCGTGATGGGTTGGGTGGAGAAGCACCTCCAGAGTTGACCAGGTGGAGAAGAAGACATTTGCTGGGTGAACTGGCCTTTTTTCTTTTTTTCTTTTTCCTTTTACGAGCTGCGCTGGGGTGCAGCGTAGAAAGAGGAAGGAAGGGGCAGGCAAGCAGAGGAACAGGGTAGAGGGAAAAAAAGAGGGAACCACGGCGAGATAGGTAGAGCAAAGGAAGAGAGGAATTCAGCAGGGAGAAGAACATCCCCCCCCCAAAACCCCGCTTGAACATCTGGAGAATTGGTGACCGCCGAGGTGAGAACCCAGACGATACAATCCCGCCCACCGAGGTCCCGAAGAAACCCATCCCGGAGAAGAGAGAGAGAGAGAAATAACGACTGTGCCATCAAGAAAGAAGCATCAAGGAGACTCCCAAAGAGGAGAAGACCTTGAGGAAGATCAGGTGCCGGTCAAGACGTGGGTTGGAGCCTTCCGAAGGTCGGGCAGAAAGAGGAACTGGCATTGGGTCTTCCACCATGTCCCAAGCCGGCTACTTTGAGGGCGAGAGGCACTACCAAGCTCTAGAAATGGCCCCTGCCAGGCCCACCGCCACCGACTTGGCCCCCTTGTGCGAATCGGAGTTGGCCTCCTACATCGGCGACGAGCAGCTGCTCTCGGAGCTTCTGCAAGGCAACCAACAGAGGCTGCCCAAGGGGGCCGCCTTCCCAAGCTACTTCCCCGCCGACCCGTACCCCTTCCTCTCTTTTGGAGGGGAACGCAAAGGCCTGGCTCCCTTTGACCCCCGGTCGGTTGCCGTCAAGGAGGAACCTCGAGGCGGAGAGGCTGGGCGAGGGGCCGCACGCCACCCTTACGGCGCCATGCACTTGCCGGCTGCCCACTGTCCCCAGGTGGCCCTCACCCAACCGGGACCGCGGCCCGGACAAGCTCTGAGAATGCTCAAGGTAAGGATGGAGAAGACCTGTCTGTGAACCCTTCTCTAGCCTGGAGACCCCCCCCCCACAAAAAAAAATTCTACCCAGCAACAAGAAACAATGCACTGGACATGATTAGCAGTGCCCCAATATTTTGGAGGGGCCACCACAAAGAAGAGATGGTCAACCTGAAGGCAGGATAAGAAGGATAAGAAGAGTTTCCTTGATGGAAACTCATCAAGGAGACAAGCAACTTGGAATTAAGGAGAGACTTCCTAACAGTGAGGACAATCAACCAGTGGAACAGCTTGCCACCAGACCAATGTAGGTGGAGGTTTTCAAGAAGAGACTGGACAACTATTTGTCTAAAATGGTATAGGGTCTCCTACTTAAACAGGGGGTGGGTGGGATTAGAACACCTCCAAGGTCCCTTCCAGCTCAATTCTGATTGATCTCTTAGAATACTAGAAGTTGGAAGTCTTCGAAATTCAGTTTTATGTCCATGGTCCTCTTCACCCTGGAGAACAGAACAGAATAACAGAGTTGGAAGGGACCTTGGAGGTCTTCTAGTCCAACCGCCTGCACAAGCAGAAGACCCTATCCCATTTCAGACAAATGGCTGTCCAATCACTTCTTTAAAAGGTCCACTGTTGGAGCATTCACAACTTCTGGAGGCAAGTCCTTCCACTGGTTAATTGTTCTCACACTGTCGGAAATTTTCTCCTCAGTTTCTAAGTTGCTTCTCTCCTTGATTGGTTCCCACCCATTGCTTCTTGTTCTACCCTCAGATGCTTTGAAGAATAGCTTGACTCCCTCTTCTTTGTGGCAGCCCCTCAAATATCGGAAGACCCCTGTCATGTCACCCCTAGTCCTCCTTTTCACTAGACCAGACTTACTCAATGCCTGCAACTTCGCGTGTTTCAGCCTCCAACCTCCCCTAATCATCTTGGCTGCTCTTCTCTGCACTTGCAACGTACTGTTTTCACCCACGGACACCCCATGGCTCAGGGGTTGGTAGGTTGATCTGTGGGGGAGCAGAAGACAATGGGTGCCATTCCCTGGAAGGCGCAGACGGGGTAGAATGAGGCAGGAGGAACGTACGGTGGGTTTTCTACGGCACCGTCAGTTCCATGGAGGAGGACTAAAAGAGGACCTTGTCCGTAACTGTTGACGGTCCATTATTAGACACAAGAAGAAGGAGGAATGGAGGCCGGAAAGATTAAGGTTTTGTTTATCAATGCTAGCAACTTTAAGACGGGTGGAATTCTGGGAATTGAAGCCCACTCCTCTCAAAGTTTAAAGTTTTCAAAACTGAGAAAGGCCGGGCCAAAGAGTTCATTGAGACGACACAAGCTTTGGGTAGCGAAGGCAAATATTTAACAGAAAGGGTACATTTTGCAGAGTACTGAATCCTGATCGTCTTCTTTTTTCCTCTTTCGAGTCCCTATTTTTAATTCCTTTCGCTAACCATCCAGCTTCTGTAACATCCACCATTTTAGGATTCTAGTCTCATTGAACTGGGCTTCAAATTCCAATTCTGCAAAAATTCTAATTTGTAATATTTGCCTGCTCCCCTCTCTCTGTCTGTCTCTCGTCTCTCTCTCTTTCTGTCGCTCTCTCTCGTCTCTTTCTCTCTCTGCCTGTCTCTTTCTCTGTCTGTCTCTCTGCCTGTCTCTCTCTCTCTCCCTCTTGTCTCTTTCTGTCTCTGCCTGTCTCTTTCTCTGTCTGTCTGTCTGTCTCTCTCTCTTGACTCTTTCTGTCTCTGTCTCTCTTTCTCTCTCTGTCTGTCTCTGCCTCTCTCCCTCTCTTGTCTCTTTCTCTCATTACCTGTCTCTTTCTCCGTCTCTCTCTCTGTGTCTTTCTCTCTGTGTGTCTCTGTTTCTTTCTCTCTCTTGGTCGCTCACTGTCTCTTTCTCTGTCTCTGTATCTCTGTGTGTGTGCATGTCTCTTTCTCTGTCTGTCTGTCTGTCTGTCTGTCTGTCTGTTCTCTCTCTCTCTCTGTGTGTGTGTGGGGTTCCCCAATCTTTCTCCCCCTCCTCAAAGGAAGCCCCGGAAACCCTTGAAAATAGGACATTTCAAAAAAAACGAGATCAAACCATCATGGCTCCGTCATGGTTTTTAAAGATAGTTCAGCCATGCCAAAAAGGAGCAGAAAAACATAACGCGAAGAACTGTTTAAAAAACAAAACAAATCATATGAAGAACGGTTGCAGGAACTGGGTATGTCTAGTTTAATGAAAAGAAGGACTAGGGGAGACATGATAGCATTGTTCCAATATCTCAGGGGTTTCCACAAAGAAGAGGGAGTCAAACTATTCTCCAAGGCACCTGAGGGTAGAACAAGAAGCAATGGGTGGAAACTAATCAAGGAGAGAAGCAACTTGGAACTGAGGAGAAACTTCCTGACAGTGAGAACAATTAATCAGTGGAACAGAAGTTGCCTCCAGAGGTTGTGAATGCCCCAACACTGGAAGTCTTTAAGAAGATGTTGGATAGCCATCTGTCTGAAACGGTATAGGGTTTCCTGCCTAGGCAGGGGGTTGGACTAGAAGACCTCCAAGGTCCCTTCCAACTCTGCTATTGTATTGTATTGTATTACGTGCACCGATTGAGAAAACAGTGGTATGTGCAAGTTGTTAACTTCACAAGATCAGGCCGATGCCAGAAATAGAAGCAAATCTTGACAAGGCTCAGACGTGGCTTGTTCGTGGCTTGGCGTGACGGTGGACTTTGACATCACTGTGGAATTCTAACAATTGGTCTTGGTCACTGTAAGTCAAAGTTTGGCACGACAGTGGCGTCTAACAGCCCACCATTACCTCAATCATGGCTTATCATACCAAGTGAAGAATAGAATAGAATAGAAAATAGAATAAAATAGAGTAGAGAATAGAATAGAACAGAACAGAACAGAATAACAGAATTGGAAAGGGGACCTTGGAGGTCTTCTAGTCCAACCCCCTGCTTAGGCAGGAAACCCTGCACCACTTCAGACAATTGGATATCCAGTCCAGTGTTGAAGCATTTCACCCCTTCTGGAGGCAAGTTGTTCCACCGATTAATTGTTCCATTTGTCAGGAAATTCCTCCTTGGTTCTAAGTCGCTTCTCTCCTTGATTAGTTTCCACCCATTGCTTCAGAGACCCATAATGGCTGCTCTCGAAAGGATATCTCCGACTTCAGGTCTCAGGTGGAATTCTCAAGAACTTCTCAAGAACACTGCTAGAGTCCCATGCTCATCCGATAAAATCATGGGAAAAGAGGGATCGTCCCATTTCTTTTTGAGGGCCACCTTGTAGATGAGATGGGACATGGGGTGGTGTAGGTAATGGCAGAAATAGGGGGACCGAGGGGAATTAGAATTAGGGTCCCGAGTGCACCCCCAACATAAATATCCCTTCTTTTTATATCCACCAAAACTTAGCTCTTTCTGCAAGCCCTTTGAAGTTTGTAAAGGTGGAATCGGTCCTTCAGCAGGGAAAGGTTGATCAATTATGGGATTAGTTTTCAACGCAATTCTTCCCCCCACCCTTTTTTTTATTAAGAATTTTTAATAAATTTTACAATTATCACCCTTACCCTTCCCTCTTCCCACCCTCCCTCCCCCCGACCTCCGGGGCAAAATACAGGGTATAAACATTTAATAACCATACGTTAACATAAGCTAACTAATTTTAACATGTTGCTATTCTTGTGCTTTAACTCCCCCTTTATTAAACTAACTTTGAATAAATTGTAACATACATTATGCCTTCATTCATAAGCTCACTGAATTTTTTTTAGTCCGGTATTTGTTTTGAATATAGTCAATCCATCTTCTCCAGTCCAGCTTGTACATCTGAGTGATCCAATACAATACAATACAATACAATAGCAGAGTTGGAAGGGACCTTGGAGGTCTTCTAGTCCAACCCCCTGCCTAGGCAGGAAACCCTATACCATTTCAGACAAATAGCTATCCAACATCTTCTTAAAGACTTCCAGTGTTGGGGCATTCACAACTTCTGGAGGCAAGCTGTTCCCCTGATTAATTGTTCTCACTGTCAGGAAATTTCTCCTCAGTTCTAAGTTGCTTCTCTCCTTGATTAGTTTCCACCCATTGCTTCTTGTTCTACCCTCAGCTTGTACTTCTCATCTGAGTGATCCAATACAATACAATACAATACAATAGTAGAGTTGGAAGGGACCTTGGAGGTCTTCTAGTCCAACCCCCTGCCTAGGCAGGAAACCCTATACCGTTCCAGACAAATGGCTATCCAACATCTTCTTAAAGACTTCCAGTGTTGGGGCATTCACAACTTCTGGAGGCAACTTCTGTTCCACTGATTGATTGTTCTAACTGTCAGGAAGTTTCTCCTCAGTTCTAAGTTGCTTCTCTCCTTGATTAGTTTCCACCCATTGCTTCTTGTTCTACCCTCAGGTGCCTTGGAGAATAGTTTGACTCCCTCTTCTTTGTGGCAACCCCTGAGATATTGGAACAATTCTATCATGTCTCCCCTAGTCCTTCTTTCTCTTAAGCTAAACATACCCAGTTCCTGCAACCGTTCTTCATATGTTTTAGTCTCCAGTCCTTCAGATACGCTGAAATTTTGGCCATTTCTGCTAAGTTTACTACTTTTAACGTCCATTCTTGGATAGGGTTAGGGTTAGGGTTAGGGTTAGGGTTATTTTTTAAAAAGATAATGCTGGATTAATTATTACCTCCGCTATGGTTACAATTTCCCATTTGGGGAACCTGGGAACGAGCACTGGGAGAGGCTCACAAGGACTTTATGAAGATAAATAAACCGGGGCTACCGTAAAATATTTCGTGGCGTGGTTCTAACCGCAATGATTGTGGAGATCAAACACCCAAAAGGATGCCGTTTCGGATGTGATTTTAGACGGATGGAACATGGAAGGTGGGGGGGGGGGAACCAACTCGGAGATGCTTCAAGGCGAGGGAGTTCTTACAAGGAAAACCGAGTTCTTACAGGGAAACCATTCAAAACCATTCATTCGCTGAAGATCTAAAGAAATCTTATGAAAATATTTATGGGAAGGTTGCGCGGGGTTGTTTTCTGAGCCAAAAGGCCGAGCGGGGAAATCGTCCCTCGCAAAAATACCAGGACAATGGAAGGAAACTCTCAACTTCATTCCTACGGAAGTTCCCGTAGGAATTCAGAAGCCCGAACCCACAGCTGTGCCATCGCGGCATTCAAACCAGAGGATTTTCACGCTGGCCTGAGATAAATATAATTTTCCAAAGCTGTCAGAGGAAGAAAATGCCCGCTCTCTTTGATAGTAGTTGAACAAATTTGGAATATCGTGGAATAATTGGAAATAACAGACTAAGGGACCTTGGAGGTCTTCTAGTCCAACCCCCTGCTCAGGCAGGAAACCCTACACCATTTCAGACAAATGGTTATCCAACTTCTTCTTTAAAAAGCCAACACGGGTCTAGGCTGCATCAACAGAGGGATGGAATCAAGATCACGTGAAGTGTTAATACCACTTTACAATCCCTTGGTAAGGCCACACTTGGAATACTACATTCAGTTCTGGCCGCCACAATGTAAAAAAGATGTGGAGACTCTAGAAAGAGTGCAGAGAAGAGCAACAAAGAGGATTAGGGGACTGGAGACTAAAACATATGAAGAACAGTTGCAGGAACTGGGTATGTCTAGTTAAATGAAAAGAAGGACTAGGGCAGACATGATAGCATCTTCCAATATCTCAGGGGTTACCACAAAGAAGAGGGAGTCAAACTATTCTCCAAGGCACCTGAGGGTAGAACAAGAAGCAATGGGTGGAAACTAATCAAGGAGAGAAGCAACTTAGAACTGAGGAGAAATTTCCTGACAGTGAGAACAATTAATCAGTGGAACAACTTGCCTCTAGAAGTTGTAAATGCTCCCACACTGGAAGTTCTTAAGAAGATGTTGGATAACCATTTGTCTGAAGTGATGTAGGGTTTCCTGCCTAAGCTGGGGGTTGGACTAGAAGACCTCCAAGGTCCCTTCCAACTCTGTTATTCTGTTTCTATTCATTTCTTTCTCTCTCGTTTCACCTCTTGCGGTTTTGAAAAATAGAGTGGACAATCATTCGACCTGGATGGCATAAGATCTCCTGCCTTGAGCAGGGGGTTGGACTAGAAGACCTCTGGGGTCCCTTTGAGCCCTAGAATTCTTCGTCCTGCGTTCTCAACCTTCCCACCCTCTTAGCTCTTCTCCTCAACTTGGAGACATCCAGGATTAATAATATTTACGGAGAGGATGTGTATGTAATCTTGAATTGAATTTCCCCGTGGCTTGATTGACTACGTAACGGTCTTTTGGAATGACACAATTCGAACGTCTTTCACACACAGAATCGGTCTTGGCAAATTTGGGGCCCCTCCGGATCAAATCTGAAATCCATCCTTTAAAAAATAAAAATAAAAGCCCTCTTTAACTTTTTCCCCTCTGGGTTGTTTTTCTTTTCTTTTTTTTTAAAGAAAGGGTTTTGTTTTATTTTTATTCATTTTTATTCTATTTCTTTTATTTCGTCAAGCATGAATTAGGTAACCGATATAAATATAAACATGGTTATGAATACATGAAATGGCTATGAATACAAGGGAATATTAAGGACAGGGATGATCGGCAAGCTAGAAACTTTGGCTTTAACAGAGTGTTTGCGGAGTCAACTTCTCATCTTCAAATTCCTGGAGGAAGCAAAGCTTTCCTTATCAAAAGCTTTGTTTTTTCTTTAACTGAAGTCCCAGGGAGACGGGGAGGAAATCTGCTAAGGGCTGGGAACCACAGTTAAATGGAGGTGTGGGACCGGGCTGTAAGGAGTGAATGGGAAAGAAACATAGAAACATAAAAAAATGATGGTCCTTTGACACGTTTGTTTGTTTTTTATTTATTATTTTAATTACCAATTTTTATTTTATTTTTTAATGCAAAGTCCAGGTCACAAGCACGGAGAAAAATCACCCTCTTCTGCATTTCGGAGGGAGCTTGAATAACTCTTGCTGTGGCTTTCAATCCCAAATCTATTTTATTATTTACTTTGCTTAAACCGGTTTCTATGCTGCTCCCATCTGGCGGATTCTTATTTTAGTTTTGATGTGGTTTGATGAGAAACTGTAGGTGCGAGTTTTGAATGCTTTTAAAAAGAGGGTCTTTGATGGGTGCGTGCGTGAGAGGGACGGATGGACGGACAGACAGAGGGAGGAGGAGGGAGGGAGAGATGAAGGGAGGGAAGGGGTGGGAGAGAGGGGGAGGAAGAGAAATAGAGACAGAGAGGGAAAGAGCAAGAAAGAGAAGGGGAGGGAGAAAGTGAGGGAGAACAAGAAAGAGAGAGAGGGGGGAGAGGGAGAGAGAATGAGGGAGGGAGAGAGAAGGAAGTAGGGATGGAGAGAGAGAGAAAGAGAGACGGAGAGAGAGAGAAGGAGGGCAAAGGAGAGGGAGGGAGACAGAGAGAATGAGGAAGACAGAAAGAGGGAGGGAGAGAAAAAAGAAAGAAAGACAGAGAGGGAAGGAAGGAGGCAGGGAGGAAGGGGGAGGAAGGAGGGGGAGAGAGAGAGAGGAGGGGAGAGAGACAGATAGGGACGGGGGAGAGGGAGAGAGACAGAGAGAAGAAGGGAGACAAAGAGAGAGGGGAGGGAGAGATGGAAAGAGAAGGAGAGAGAGAAAGAAAGACAGAGAGGGAAGGAAGGAGGGAGGGAGAAAGGGGGTAGGGGGGGGAGAGAGACAGAGAGGGAAGGAGGGTGGAGGGTGGGAGGAAATAGCCCTGACTTTGAGGGAGAGAAAGGAAGTGCCCATTAAGGGGGACTTTGAGATATGCTGTGAGAAAATATTCCGGCCTTGAATTTGATTGATGACAGCCCTTCGTAGTAGACTAGCTGAACAAACAGGCATGGCTACGATTTTGGGAAGGGGTCTTTAGCCTAGGATTGCAGAGAAGCAAGGATTTGAAAGCCTCCCCAATTTTTACTCGGTGCCAGTTGGAGCGACTGGACATTCCTTCACAGCCCCCCCCCCACTTCCTCTACCTGAATAACAGAGTTGGAAGGGACCTTGGAGGTCTTCTAGTCCAACCCTCTGCTCAGGCAGGACACCCCGTACCATTTCAGGCCAGTGGTTGTCCAATCTCTTCTTATATACCTCCAGTGATGGCGCACACCCGCAATTTCTGGGGGCGAGCCGTTCCACAGATTGTTTCAACTCTCAGGGAATTCCTCCTTAGTTCTCGCTTGCTTCCCTCCTTGACGAGTTTCCACCCGTTGCTTCTTGTTCTTCCCGCCTTCGTGTCTGGTGGCAAGCTGTTCCACAGATTAATTGTTCCAACTCTCGGGAAAATTCGTTCTCGGTTGCTTCTCTCCTTGACGCGTTTCCATCCCTTGCTTCTTGTTCTTCCTGCCTTCAGGCGGGGGGGGTGTTCAACCCACGCTTCTCTAATCTCTTCTTCTCCCCGCCTGCAGGGTCCGGCCTGCAGCCCGTCCCCTCCTTGTGGCAACCCCAAAGGAAAAAAATCAGTCAACAAGGACAGCCTGGAGTACCGCCTGCGCCGTGAACGCAACAACATTGCGGTGCGCAAGAGCCGTGACAAGGCCAAGCGGCGTGTGATGGAGACCCAACAGCGCATGGTGGAACTCCTGGGGGAGAACGAGCGGCTGCGCACCCGGGTGGAACAACTGATGCAGGAAACCGAGACCCTTCGGGATATTTTCCGCCAAGTGCCCGAAGCCGCGGGCTTGATCAAGGGTCTCGGGGGTTGCAGCTGAAGCCGACGGGGGGTTGGCATCCGAGGTGCCAAGAGGGAGGTGACTGGAATCTAGGAGAACGAAGCTTTTGCACGGTGTAAATAAAATACTTTTTTTTTTTTTGGCTTGGCTTTAACCATCTCTGGTGGTGAATTTTTTGATATCGTTTACTAGCCGATAACCCCGGTATTGTCCGGGTATTTATTTATTTATAGGGGGGGGGAAAATGATTTCTAATATTGGATTTTCCCCCTTACCGGAGGGACCCCACTTCTGGAGTACTGTGAAGGCGTTACCACAGCAACTCCACTGTGCTGTACAGTAGAAGCCATTTTAAGTCAGTACGGTAGAAGCCGTTTTAAGGCACATCAGGCTGTATCTTAAGAGAACACACACCCTGATGCATCTTAGGGGTGTCTTACCCCCACAGTATATTTTTCCAGAGGGTAAGTCATCTGTGTACCAAGTTTGGTTGAAATCGCCCCAGGCGTTCCAGAGTTATGCTGGAGGACACCAACACAGACACACACATTTATACATAGATAGAGTTATACATTTTCAATTAACATACATACATATGTGCTTTGTGACTAGTGTAATGTCCAGGTCAATTGCTTACCTACATATAACATATAATAACAATAAGAATATTGATAACAACAACATTTTCCCAACTCATAATTTCTACTTCTATTCTGCAACCAGTTATAAAACAAATCCCACATTGGAAAATATTCCGTATCTTCCTTCTCTTTTATCTTTAAGGTCAGCCTATCCATTTCTGCGCAATCTAATTTTTTTTTTTTCATTACTTCTCTCGGAGTTTCCTCATTTTTTCCAATACTGTGCAAATACAACTCTTGTTGATGTCAAGACTATACGGAATTTTAAATACACATTCCCTTTTTTTCAGTGGTGGGATTCAAATAATTTAACAACCGGTTCTCAGCCCTAATGACCGGCTGGGTGGGCGTGGCCAGGAGATGTGATTGGCAGCACTCGGTCTCCTCGCATCCCCCTGGGGGTCGCGGGGGGCTGCGTCGCATCCCCTCCACGCCTCCTGTCTTGGGCCTAGTGGGCCTCCCCGCACTTACTTGGGAGCCAAAACGGAGCACGTGGGGACTCCCGGAAGGGGCAGATCAGGAAGGGGTACGGCCAGCCAGCAATTTAACAACCGATTTGCCTGAACCGTCTCAAACCGGCTGAATCTCAACCATATATGTATTTCTATTCCGTAATTCTTCGCTTTCACCCAAGTCCACCACATGTGATGGTAGGTGCCTACTGTCGGGTTACGTTTCTAGCATTTGGCGGGCAAGTTTTTTAAACGACTTTGCTAATCCTGCCCGTGGTAAGTGCCACCTATAAAACATTTTACGGCAGTGAATTTGAACGCACCCGGGGAGATCTTGCCGGTCACGTTCTAGAACCTTGGAAGCCAAGGATCGAAATCTGGGTGTGAGGAAGAGGTGGGGGGGTCCCCCTTGCGGGCGAGTGGGTGGGTGGGTTGGGTGGCAAACCCCTCACCTCTTTTTAAGCCTCGGTCGCCTCGCTCCACTCTGGATCGGCGTAAGGCGGAGGCTTGCAAAGGATGCGGAAGGCAACAGTGGCCGTGTGGAAATTGTGTGCGTGTGAATTGGTAAGTGTGCGAGTGTCAGGAGGAGGAGGAGACAACGGTGATATCTGGCGATATCTGTGGCCCAGACCTACGTTGGTGGCATTGTTCTTCCTTCCTGTCCCTAACCAGGGATCTCCAACTTTGACAACTTGATGGACATCAATTCCCAGAATTCCCCAGTCAGCAGGAGTGGCTGGGGAATTCTGGGAGTTGAAGTCCGCAAGTCTTAAAGTTGCCAAGGTTGGAGTCCCTTGCCTTAGCTGATAGCTCACACTCTTAAGATGTTCCTCCTGATATCTAGGCTCTAGGTTTCTCCACTTTGGCAACGTTCAGATGTGCGGACAGGCTGGGGGAATCTGGGAGTTGAGGTCCACACTTCCAAAGGTCTCCGAGATGGAGAGAAACACTCATCCTAAAGAGATTCAATCTTCTTCTCTCCTTTCCATTCTGGATTTCTATCTGCAAGGGACCAAGTCCTACAACTGGACAAAGAAAACAGACACACAAAGACACTTCCAGGATTGGAGTTATTCTTGTTTAGAAAAATAAAGGGAAAGAAAAAGAAAGAAAGAAAGAAAGAAAGAAAGAAAGAAAGAAAGAAAGAAAGAAAGAAAGAAAGAAAGATAAGCAGCGAAGAAGTATTTTTATCGTCCCCGGAGAACCCAAAACACAGCTGGATCCGAAACAGCTGCCTACCGTCCAATTCAGGAGCCACACAACAGAACTCAAAGATGCTTTCCTTTCCCATCCCCCCACCCCCCAAAAGGCAACTGGATTGGACTTTCTTTGTTTTTCCTTGAAGGTGTTTCTCACCCAAGAAGCTTCATCAGTTCTAGCTGGAGGGTGGGAGGGCCGGATGGGAGGATTTATATACCTTGCAGTTAAAAAAAGCCAATGCAGTCCTAGGCTGTATCAACAGAGGGATAGAGGGAAGATAATGTGAAGCTCTTGGACAACTTTACAAAGTCTTAGTCAGACCAGAGGTGGGATTCTGCATCCAGCTGTGGTCACCCCCAATACAAAACAGATGTGGAGACTCTGGAAAGAGTGCAGAGAAGAGCAACCAAGATGATCAGGAGGCTAAAACAGATGAAGAACGGTAGATTAGCGAAGAGAAGGACCAGGGGAGGCATGATAGCAGTCTTCCAATATTTGAGCAGCTTCTACAAAGATAAGGCTATTCTCCAAAGCACCCCCCCCCCAAAAAAAACCCTAAGACAAGGAACAATGGATGGAAACTAAACAAGGAGAGAAGCAACCTAGAACTAAGGAGAAATTTCATGAAAGAACAATAAATCCAGAAGGTGTAGGTGATCCATCACTGGAGATTTTAAAGACGAGATGGGAGAACTCTTTGTCTGAAACGGCATAACGTAAGGCATTTAGTTTGAATAGGGGGGGGGGGTTGGACTAGAAGACCTCCAAGGTCCCTTGCAACGCTGTTATTCCACTATTTTTATTCACCCCTATTCTATTATTCTTTTATTCGCCTTTATACACCTCTAAAGCTTTTTTTGACACCTCTATTGCACTCAGTTTTGGTCACCACAATGTAGAAAAGATCCAGAGAGTCTAGAAAGAGTGCAGAGAAGAGCAACAAAGAGGATTAGGGGACTGGAGGCTAAAGCATATGAAGAACGGTTGCAGGAATTGGGTATCTCTAGTTTGATGAAAAGAAGGAGTAGGGGTGATAGCAGTCTTCCAATATCTCAGGGGTTGCCACAAAGAAGAGGGAATCAAACTATTCTCCAAGGCACCTGAGGGTAGAAGAAGAAGCAATGGGTGGAAACTAATCAAGGAGAGAAGCAACTTAGGACTGAGGAGAAATTTCCTGACAGTTAGAACAATTAACCAGTGGAACAGAAGTTGCCTCCAGAAGTTGTGAATGCCCCAACACTGGAAGTCTTTAAGAAGATGTTGGATCACCATTTGTCTGAAACGGTATAGGGTTTCCTGCCTAGGCAGGGGGTTGGACTAGAAGACCTCCAAGGTCCTCATTCCCACCCCACTCCAGAAGAAGAAGGATACTGCAAAATCCTCATTCCCTCCACACTCCAGGGGAAGGTTACTGCAAAATCCCCATTCCCTCCTGATCAGCTGGGACTCGGGAGGCAGAGAATAGATGTGGGCAGGGACAGTCAGAGGTGGTATTTACCGTTTCTATGAACGACTCAAAATTTCCGCTACCGGTTCTCCAGAACTGGTCAGAACCGGCTGAATACCCCCTCTGATCTAGGACCAGATAGCGTCAGGCTGGGCGGGCGTGGCCAGCCAGTGCTCGGAGCTCCTGGTTCGGACAGACCCAGCCCGAATCAGCAGCAGCTCACCACTGCTTCTAACTCTATTGTTCTATGTTCTACCTAGTTGTTTAGCATTCTCTCCGAGAGCTGTTGATGCCACTCGGGGGCTTATCTGTGTGCCCTCGGGGGTCAAATGATTGTGAAAATGAGTGCTGAACCTTCTTGGAACTGCTGAAACAGTCATCTCGTAAACTGGAGATAGGAGGTGCCTTAAATCCTCCCCCTCCGTTGAGGGAAGGCCGTTGAAGGCTAAGATAGATGGCCTCTTTGACCCGTCTTTCAAACCAGCGGTCTTCTCTCTCCAGACTGTGGACTTTGCTGTCTTCCCAAAAGTGGCCTTGTCTTTCAAAATGCAGATTCCTAAGGCGTTTCTTCTCCTATGTTGGGTCCTGTGTCTGTGAGGTGGTTGTTTTGTTTCCCCAAAGTACAGATCTGCGCACGTCTCAGGATAAAAGATAAAAGGGGGAAGGGACCTGGGAGGTCTTCTAGTCTAACCCCTTGCCCCTATACCATCCCTGACCAATGGTTGGCTAATCTCTTCTCTCTAAAAAAAAAAAAAACACCCAAAAACTTCCAGGGTTGGGGCATTCCACAACTTCTAGAGGCAAATCGTTCCACGGATTAATTGTTCTGTCAGGAAAGTTCTCCTTACTTCTAAGTGCACAGCGACAGTATAGGTGGCACCTTACTCAATAGTAGTAACTGTGAAAGGGATCTTGGAGTCCTAGTGGACAACCATTTAAATAGGAGCCAGCCGTGTGCAGCAGCTGCCAAAAAAGCCAACACAGTTCTAGGCTGCATCAACAGAGGGATAGAATCAAGATCACGTGAAGTGCAAATACCACTTTATACGGCCTTGGTAAGACCACACTTGGAATAGGGCATTCAGTTCTGGTCGCCACGATGTAGAAAAGATGTGGAGACTCTAGAAAGAGTGCAGAGAAGAGCAACAAAGATGATTAGGGGACTGGAGACTAAAACATATGAAGAACGGTTGCAGGAACTGGGTATGTTTAGCTTAATAGAAAGAAGGACTAGGGGAGACATGATAGCAGTCTTCCAATATCTCAGGGGTTGCCACAAAGAAGAGGGAGTCAAACTATTCTCCAAGGCACCTGAGGGTAGAACAAGAAGCAATGGGTGGAAACTAATCAAGGAGAGAAGCAACTTAGAACTGAGGAGAAACTTCCTGACAGTGAGAACAATCAATCAGTGGAACAGAAGTTTCCTCCAGAAGTTGTGAATGCCCCAACACTGGAAGTCTTTAAGAAGATGTTGGATAGCCATTTGTCTGGAAGGGTAAAGGGTTTCCTGCCTAGGCAGGGGGTTGGACTAGAAGACCTCCAAGGTCCCTTCCAACTCTGCTCTTGTATTATTGTATTATTGTAAGTTGTCTTACTGGGTTGAGTTGCTCGGTTTGTGCCCGGATGTGTTCTCCTTAGGAGGACAAGCTTCGGCCTTAGGGTATTCTTGGGTTTAAAGTATGCATGCAATTCTGCGTCCCGAATGTCTGAGAATCTCTGTCCACATTCACACAACATGTGGTGTTTGGGATTAAAAGTCACCGGTTTTGTGATTGGGAGGTTTCATTCCAAATTTTCAGACACACAATTCTTTTAAGCCCTACTTAGAAACTGAATCTAGGGTTTCCGCCAGGTCAAACAAAAGTGTCTCCCTCTTATTTTCCGGGAGAAAGAGCAGCCCAAAACTTAGAAAAAAAGAAATCTATCAGCAATAACGAGGGAAGGCTATTCACATAACAGAAGAATAGAGTTGGAAGGGACCTTGGAGGTCATCTAGTCCAACCCCCTGCCTAGGCAGGAAACCCTTTATCATTTCAGACAGATGGCTATCTAACATCTTCTTCAAGACTTCCAGTGTTGGGGCATTCACAACTTCTGGAGCCAACTTCTGTTCCACTGATTAATTGTTCTCACTGTCAGGAAGTTTCTCCTCAGTTCTAAGTTGCTTCTCTCCTTGATTAGTTTCCACCCATTGCTTCTTGTTCTACCCTCAGGTGCCTTGGAGAATAGTTTGACTCCCTCTTCTTTGTGGCAACCCCTGAGATATTGGAAGACTGCTATCATGTCTCCCCTAGTCCTTCTTTTCCTTAAACTAGACATCCCCAGTTCCTGCAACCGTTCTTCCTATGTTTTACCCTTCAGTCCCCTAATCCTCTTGGTTGCTCTTCTCTGCACTCTTTCTAGAGTCTCCGCATCTTTTTTACATCGTGGCGACCAGAACTGAATGCAGTATTCCAAGTGTGGCCTTACCAAGGGATTGTAAAGTGGTATTAACCCTTCACGTGATCTTGATTCTCTCCCTCTGTTGATGCAGCCTAGAACTGTGTTGGCTTTTTTGGCAGCTGCTGCACACTGCTGGCTCCTATTTAAATGGTTGTCCACGAGGACTCCAAGATCCTTTTCACAGTTACTACTACTGAGCAAGGTACCACCTATTCTGTTCTTGTTTGTAGAATAGGTGCCATCCAATGTCAGGATGACTTTCTTCCACGTGTTGCTCTACCAATATCCAGCTGTTGTGGCCCACCAGTGGCCAGCAGATTCGGACATTGAGGAGGTTGGGGACGAACATGGGCCAGTCCTGGAGTCTGGGGAAGGCTCAGATGAGGGCTCTGTGTCGGAGGCAGAAAAGGGGCCAGGGCCGTATGCCAGTTATCAACTGCCTTCGGAGTCAGACATCAGTGAGGCAGAACAGCTGGAGCCTGTTCCCAGTGTGTGCATGCGCAGAGTGGCCAGACAAGAAGGGAACAGCTAAAGACCAGGGGTCGACTTTGGAGTAAGGCCACAGGTGGATGATGAATGGCCCCTCCCAGAGGAAATAAAAGAGGGAGCGCCAGGGGAGTGGAGTTTGCAGGAGACAATTAGTTTCCTTCATTGGTTCATGACTCTCCGAGACTCCTAGCCAGGTTTTGCAGCTATCGGCCTGTCAGCTCTCCAAGCCAGATAAGGTCTGTGACCGTAAATCCTCCCTTGAAAGACTTTGCTGGATGGGAATGAGGAGAATTCCCAGCCAATGAATAAAAGGGGTTTTTGTCAGGACCAGGAGTTTGCTTCCTGCTCTCGGGATGCCTCGGTTAGAATGCCAGCTCCATCTTTTGGGGTCTGTGTTTGGATCCTCTTGTTTTAGAAAAAAAAAACCATCCGTTTCATCATTCATCATTCCAAGGACCTTTGGGTGGACAATCCCTAAGAGAGGTCCACGCAACCATCCAAGAGAAGGTCAAGTAGCCGAAGTTCTAACTTGAAGGATTCCCAGTCACTTTCTCCATGACCCTCCGCCACACACACCCACACATAGATGCGAGCACACAAGAGTTTGTGCAAGGCAGCGGTTGATGTGACAACCTCCGGAGAACTACTTATGGACGGAGGTGTTGTGGTCACGCAAGGAGAAGAAGGTCAACCTTTCCTGGGCTCTCTGAGATCTCATGACCACAAGAGACACAACTGAGAGGCCTTAAAGAGAATATCCCACTCCAAACAAAGGTCCTCTCAGCTTTTGGGTTTCTGTCCCTCTCTGGCCAAGGTCCCCTGGTCTGGAAGTTCTCTCTTCCTCTCCTTCAAGACAGAGGTAGAAACCAGCTAACTTCAAGGTAAGCCACTACTCCTATTGCATTGTCTTGTGAAACCAACTGTTACACCATCAGGAAGGAGAAAGAAAACCTACCGCAAACCACAAGCACTCTTCGCTTCTCCCCTTGCCCTTTGCAAACGCCACCAACCTGTTGCCCCCGGGAGTCCCCTTTTGAAAAACGGGCATCCCGTTTCGAAGTACGGACAAAGTCCAGCCCGGGCTGTGAAAAGGGTCGGTCCTCTTCCCGCCGGCTAAATCCTGGAGCAGAAGAGCTTCCTCGGTGCTCCGAACTCCCTCACCCACCACACCGCTTGATTTTCCCTTCCTCCCGTGTCATCGTTGCGGTACTTCTCTCTTTCTCAACCGCGAAGGTACACCTTTTCCCGTTCCTCACACAACCTTCTCGGGCGTCCTGCAACGGGTACGTTTGCGCAATCCCTTCTGCTGATCTGGAGCGCTTCCGGGAGCTCGCCGACGCTGCTGTCCACCACAATCCGACAAAGAGAGAAGAGGCCCACGGGTGATGGATGGTCAGGATAGCGCCCCTCAAAGAAGTGGGCACCCTAAAAACAAATTATTATTTTTTTCCCCATGGCCTTCCCAGCATGCTCAGGGAAGGAGAAGCGCCGTTTCTCGGAAGAGAACTCACGATTCGGAAGTCCCCTGACCGAGTTCTGTGTCAGAGCGATTTTTGCAGAAGACTATGGTTCTCCGTCACCCCCCGAGACAGGAGATAACACCTGTTGGTTTGCATTGGTCAGGGTTCGATGCAGGGGGGGGGAATACCCCCAAAATCTAGAGGTCAGGGTTCCAGAGATGAGTTCCCACCAGTTCAGCCGAACCGGTAGTAACTTATACAATATACAATAGCAGAGTTGGAAGGGACCTTGGAGGTCTTCTAGTCCAACCCCCTGCCTAGGCAGGAAACTCTATATTGTTTCAGACACATGGCTATCCAACATCTTCTTAAGGACTTCCAGTGTTGGGGCATTCACAACTTCTGGAGGCAACTTCTGTTCCACTGATTAATTGTTCTAACTGTCAGGAAATGTCTCCTCAGTTCTAAGTTGCTTCTCTCCTTGATTAGTTTCCACCCATTGCACAGGTACAGTATAGGTGATACCTTGCTCAGTAGTAGTAACTGTGAGAGGGATCTTGGAGTTCTAGTGGACAACCATTTAAATAGGAGCCAGCCGTGTGCAGCAGCTACCAAAAAAGCCAACACAGTTCTAGGTTGCATCAACAGAGGGAGAGAATCAAGATCACGTGAAGGGTTAATACCGCTTTACAATCCCTTGGTAAGGCCACACTTGGAATATTGCATTCAGTTTTGGTCACCACGATGTAGAAAAGATGTGGAGACTCTAGAAAGAGTGCAGAGAAGAGCAAGAAAGAGGATTAGGGGACTGGAGACTAAAACATAGGAAGAATGGTTGCAGGAACTGGGTATGTTTAGCTTAATAGAAAGAAGGACTAGGGGAGACATGATAGCAGTCTTCCAATATCTCAGGGGTTGCCACAAAGAAGAGGGAGTCAAGCTATTCTCCAAGGCACCTGAGGGTAGAACAAGAAGCAATGGGTGGAAACTAATCAAGGAGAGAAGCAACTTAGAACTGAGGAGAAATTTCCTGACAGTGAGAACAATGAATCAGTGGAACAGAAGTTGCCTCCGGAAGTTGTGAATGCCCCAACACTGGAAGTCTTTTAGAAGAGGTTGGATAGCCATTTGTCTGAAACGGTATAGGGTTTCCTGCCTAGGCAGGGGGTTGGACTAGAAGACCTCCAAGGTCCCTTCCAACTCTACTATTGTATTGTATTGTATTGTATCCCATCGCATTATTTACAATTGGTTCCGGTCTTGTCACCTTGTCTTATTCCAATAATAACATCTGTTCCAAACATCATAATATACCAGCTCCTCTTTATTTATTTTTTAATTCTAGGGAGAGCAGGCTATTATTTTCTACCTATGTCTCACTCTGATGGGATACTTTCTTTTTACCAAGACGGCGGGTAGGTGATTCGTGGCGCATTCAATACGTGGATCGCGAAATAAAGTGCATCCTTCTTATACCCCTCTGGAATTATGATGCCTAGGAGGAAAATGTCTTCTTTGAACAGAATTTGCTCTCCCACCATTTCCTCCAGCCATAACTGTAGCATTCTCCAATATCTTTTTGCCTCCTTGCATATCCAACATATATGAGAAAAAGTGCCTGATGTTTTGTTTTTTTTGCACTTTCAACAATTTGGAGCATAATTTTTAAAACATTTTAGAGAGCCGTGCTGGGGGAAAATGCCATCTGCAGAACCACTTGTACGCATTTTCCTTCCTCGCACGAGTGGAAAACTGACAGACCTACTCCCATTTTTCAGGGCTGCTGTAAATTGGAACGGTCACTAAACGAGTGGCTATATAATAGCTGTATGCAATTTGCTTACAGGATTAATCTGTTTATGACTGGTCTATCCAGAAACAGAGGAAGGTAAGTACTAATTCCACTCTGTAAAGCCTTAGTAAGGCCACACCTAGAGTACTGCATTCAGTTTTGGTCACCACACTATAAAAAAAAGAGGTTGAGACTCTAAAAAGAGTGCAGAGAAGAGCAACCAGGATGACGAGGGGACGGGAGGCTCGAACCTACGATGAACGGTTGCAGGAACTGGGCATGGCTAGTCTAGTGAAGAGAAGGACCAGGGGAGACAGGATAGCATCTTCCAATATTTGAGGGGCTGCCCCAGAGAGGAGGAAGGGGGTCAAGCTATTTTCCAAAGCACCTGAAGTCCAGACAAGGAATAATGGATGGGAACTGACCAAGGAGAGAGATTCAACCTGGAAATAAGGAGGAATTTTCTGACAGTGAGAACAATCCACCGATGGAAGAGAAGTTGCCTTTGGAAGTTGTGGGAGCTTCATCCCAGGAGGCTTTCCAGAAGAGCCTGGACTGCAAGTTGTCAGAAACGGTGTAAGGTCTCCTGCTTGGGCAGGGGGGTTAGACTAGATGACCTCCAAGGTCCCTTCCAACTCTGTTCATCTGTATGCACAACCCTCGGTGAACCCGAACTCCTTTTCAAATCTGTGCAACGTGGGAAAAACAAACCAGGGTTAAAACTAACCAGGTTACTTCCAGAGACGGGCAAACAACCGAAGGCAAACGTTGGGCGCGGCGTTGGGAACGGATGGAAGCCAAGATCATTTCCAGGGGCAGGAAAATGGGGACAGGCGGTTGGCACGAACAAGATTTTGCTCCGTTCCTTTTCTTTCTTCTGAACTCACGGCTTTCATTTCTTATTTTTTCTTCTTCTTCTTCTTGTGTTCATAAGGAAGTGGTGTCAGGTAACTCGTGATGACTCTTAAGGGCAGAAATTACACAATCTACAGAATTCATTATCTTTTGACACTGGTGATGTTGCAGCAGCTGGGCACTAGCTCTATCTGGACTCTGGATCAAGACGCTTATTCTGAAAGGAAATAACAAAATGAGCATCGGTTTGTGTGTGTGTGTGTGTGTGTGAAAAAAATACACACACACACACAGACAATATTTTATTTGAATGCAGCCATCTCCCTCATGCTACTTTAACGCAAGGGTCTCCCAGCTTGGCAATTTTAAGACTTGTGGACTCCCAGAATTCCCCAACCAGCGAAGAATCCTGGGAATCGAAGTCCGCACGGCTGAAAATTTTAAGCCGCGTGGACTTCAACTCCCAGAATCCCCCAGCCAGCAAGGAATTCTGGGAATCAACGTCCACGAGTCTCAAAATTTTAAGCCGCGTGGACTTCAAGACCCAGAATCCCCCAGCCAGCAAGGAATTCTGGGAATTGTAGTTCACAAGTCTCAAAATGGCCAGGTTGGGGAACCCCCGGCTTTAAGACTTTCCCTGCCAAAATAGATTTGGCACAGTGGCTGTCCCAAAAAAAGGACAAGGCTTGGATTGCATTTGTGGTGGCCATCTTGATTTTTCTGACCTCTGTGCCCATCAAACAACTACAAAACATAGATAATAACTTGAGTCAGTGGTTGGGTTGGGTTGTGTTGGGTTGAGCTATTCTTTCACCATCATGTATCAAATAAACCCCAGTTGGTTGGGTTTGCATTAAACCATGATTCACCCAACATATTAAACCATGATTCGCACATCATATTAAACCGCGATTCACCCAGCATATTACACCATGATTCACCCAACATATTAAACCACGATTAACACACATTAAACCATGGTTCACTCAACCTATTAAACCATGATTAACACATGTTAAACCACGATTCACCCAACATATGCCAAAGGCCAATAAATCCTGCATTGGCTTGATGTATCTCATTAATCAAATCCTCTTTCTAAGAAAGTGTAAACTCCAGATGTTTACCCTTGGGCTAAAATTCCCATAATCCACAGCCATGGGAACTGTAGTCCAAAAAGAGATACGTTAAGTTTGCAAAGGCTGATCTGTGAAACTGTGCTCTGTATTGGACGGTGAGATTATCTACTAAAGCAGTATTTTTACAAACATGGCTGCTTTAAGATGTGTGGACTTCAACTCCCAGAATTCCCCAGCCAGCATAGTTTGCTGCTTTAAGATGTGTGGACTTCAACTCCCAGAATTCCCCAGCCAGCATAGTTGGCTGAAGCATTCTGGGAGTGGAAGTCCATGCATCTTAAAGCTGCCAAGCTTAACAAAAACACTGGGTTAAAGACTCAGTAGGGCCTCTGGTGGTCAGGAGTGGAATTACTCATAAGAGCTGAATTTAACCCATAGCCAAGGCACACATCTCTGTTTGAATAAGAGAGTGGGAAGGGACCTTGGAGGTCTTCTAGTCCTACCCCCTGCTTAGGCAAGAAACCCTACACCACTTCAGACAAACGGTTATCCAACCTCTTCTTTAATACTTCCAGTGTTGGAGCATTCACAACTTCTGGTGGCAAGTTGTTCCACTGATTCATTGTTCAAACAGTCAGAACATTTCTCCTTGGCTTCTAGGTTGCTTCTCTCCTCGATTAGTTTCCATCCATTGCTCCTTGTCCTGCCTTGGCATAGTCTCTCCCGCTTGAGCAGGGGGTTGGACTAGAAGATCTCCGAGGTCCCTTCCGGGCTACATTCTGATGGATGGATTGAATTTCCCCAGCCAGCACGCTTTTGACGTTTTCCAAGTTTGGAAAAAAAAAAACACTGCTCCGCCTCATAACTCGGGATCAGGGAAAATGCAACGTAAAGCTAAAACCCTTTTCTGTTAAAAACAAAAACCTCTCGACATTCTCCTCTGCCGATGATCAGTTTACGGTTTCCCATCCCCGTCCAAAGTTCTAAGGCCAGGAAGTTAAAGAGCGGGTTAAAACGAAACTTTTTTGGCACCTAGTTTTGCAAAAGGGCAAAACGATGGACCGAGGCCTTCTCCAGGATCCCGTTTTCCGTTTTCCGTTGCGCCGCCAACTGATCGGTGTGCGTGCAAGCAGTAACTGGAAGACTGATTGGCCGGCGTGCAGGTTTGTGCTGGAAACCGGAAGTTCGTTTTCCAGTGCGCGTATGCCCCCTGGGCAGCTCCTCTTCCTTGTCGTGGCCCGGACGAGTGTCCCCATGCGCCCGAAGTGCTCTCTTTACGGCTCTCGGTAGTGCTTGCGCGCCTGCTCCCTTTTCAACCCTGACCTAGTCAAATCCGAAAACCGTGAGGGCGAACCTATGGCACGCATGTCACAGGTGGCGGGCGGAGCTACTTCTGAGGGCACGCGAGGCGGGGCCCTGCAAGCTCCAGCGCGCATGCGCCCATTGGCCAGCTGATTTTCAGCCGTTTTTTGCCCGCCGGAAGCTTCCCTGGAGCCTCCGCAGGGAGAAAAACCGCCCAACCCGCAAAACCGGAAGTTCCAAATCGGTCTTCCGGTTGGCACATCGGGCTGCTTTTTTCCGCCTTCCGGGAGCTTCAGGGAAACCTCCTGAAGTCTCCGGAGGGAGAAAAAGGGCCCAACGGCCAACACAGAAGTCCGTTCTCGAACTTCCGGTTGGCGGGTTGGACCATTTTTCGCCCTCCCCAGACTCTCAAGAAAGCCGCGGGGCAGCGGGGGGGGGTGTCACGCTCGCATGCGGAGGGAGCACACCATGGGGGGCATTAAAGGGTGGCCATGCGATAGCACACGTGGGACATGCTTTTGGCACCCGAGGCGAAAAAGGTTTGCCATCCCTAGCATAAGGTGTTCTGTTTGAGTAGGGGGTTGGACTAGAAGACCTCCAAGGTCCCTCCCAACTCTGTTATTCTAGTCTATTCCATTCTATTCTATCCAATTCTATCCTATCTATCCAACCCCTCTATCCTCTCCCATCCCATCCTATCCAATTCTATCCTATCCAATCTATCCTATCTATCCAATTCTATTCCATCCCATCCTATCCAATTCTATCCTATCCCATCTATTCTATTCTATCCTATCCTATACATCCTATCCTATCCAATTCTATTCTATCATATACAATTACATCCCATCCCATCCTATCTATCCTATCCTATCCTATTCTATCCAATTCTATTCCATCCCATCCATCCCATCCTATCCAATTGTATCCTACTATCGTATCCTATCCTATTCTATTCCATCCTATCCAATTCTTTTCCATCCTATCCAATCCAATCCTATCTTATCCCATTCTATTCCATCCCATCCTATCCAATTCTATCCTATCTATTCTATCCTATCCTATCCTACCCAATTCTATTCCATCCCATCCATCCCATCCTATCCTATCCAATTGTATCCTACTATCGTATCCTATCTATTTATCCTATCCAATTCTATTCCATCCTATCCAAGCCAAGCCAATCCAATCCATCCTATCATATCTTATCCCATCCTATCCAACTCTATTCTATCCTATCCAATCCTATCCAATTCTATTCTATCCAATCCTATCTATCCTATCCTATCCTATCCAACTCTATTCTATCCTATCCTATCCAATTCTATCCTATCCAATTCTATTCTATCATATACAATTACATCCCATCCCATCCTATCCAATTTTATTCTATCCTATCCAATTGTATCCTTCTATCGTATCCTATCTATTTATCCTATCCTATCCTATCTATTCTATCCTATCCAATTCTTTTCCATCCTATCCAATCCAATCTATCCTATCTTATCCCATCCTATCCAACTCTATCCTATCCTATCCTATCCTATCCTATCCAATCCTATCTATCCAATTCTATTCCATCCCATCCTATCCAATTCTATCCTATCCTATCTATTCTATTCTATCCTATCCAATCCAATCTATCCAATTCTATTTCATCCCATCGTATCCAATTCTATCCTATCCTATCTATTCTATCCTATCCTATCCAATCCTATCTATCCAATTCTATTCCATCCCATCCTATCCAATTCTATCCTATCCTATCTATTCCAATTCTATCCTATCCTAGCAATCCACTTAATAGCTGCGGCAAAGAAAGGTCATTAACACGAGGCAAAAAAATTCTCTGGTCTCGCTTTAACGACGTAATTTGCAGGTCCATTGCAGTCGTAAGTCGAGGATGATCTGTATTAAACGTTCTAGAACAACAGTGAATGGTTTGCTCTATGAACAGTCTGGGGTTGTTGTTTTTTTAAAAAAAATTTCACGGGGTGTTGAAACCAAAATCTCAGTAATAAAGAATAATTTTTTTTCTGTGCTGATAAATCTCACTTAGTGATTTATTCTTGGCTGATCGAGATCTGGGTATTCATGCTGATCTTGTGATCTTAACAGTAATTTCCGGACTCTTAAAATAATATATCCAACAATTCGTAACTGACTAATGATACTCTGGAAAGATATAATTCCCGTGGCATTTAAAAATCCCTTGCTAATTTGTTCTTATACTGTTATGGTTTCACGGATGGTTTTTTTTTTTTATACTGATGCATCTTCTTTACAAAATTATAAGACAAAAGGAGAAGAGAAGAAGGGAGGGAAGAGAGGATGGAGGAGGGAAGGAAGGAAATGGAGGGATGAAGGAAGACAAGAGGTAGAGGAAAGGAAGGAAACAGGAATGGGGTAAGGAGGGAGAGAAGGAAGAAAGGAGGGGAAAGAGGAAAAGGAAAGGGAGGGAAGGAAGGAAGGAAACAGGGAGGAAGGAAGGAAAAAGGAGGGAGAGAATGAAGGAACAGGGAGCTAAGAAAGGATAGGCGGGAGAGAAGGAAGGTAACAGAGTGAGGGGAGGAAGGAAAGAAACGGAAGGAAGAAGGAAGGAAAGAGGGGGAGAGGGTGGTAGAGAAGGAGGGAAGAAACAGGGAGGAAAGAAGGAAAGAAAGAGGGGCAGAGGGAGGTAGAGAAGGAGGGAAGGAAAAAATGGAAGGAAAGAGGGGCAGAAGGAGGTAGAGAAGGAGGGAAGGAAAAAATGGAAGGAAGAAGGAAGGAAAGAGGGGCAGAAGGAGGTAGAGAAGGAGGGAAGGAAAAAATGGAAGGAAGAAGGAAGGAAAGAGGGGCAGAAGGAGGTAGAGAAGGAGGGAAGGAAAAAATGGAAGGAAGAAGGAAGGAAAGAGGGGCAGAAGGAGGTAGAGAAGGAGGGAAGGAAAAAATGGAAGGAAGAAGGAAAGAAAGAGGGGCAGAAGGAGGTAGAGAAGGAGGGAAGGAAAAAATGGAAGGAAGAAGGAAGGAAAGAGGGGCAGAAGGAGGTAGAGAAGGAGGGAAGGAAAAAATGGAAGGAAGAAGGAAAGAAAGAGGGGCAGAAGGAGGTAGAGAAGGAGGGAAGGAAAAAATGGAAGGAAGAAGGAAGGAAAGAGGGGCAGAAGGAGGTAGAGAAGAAGGGAAGGAAAGAAGGAAAGGGGCAGAGGGAAGTAGAGAAGAAGGGAAGGGAAGAAAGAAACAGGGAGGAAAGAAGGAAGGAAAGGGGCAGAGGGAGGTAGAGAAGGAGGGAAGGATGGAAAGTAACAGGGAGGGAAGAAGGAAGGAAAGTGGGGCAAAGGGAAGTAGAGAAGGAGGGAAGGGAAGAAATGGAAGAGAGGCAGAGGGAGGTAGAGAAGGAGGGAAGGAAAGAAGGAAGGAAAGGAGCAGAGGGAAGTAGAGAAGAGGGGAGGGAAGAAATGGAAGATGGGCAGAGGGAGGTAGAGAAGGAGGGAAGGAAAGAAACAGGGAAGAAGAAAGGAAAGGGGCAGAGGGAAGGAGAGGAGGGAAGGAAGGAAAGAAACAGGGAGGAAAGAAGGAAGGAAGGAAAGGGGCAGAGGGAGATAGAGAAGGATGGAAGGATGGAAAGAAACAGGGAGGGAAGAAGGAAGAAAACAGGGTCAGAGGGAAGAAAGAAAAGAGGGGAGAAAGAAATAGATGAAGGTAGAGAGATAGGCAGGTAAGCAAGGAAACAAAAAGGGATGGAAGAAGGAAAGAAGGAGAGAGGAAAAGAAGGAACAGATGGAGAGATTGGGAGGCAGGGAAGGAAGGAAGGAAACAGAGGAAGGAAGAAGGGAGGGAAGAAAGAAAAACAGGGAGAGGAAAGGAAGGAAAGAAACAACGAGGAAAGAAGGAAGGAAGGAAAGGGGCAGAGGGAGATAGAGAAGGATGGAAGGATGGAAAGAAACAGGGAGGGAAGAAGGAAGAAAACAGGGTCAGAGGGAAGAAAGAAAAGAGGGGAGAAAGAAATAGATGAAGGTAGAGAGATAGGCAGGTAAGCAAGGAAACAAAAAGGGATGGAAGAAGGAAAGAAGGAGAGAGGAAAAGAAGGAACAGATGGAGAGATTGGGAGGCAGGGAAGGAAGGAAGGAAACAGAGGAAGGAAGAAGGGAGGGAAGAAAGAAAAACAGGGAGAGGAAAGGAAGGAAAGAAACAACGAGGAAAGAAGGGAGGAAGGAAATGGGGCAGGGGGAGGAAAGGAATAGAAGGAAGGAAGGAAGGAAAAATCAGTGCTGCCCTCCTCCATTTTCAGCATGACTCAACATTTAATCCTTTGCATTTCAACAACTAGACACAAGTTTGCCACAAACCCCGCAATGCCATCACTCCGCTAAACAACTCAGCCCCACAACACTGTCAAACTATTGGCTAAGACTGTATTACTATTCTCTTCTCATCCTTCCTATTACCTGTCTCCTTTTCTATTTAGGACTAGAACCTTGTTGCTTGGATTCTTCACTAGTTGTATTGTTGTACCTTAAAACGGCTTCCAGTGTACTGCTTTCCAATGGCTTCTACTGTACAGCGCGGTGGAGTTGCCTCTCTTATTGTTTGATCTAGTTTCTCAGTAGGATTTGGATTGCTTGTTTAGTATCCTAGGAATAGAATAGAACAAGAGAGATGGAAGGGACCTTGGAGGTCTTCTAGTCCAACCCCCTTGATTAGGCAGGAAACCCTACACCGTTCCAGACAAATGGCTATCCAACATCTTCTTAAAGACGTCCAGTGTTGGGGCATTCACAACTTCTGGAGGCAACTTCTGTTCCACTGATGAATTGTTCTCACTGTCAGGAAGTTTCTCCTCAGTTCTAAGTTGCTTCTCTCCTTGATTAGTTTCCACCCATTACTTCTTGTTCTACCCTCAGGTGCCTTGGAGAATAGCTTGACTCCCTCTTCTTTGGGGCAACCCCTGAGATATTGGAACACTGCTATCATGTCTCCCCTACTCCTTCATTAAACTAGACCTATCCAGTTCCTGCAACCGTTCTTCCTATGTTTTAGTCTCCAGTCCCCTAATCCTCTTTGTTGCTCTTCTCTGCACTCTTTCTAGAGTCCCCACATCTTTTCTACATCATGGCGACCAAAACTGAATTAAGTATTCCAAGTGTGGCCTTAACAAGGGATTGTAAAGTGGTATTAACCCTTCACGTGATCTTGATTCTCTCCCTCTGTTGATGCAGCCTAGAACTGTGTTGGCTTTTTTGGCAGCTGCTGCACACGGCTGGCTCCTATTTAAATGGTTGTCCACTAGGACTCCAAGATCCCTCTCCCAGTTACTACTATCGAGCAAGGTACCACACGTATACTGTACCTGTGCATTTCGTTTTTCTTGCCTAAATGTAGAACCTTCCTCTTTTCACCACTGAATTTCGTTTTGGAAGACTATGACAATCGCTAAGTCTTGCATTTATGATTCTTGATAAATGTGGGGGTTTTATTTATGCATTCGGGACCGCTTCTATGCCCCGAAGACAAATTCCTTGTGCATCCGATCACCCCTGGCCAATCAAGAACCCTATTCCGTTAATCAGGAATTATATTTGCTAAACCATCTTTTACTTTCATACTAAATAATGTGCCGTTGCCCGGGTATTTATTTATAGGGGGAAAATATGTTGGACTTTCCCCCTTACCAGAGGGAGCCCCCTGGTGGAGTACTGTGAAGCCGTTACCATGGCAACTCCACTGTGCTGTACAGAAGCCATTTTAAAGCAGTACAGTAGAAGCCATTTGAAGGCACAACAGGCTGTATCTTAACAGAACACACACCCAGGGATGTTAGGGGTGTCTTACCCCCCGCAGTATTTTTCTCCAGAGAGTAAGCCATCTGTGTACCAAGTTTGGTTGAAATCGCTCCAGGCGTTCCAGAGTTATGCTGGGACACACACAACCGTTTTTATATAGCCGTGGGGGTTATGAACGTGGGGGTTTTATTTATGTACACGGAGCGCTTCTGCGCACCGAAGACAAATTCCTTGTGCGTCCGCTCACCCGTGGCCAATCAAGAATCCTATTCCGTTAATCAGGAATTATATTTGCTAAACCATCTTTTATTTTCATAAAAAATAACGTGCCGTTGCCCGGTTTATTTATTTATAGGGGGAAAATATCCGGACCAAACCTAATTTCTAATGTTCGCTTTTCCTCCCTTACCAGAGGGAGCCCCCTGGTGGAGTACTGTGAAGCCGTTACCATGGCAACTCCACTGCGCTGTACAGAAGCCATTTTAAAGCAGTACAGTAGAAGCCATTTGAAGGCACAACAGGCTGTATCTTAACAGAATTCTATTCCATGAATCAAGAATTCCATTGCCTAAAACAAACTTTTATTTTCATATTATCCAGGGTTGCAACATGGAAAGGACTTTTGGCTCAGCTGGCTGAAGACGTCCAGAGAAATCAAGACCCAAAGGGGAAAAAAAAAAGGGACGGGAGAAAGTCACGGCCCGCTTTAGTCTTGTCTGGCGGTGGCAGCCACTTCTCGATAAAACCGCCCGGCCAACTCCGGCATCTCCTCTTCCATCTGCCGGACAAACTCGTTGCGCTCGGCTTCCGACCAGCTCCGAAACCACTGGTCCCAGAGGCGCATCTGGCACTCGTAGATGGACGGAGGCTTCCCAGGTCCCACGCGGAGCCCGGAGAGGCTCTCCAGCAGGGGAAAGAGCTTCCAAGGGACGGCCTTGTCCACCAGATCTCGGAGGAAGCGTTCCCGTTGGGCCGGAGTCCAGCCGGACAGCCAGTGCAGGAGGCAGCGCATCTCTTGGGCCGTCACGTAGGACAAAGGCAGCGGCTCGGACATCCTGAAAAGGGACGACAGAGAAACAAGGGTGGGTAGGAGGGGATTTCAGCCAGTCCTCGACTTACATTTCCCTCCCTCCCTTTCCTTCCTTCTCTCCCTTTCTTCCTCCCTACCTCCCATTCCTTCTCTCACCTTCTTCTCTCCCTTTCTTCCTTCTCTCCTTCCCTCCCTTTCTCCCTCCCCCTCCTTCTTTCCCTTTCCTTCCTTTCTCCCTCCCTTTCCTTCTCTCCTTCCACTCTTCCCTCCCCCCTTCCTTTCTTCCTCCCCACTCCCTTTCCTTTCTTCATCCCTTTCCTTCTCTTCTTCCATCCTTCACTCCATCCCTCTTCCTTTTTTTCCACCCCACTCCCTTCCCTTCCTTCCTTCCTCCCTCTTTCCTTCTTCTCCCCCTCCCCTTCCTTTCTTCCTCCTCACTCCCTTTCCTTCCTTCCTCCCTCCCTTTCCTTCTCTTCTTCCATCCTTCGCTCCATCCCTCTTCCTTTTTTCCACCCCACTCCCTTCCCTTCCTTCCTTCCTCCCTCTTTCCTTCTTCTCTCCCTCCCCTTCCTTTCTTCCTCCTCACCCCCTTTCCTTCCTTCCTCCCTTTCCTTCTTCCCCCTTCCCCCCTCCCTTTCTTTTCTTCCTCCCTTTCTTTCTCTTCTTCCACCCTTTCCTCCCTCCTGTTCCTTTCTTCCTCCCCACTCCCTTCTTCCTCCCTCCCTCTCTTTCCTTTTTTCCTCCCCTTTCCTTCCTTCTCTCCTTTTCCCCCATTCCTTCCTTTCCAGCTTTCTCTTCTTCCCTTCTTCATTCATCTGAGCGGGCAGCACCCAAAATCGTATATATTAAATGACTTTGGAAAATAAAGTTGGAGAGGACAATGGAATGAAGAAATGCTGAAGGGGCAAATGCCAGAAAAGCTAGATTGGGGAGCAAAAAACTAGGCAAAATCTTATCTTACTTGGATATATTATAGGACAAGAGTCATAACTAAAAATATCACAGTCAACATAGAATAGAATGGAATTAGAATGGAATAGAATAGAATGGAATTAGAATGGAATGGAATGGAATTAGAATAGAATGGAAATAGTATGGAATAGAATAGAATTAGAATGGAATGAAATTAGAATAGAATGGAATAGAATAGAATGGAATGGAATGGAAATAGAATGGAATGGAATTAGAATGGAATGAAATGAAATTAGAATAGAATGGAATAGAATTAGAATGGAATAGAATAGAATGGAATGGAATTAGAATAGAATGGAAATAGAATGGAATGGAATTAGAATGAAATGAAATGAAATTAGATAGAATGGAATAGAATAGAATTAGAATGGAATGGAATAGAATGGAATGAAATTAGAATAGAATGGAAATAGAATGGAATGGAATAGAATAGAATTAGAATGGAATGAAATTAGAATAGAATGGAATAGAATAGAATTAGAATGGAATAGAATGGAATGAAATTAGAATAGAATGGAATAAAATAGAATTAGAATGGAATGGAATGAAATTAGAATAGAATGGAAATAGAATGGAATGGAATTAGAATGGAATGAAATGAAATTAGAATAGAATGGAATTAGAATGGAATGGAAATAGAATAGAATTAGAATGGAATGAAATTAGAATAGAATGGAATAAAATAGAATTAGAATGGAATGGAATGAAATTAGAATAGAATGGAAATAGAATGGAATGGAATTAGAATGGAATGGAATGAAATTAGAATAGAATGGAATTAGAATGGAATGGAATTAGAATGGAATGAAATTAGAATAGAATGGAATAAAATAGAATTAGAATGGAATGGAATGAAATTAGAATAGAATGGAAATAGAATGGAATGGAAATAGAATAGAATTAGAATGGAATGAAATTAGAATAGAATGGAATAGAATAGAATTAGAATGGAATGGAATAGAATGAAATTAGAATAGAATGGAAATAGAATGGAATGGAATAGAATAGAATTAGAATGGAATGGAATAGAATGGAATGAAATTAGAATAGAATGGAAATAAAATGGAATGGAATAGAATAGAATTAGAATGGAATGAAATTAGAATAGAATGGAATAGAATAGAATTAGAATGGAATAGAATGGAATGAAATTAGAATAGAATGGAATAAAATAGAATTAGAATGGAATGGAATGAAATTAGAATAGAATGGAAATAGAATGGAATGGAATTAGAATGGAATGAAATGAAATTAGAATAGAATGGAATTAGAATGGAATGGAAATAGAATGGAATTAGAATGGAATGAAATTAGAATAGAATGGAATAAAATAGAATTAGAATGGAATGGAATGAAATTAGAATAGAATGGAAATAGAATGGAATGGAATTAGAATGGAATGGAATGAAATTAGAATAGAATGGAATTAGAATGGAATGGAATTAGAGTGGAATGAAATTAGAATAGAATGGAATAAAATAGAATTAGACTGGAATGGAATGAAATTAGAATAGAATGGAAATAGAATGGAATGGAAATAGAATAGAATTAGAATGGAATGAAATTAGAATAGAATGGAATAGAATAGAATTAGAATGGAATGGAATAGAATGAAATTAGAATAGAATGGAAATAGAATGGAATGGAATAGAATAGAATTAGAATGGAATGAAATTAGAATAGAATGGAATAGAATAGAATTAGAATGGAATAGAATGGAATGAAATTAGAATAGAATGGAAATAGAATGGAATGGAATTAGAATGGAATGAAATGAAATTAGAATAGAATGGAATAGAATTAGAATGGAATAGAATAGAATGGAATTAGAATAGAATGGAAATAGAATGGAATGGAATTAGAATGAAATGAAATGAAATAGAATGGAATAGAATAGAATTAGAATGGAATGGAATAGAATGAAATTAGAATAGAATGGAAATAGAATGGAATGGAATAGAATAGAATTAGAATGGAATGAAATTAGAATAGAATGGAATAGAATAGAATTAGAATGGAATAGAATGGAATGAAATTAGAATAGAATGGAAATAGAATGGCATGGAATTAGAATGGAATGAAATGAAATGAAATTAGAATAGAATAGAATTAGAATGGAAATAGAATGGCATGGAATTAGAATGGAATGAAATGAAATGAAATTAGAATAGAATAGAATTAGAATGGAATGGAATTACCGTAGAATAGAATGGAATAGAATAGAATATAGGAATAGGGATAGAATTCTTTATTGGCCAAGTGTGACTGGACGCACGAGGAATTTGTCCTTGGTGCATCTACTCTAAATATATTTTTACAACTAAAAAGATCACCGTCAACATCTGTACTGAAAATAAATCCCCACAATTCCCCACAGATTGTTTTCATCCAGGAAACCCCATCGAGAGCTTGGGAGACCAAGCCAGCTCTGCATCTCCAATGAAAAGCACTAACAAGCATCCTCAGAATACAATTAGCATAGCTAAATAACTAAAGCAGGTTTAAAAATAACATGCAAATTGCATTAAAGAGCCAAAAACACGCTTTCCTGCTGTCTCAATTCTTTATTTTTTTCCTCCCCAGCCAAAATAGCTGGATTCTTTCTAACAATTTCTCCCTTCTTGCTCAAAAAAACCCCCCACTGCAGGCTATAATAAATATTGTGTAAAGCTCAATTTACAGATCCAAAGGGATAGACAATATTTTTCTTTAGGGGGAAGGAAGGAAGGAAGGAAACAAACTTGGAAGTGGTTGGGCAGGGCAGCCCCGAAAGTAAAATTCTCTTCCATGGATGGTGGGAAGAGAAAAACTTGCATAAAGTGCTTTTTAAACTTTGCAACTTTCAGATAGGCAGACTGCAGCTGAAGGACGGAAGGAAGGAGAAAGGGAATGAAGGAGGGAGGGAGGGAAGGGAGGGAGGGAGGGAAGGGAGGGAGACAAGAAGGGGAAGAGGGAGGGAAGGAAAAAAGATAGGCAAGAAAGGAAGGATGAAGCAAAGAAGGGTTAGAGGAAGGGCGGGAGAAACGGAGGAAAGAAGCAAGGAAGGAGAAAGGGAAGGAAGGAGGGAAATGAAGGAAGAAAGGGAGAGATGGAGGAAAGAAGGGTTAGAAGTTTTTTCTTCCTCCCTCTCTTTTCTCCCTTCCTTTTCTTTCCCTCCCTCCCTTCTCCCTCTTCCTCAGTCTCCTTCCTCCCCCCCTCTTCTTCCATTCTTCCTTCCTTCCTTTTTCCCTCTCCTTCCGTTCTTCTTTCTTCCCTCCCTTCCATTCTTTCTTCTTTCCTCTGACTCTCTCCTTCGGTCCTTCTTTCTCTCTCTCCTTCCCCCATCTCCTTCCGTTCTTCCTTCCTTCCTCCCTTTCCTTCTATTTTTCCTTCCGTCCTTCTTTCTCCCTCTCCTTCCGTTCTTCCTCCCTCCCTTTCCTTCCGTTCTTCCTTCCTTCCTCCATCTCTCTCTCTCCTTCAGTTCTTTCCTCCCTCTCTCTCCTTTCCCCCTCTCCTTCCTTCCTCCCTTTCCTTCCATTCTTTCTTCCTCCCTCCTCCTCCTTCTTTCTCCTTCTCCTTCCGTTCTTTCTCCCTCCCTTTCCTTCCATTCTTCCTCCCTCCCTCTCCTTCTGTCATTCTTTCCTCTCTTTCTCCCTCCTTCCATTCTCCCTTCCACCCTTAATAATTTTCTCCTTCTGTTCTTCCTCCCTCTCTCCCTTTCCTTCCATTTTTCTTTCCTTCCTTCCATCATTCTTTCCTCTTTCTGCCTCTCACTCTTTCCTTCCTTTCCTCCCTTAATAACTTTCTCCCTTTCCTCCCTTCCTCCCTCCTTCCATTCCTCCATTTCTCCTTCTCTTTCCTCCCTTAATAACTTTCTCTCCTTCCGTTCTTCCTTCCTCCCTTTCCTTCCTTAATAACTTTCTCCCTCTCCTCCCTCCCTCTCCTTCTGTTCTTCCTCCCTCTTTCCTCCCTTCCTCTTTCTTCCCTTAATAACTTTCTCTCTCTCCTCCCTTCCTCCCTCTCCTTCCGTTCTTCCTTCCTCCCTTCCTTTCTTAATAACTTTCTCCCTCTACTCCCTCTCTCTTCTTCTGTTCTTCCTCCCTCTTTCCTCCCTTCCTTTCTTCCCTTAATAACTTTCTCTCTCTCTCGCCTTCCTCCCTCTCCTTCCGTTCTTCCTTCCTCCCTTCCTTTCTTAATAACTTTCTTCCTCTCCTCCCTTCCATTCCTCCATTCCTCCCTCTCTTTCCTTCCTTTCCTCCCTTAATAACTTCCTCCCTCTCCTTCCGTTCTTCCTTCCTTCCTCCCTTTCCTTCCTCAATAACTTTCTCCCTCTCCTCCCTTCTTCCTTTCCTTCAAGGCTGGGAATTGAAACCCACCGACCTTAAAAGTTGCCCAAGGTTGGGAAGCAACGGGGGAGGCTTTCTTTCCACGGGACAGGCACGTGAGTATCCCACCCACCCCTCCCAACAAGCCAACTTTGAACAGAACTGAGCTCGTGCAAACCCACAATGTTGGCCAGCCTCGCACAAACCCAGTTTGCAACCCCGGGGGCAGGTAAAGACGGCCGCTCCCCTACCCTGGGTCTCGCCCACCGTCGGAATGCAGCCCCGCCCCAACCCCCGAGACACGTGCCCTTGGGTTCGTTCAGCACGATGGGATCTGTAGTCCCCCCTACCAACGGATTGCATCACGCCAAAAACCTAGCAAGGCAGGCGCGGCTTTTGCAATGCCAGCCATCTCCTGATTGATTGATTGATTGATTGATTGATTGACAAGCCAGCATTTGGCTGCTTCTCACCTGCTTTGGCTCAGATCCGGGTTTGTCCCATCGCTGCGAAAGAAACTCGAGACATTTTCCTCCGCTCCGCCTTCGGCAGGAGGAAGAGCCTCGGGCGGGGCCACGGAAGTCGCCGAACTCATCCGGAAAGACCCGAAGACGCCAGCCAGGCTTCGGAAACGAAGGCGCTTTACTTAAGCGCTAAGCGGAAGCTGCCGAACGTTTTTCCGTCACCGCCCCCTCTTCCGAGCCGAAGACGTCCGGATGTTCCCGAGTCCTTGTCAAGAACTCATTCGGAAAGACTCGGAAGGCGCACTCGTGTCAGCCAGGCTTCGGAACGAAGGCGCTTTACTTAGGCCCTGGGCGGAAGTTGCCGAACGTTTTTCCGGCACCGCCCCCTTCCGAAGCCGAAGATGTCCGGAAGTTCCTTCTCACTTCCAATGAAGCCGCCTCGAAAGACCCGGAAATGCCCGAAGTAGCCCGGAAAGAGTTGCCCGACCCAGAGCGGCCCCCCTCCTCCTGCTCCTCCGCCGCCCCTCCCTCCTCCTCCTTCCGAACGCCGAGCGGAAGTCTCCGAAAACAGACGGCGCTTTGAGGAAGCGCGGCCGGAGGTCCAACGAGACGGCGCGCGCGCGGGCGCGGGCGAGGGGAGGGAGGCGAGGGGTCAGAGGTCACCCCCGAGCGCTCGAAGCCTCCTCCGGAAGTTGCCGAACGCCCCCGAAGCTCCAGGGGAGGGCAGGCAGTGGCGCCACACAAGATGGCGGACGGGGAGGAGGTTACTCTGGACGGGAGGCCGCTTCAGGCGTTGAGGGTCGCCGACCTGAAGGCGGCTTTGGAGGAGCGGGGACTGCCGAAGAGCGGGCAGAAGAGCGCCTTGATTAAGCGGCTCCGTGGGGTGAGGAAAAAAAAAAAAAGGGCCCGGCGGGGGAAACGGGGCCCGGGGGCCCGGGTGGCTTCGCGCATGCGTAAATCGAGGCGGGCAAGGGTGTTTTTTTTTTCTCCCCCGCTCCGGGCTTCTAAGCAACGCGGGCCCCTGGCCCGGGGGTGCCGCCGCGCATGCTCGGGGCAATAGCCCACTACTGCCACCAAGCGGAGGAGGGAGAAATTGGCTCTACTTTTCGGCTATAGGGCGAAAAATGGGGCGGGGGGGGGCAGGAAGAGTCCTATTGGCGGGAGAAGCCTTTGACATCACTTTGGGGTTGCCCCATAGAAATAGGGGAGGGGGGATCCCCTTTTAAGTGAGTTGGGGGAAAATCCTTGCAAAAGTTTTAACAGCCTGTTGCTGATGGGGGGGGGGGCGAATGGGCATTTCCTGGCCCCACCACTGATGGGGGGGACGCCCCCATGGAGGCCTGATCCTTCCCCCCCCCCGCCAATTTGGCAACTTTCCCAGGCTCACTTTTTTGGGGGGTGGGTCTCCATTCATCTCCTAAGATTCCCCCTCCCTCCTCCAGCCCCATAAGTTTCCTAACAGATGTTCCTGCAATGAAACCCAAGTTTAGATGGACAAAGTTTTCACTTGGGACGATGAGGTCCTCGCGCTTACGATGGCTCCCTTAGTGACCGAAGGGACAACGGCACTTTAAAAAGGGGGGGGGGGGACCAAAAAGCGTTTTTTCACGTTTAAACAACCATTGCAGTATTTCCACCACCACCTGCCTTCCACGGTGGCGGGATTTACATTCGGAGGCTCGGCTCGCAGTTATGATGGTTTGCGGGGGTCGCGGGAATCCCCTTTTCGGAATAGCAAAGTCGATGGGGAAACCATATTCGCTTCATGACCGCGTGTGCCGATTTAAGGACTGGCGTGTATTCGCTTAACGGATGTGGCCAGGAAGCAAAATGCACCGAACCAAATTTCTCGCTTAGTGACTTAAATTGGGAGCTCTGTTGTGGTCGTACGTTGAGGGTGACCTGTATAGGGTTGTGGTTTTTTTTAGGATGAGGTGAGGGGGATGGATGAATTCAGTAAAGATCCTGCCTTGAAGGATTTGGGGTATGAAACGGTTGTGGGCTGCGGAACAGCTTGCCACTAGAAGTTTGAAGAGGACGCAGGATAGTCGCTTGTCTGAAATGACATAGGGTCTGCTGATTGAGCAGGGGGTTGGACTAGAAGACCTCCAAGGGTCCCTTCCAGCTCTTCATTGCTTGATAACCCAATACAGAATGAAGGAATTAGCTTCCTAACAGGGAGAACAATTAAACCAGTGGAACAACCTGCCACCAGAAGTTCTGGGTGCTTCATCATTGGAATTTTTTTAAGAAGAGATTGGGCGACCATTTGTCTGAAATGGTACAGGATCTCCTGCTTCAGCAGGGGGTTGGACTAGAAGACCTCCAAGGGTCCCTTCCAGCTCTATTCTGATGGATTGAGCTGGTGTGGCTGTGCAGAAGAAGGTGCCTTGGTAGCCCAGGCCATGCAACGAACGAACTGCATGACAGGAAGGGCCAGAAAGTGGGGTCCAGATAGTCCTCGGTTTACAACCGTTCATTTAGTGACCGTTTGATGTTGCAGCAGCACGGAAGAAAACAGACTTACGACCATTTTTCACACTGTTGCAGCAGCATGCGGTCAAAATTCTTGCTCAACAGTGGAAATTTGGGGATCAGTTGAGGACGTAAATTGAGGACTATCCGTATACTGACGGTCTGCAAATGGTGTGGTCCATGCTGTGGCTTTTGAGAGGTGTTTGATGCTTGTTTTTGATGGGTGGAGTTTGGAAAGATGGGTCCCCAAAAGTTTATTAATTTATTTGTATTGTCACTTTTCTGGCTTTTACAAAAAAAAAGTGGCAAATCTACCCAATATACCTCCCTCCTCCTGTTTTCCCCACAACGACCCTGTGAGGTAGGTGGATTGGGCTGAGAGATTGAGGCTGGCCCAAGATCACCCAATTGGCTTTCCTGGCTAAAGTAGGACTAGAACTCCCGGTCTCCTGATGACTGGCACAAAGTCACCCAATTGTCTTTCGTGTTTAAGGCGGGACTAGAATTCATCGTCTCCTGCGATTGGGCCAAAGTTATAATGCAATTCTGAAATGATTGAAGTCCTAGGGGGCAATTGCATTCCGTTTTAATTCATTTTTATTCGTTTGGGAAGTAAACTGATTTGGGCTCTGAAGGCAGCGTGGTATAGTGGCTAGAGTCTGCACCAAGGAAGATGACTCTGATTGGACCCAGGGGCCAAATACATTTCTTTTCTTTAGCATTTCCTGCCCCACAAAATAGTTGGAAAATGAAATGACCCTGCAAGAAAGCTGCAAAGGTCCTGTGGACTTCAACTCCCAGAATCCCCCAGCCAGCTGGCTGGGGGATTCTGGGAGTTGAAGTCCACAGGACTTAAAGTCACCAAGGTTGTGAAACAATGGCCTAGAGCTCTTGGAAAAATAAATAGAAATATTAAGAAATAAGTACAAGTAGCCCTTGACGTAAGACCACCAATTCTGTCGTTACACGAGACATTTGATTTGTGAAGTGAGCTTTGCCCCGTTTTACGACCTTGCTTGCCAACTGCGGTTAAAGTGAATCCCGGCACTTGTTCATTTAGTCACACGGTTAAGTGAACCTGGCTTTCCCGTGGATTTTTTATTCTTCTTCTTCTTGTCAGAATGTCTCAAAAAGTAGATCGCGCGAACCCGGGACTTTCCGACCGTCATAAATACGAGTCATTTTGCCAAAGCGTCGGAATTTTGACCATGGGGACGTTGCAAATGTCGTTAAATTTGAAAACGGGTCGCAAGTCCTTTTCTTTTTTTCAGTGCCGTCGTAACTTTCGAACGGTCGCTAAGCGCACTCTTGCAAGTCGAGCTCTACCTGTTTATGTTTGCTTGGAGGAATCCGGGTGGATCAGGGAAGGTGGAACTCAACCTCATAGTAGTTTTTAACCGAGCTGCTCTTTTGCCTTTGATTGGAGAAAAGCCGGCTTGATTTAAATCATGGTTTATTCAGGGATCAGGCCATAGAGGTGCGGTGTGTCAGAGACCAACAATCAACCCCACATCTCAGAGTGTGCACAGGGTGGCTACTATTTTGAGACAATCCAGGAGTAAAATATAGTAGACAGAGGTTTTGTCTATCAAACAGTGGTTTATCTACAAGGCAGACACCATATTTTTCGGACTATAAGACGTACATTTTGTCTCCCAAAACGGGGCGAAAATGTCTGTGTGTCTTACAGACCGAATATTGCTGAAGCCCCGCCCACCCGTCGGCCATTTTTCCCCGCTTCTGAACACCCCGTTTTCGGGCCTTTTTTTCAGCCCGTTTTCAAAGCTTTGAGGCTTTGGGGGGACGTTTTTGAGGCTTTTTCCAGTATGTTTTTGAGGCTTTTTGAGGACGTTTTTGAGGCTTGGGGTGTGTTTGTGTTTTTTACAAAAAAGCGGGCCGAAAACCTCAAAAATGTCCCAGAAAAGCCTTCGAAAATGTCTCAAAAAAACCCTCGAAAATGGGCCAAAAAAGCCTCAAAAATGGACTGAAAAAAGCCTCAAAAATGGGCCAAAAAAAGCCTTAAAAACGGGCCCAAAAAGCCTTGAAAATGTGTAAAAGGCTGGAAAAGATCTGGAAAAAGACCCCCCAAAAGGACTGAAAATGCGGCGTGCAGTGGCCAAAAACCTTTTTTTATTCTTGTTTTCCTCTTCTAAATTTCCTGCATCTTATAGTCAGGTGCATCTTATAATCTGAAAAATACGGTTTGTATGTATGTATATATGTATGTATGTATGTATGTATTTGTGTTACAACCCCTGGTATGCCCAAATATGGGAGGGAGCTCACTACTCCCCCTTTCTGTCCTTCGGCTCATTACAGAAGACCATCCAGGCCGAAAACCATATTTTTGTTTTTAATGTTGCCTTTTTATATTTGTGTTGTATTTGTGCTGATAAATAAGGTTCAAATCCCAGTAAGGGTATGGCTAGCTGATGAGAGCTAAATAGCTTGAAATAGATCTATGCTAATCTCCCTTTATTTATTATGTTGTATTTGTGCTGATAAATAAATAAAGGGAGACTAGTATAGATCTATTTCAAGCTATTTAGCTCTCATCAGCTAGCCATACCCTTACAGGGATTTGAACTAGCTGATGAGAGCTAAATAGCTTGAAATAGATCTATACTAGTCTCTCTTTATTTATTTATCAGCACAAATGCAACACAAATATAAAAAGGCAACATTAAAAATACGCTGAGTTTGTTGATCAGAAAGGTCGACAGTTCGAATGGAGTGAGCTCCCATTACTTGTCCCAGCTTCTGCTAATCTAGCAGTTTGAAAGTTTGTAAAAATGCAAGTAGAAAAATAGGAACCACCTTTGGTGGGAAGGGAACAGCGTTCCGTGCACCTTCGGCGTTGAGTCATGCCGCCCACATGATCACGGAGACATCTTCGGACAGCGCTGGCTCTTCGGCTTTGAAACGGAGATGAGCATCGCCCCCTAGAGTCGGGAACGACTAGCACATATGTGCGAGGGGAACCTTTACCTTTAACCCTGCGGACTCGTTCTCATTTCATCATCTCGGTTTATAGAGCCTTACAGAAGCTGGTCAGCTATTAAATCACCATTACCTTAACACCACATCTCTCAGCGAGAGAGATTAGATGTTCTATATAGGTAGTCCCCGACCTACAATCATTCGTTTAGTGACGGTTCTTCGTTACGACGCCACTGAAAAACATTTGGATGATTTTTCACCCTTTGGATCTTGGCAGCATCCGATGATCACGCGACTAAAATTCAAACGCTGCGCAACTGGCATGTATTTATGACGGCTGCCGTGTCCAAGGGTCAGGAGATTATTTTTTTTACAAGCTTCGGGTGAGCCGAGGCAATGGGGAAGTCAGATTTCTCACTTAACAATCGTGTTATTCACTTTAAAAAAATCTGCAGCGATTCCCTGAATAATTGTGCAAGAGAAGGGCGTAAACTGGGACGAAGCTCGCTCAACGACTGTCTTGCTTATTAATGGAATTAGTGGTCGTAAGTCGAGGATTTCCTGTATGGCGTTCCACTGAGAAATAATCATTTTGGACAAGGGTGTTTAGCTACTTTTGTGGCTGATACTGCAAATCAAAGATTGTGTTCGGACCTGTGAGGAGTGAGGAGGTTGGGGAGGAACATGGGTCAGTCCTGGAGTCTGGGGAAGGCTCTGATGAGGGCTCTGTGTCGGAGGCAGAGAGAGGGCCAGGGCCGTCTGACAGTTATCAGCTGCTTTCGGAGTCAGACATCAGTGAGGCAGAAGAACAGCTGGAGCCTGTTCCCAGTGTGCGCATGCGCAGAGTTACCAGACGAAGGGAACAACTAAAGAACAGGGGTTGACTTGGGAGTAAGGCCACAGGTGGACGGTGAATGGCCCCTCCCAGAGGAAATAAAAGAGGGAGCGCCAGGGGAGTGGAGTTTGCAGGAGGCCAGTGAAGTTCCCTTCATTGGTTTGTGACTCTCCGAGACTTTTGCCGAGTTTTGCAGAGATCAGCCTGGCAGCTCTCCAAGCCAGATAAGGTCTGTGACTGTAAATCCTCCCTTGAAAGACTTTGCTGGATGTGAAGGAGCAGAATTCACCATCCATTAATAAAAGGGCTTTTTGTCAGGACAAGGAGTTTGCTTCATGATCTTGGGAAGCCTAGGCTAGAACAGGTTGACGTCACATAATGTAACAACCGGTTCGCCCAGAACCGAAAAGGTGAGAGTGCATCCGTGCGGCATCAAATACTCTTCGACTATATAGGACGGGATAGCGCCCGGGCGGGTGGGCAATGCCCGATGCTGGTCGGAACTTCTGGTTCTAATTTCAGGTGTGCAGGTGGGAATCTTGTAGAAGTATCATACATAGTTTATCTCGTCGTAACTGAAAAATGGTCATAAATCCCTTCTTTCGGCCCCGTTGTAACTTGGAACAGTCACTAAATGAAACCATTGTAAGTCGATTTCCTGTATTCTCTCTGGTTTTTCCAGAGTATTTTTTTTCCTATTCCACTGCAGCTGATCTTCAGCCAAGGAAGGGTATTAAATATTTTGAAATTAACAAGGGACAGAAATCGTAGCCGTTGAAAAATGTCCCAAAGCGGATTTTACTGCATTTTTTTACAGCTTTGCTCCACAATCTTTTATCCTCACAAAAAATGCTCTTAAGTGAGGTACGTTAAGGATATAAAAGTATGTATGCTTGAGGATTATTTAATCAGCTTTCAGACTGGGAAAAAAATATATGAGTTTTTCTAGTTCTCTTTTAACCCTTTGCCCTCTTAGCCTGGTTGAAGCCACACGATAGAGTGTGTAACCTGGTTTGTTTGATATTGGCCTGAGTCCTTCGCTGTTCTGATATCAATAACCGATGGTGTAAGCAAGCATGCGAAGCCATTAAATATGTCCCTGCTTTGAAAGATTTACCAAAAAGTTAATGAGAGTTGAAATTCTAAAAAAGGGCAAGAGATGATGGATAGACATAGAATATTTTTTTTGACATGGTGGTTATTTTATTGTGTTAGAAAAAAGAATTAGAATGTATAAATTGGTAAAATAGTATTATCTAGCTATATATATATATATATATATATATATATATATATATATATATATATATATATATATATATATATATATATATATATATATATATATATATATATATATATATTGTAAATGTACTGATAAATAAATAAAGGGAGACTAGGATAGATCTATTTTGAGCTAATTAGCTCTCATCAGCTAGCCATACCCTTACTGGGATTATATATATATATATATATATAAGCCAAATACCACTCATTTATCACAAAATCTCCAGAATTGTAAAGCCTACAAACTGGAAACTTGGCACATATGTTCCTCTTGGATTCTAGCTGCTCGCTAAGAAAGGATTTTTTTGAAATGACCACCAGATCATTAGTATTTCTTATATAGTATTATATTAATACACTTGGATGCTAAGGAGTTAAATATTCTACTCCCCCTCCCCATCTGGAAAGAACTCTATTCCAACTGCCAGTTGCCTTATTATTAACGCACTCTGATGCTAAGGAGTTAGACATTCTACTCCCCCTCCCCACCTGGAAAGAACTCTATTCCAACTGCCAGTTGCCTTATTATTAACGCACTCTGATGCTAAGGAGTTAGACATTCTACTCCCCCTCCCCACCTGGGAAGAACTCTATTCCAACTGCCAGTTGCCTTATTATTAACACACTCTGATGCTAAGGAGTTAAGACATTCTACTCCCCCTCCCCACCTGGAAAGAACTCTATTCCAACTGCCAGTTGCCTTATTATTAACACACTCTGATGCTAAGGAGTTAGACATTCTACTCCCCCTCCCCACCTGGAAAGAACTCTGTTCCAACTGCCAGTTGCCTTATATTAACCCGCTCTGATGCTAAGGTGTTAGACATTCTACATTAGTTTTCTTTTCTTTTTTATTTAAATATAAAGTTTTTTTAAATTTTTTGTTCTCTATATAAAATTATAGGTATACATTCACATAGTTATTATTCTTTTTGTACATTCATGGTTCTTATACATTTGTCATTCCATTTATAGAATAATAATATTCCATTTGGGTTGCTTTGTTTACCATCCTTCGTCTGTTTTGACACCACCTTCTTCTCCCTTTCTTTTGTCCCTCCCTCCCTTCTCTACTTCCTTCCTTCCTCCTTTCCCTTCTTTCTTCCCTTACCTCTCCCCTCCTTCCTCTCTGAGGAAGACTGTGGGGTCCTTCTTGACCTCTGACCTTGCTTGTTTTCTTGCAGACATTTCATGACCCAACTAGGTAAGGTCATCAGTGTTGGAAGGGTGTGGGGCTTGGGAGGAAGAGGAGAGGAAGGGATGGAGGAGGAGGAGAGGTGGAGGAGGACTGAAGGGTCCTTGGTGCTTTCTGAGCTTGGTGGTTTTCTTGGAGACGTCTCATGGCCCAACTAGGTAACATCGTCAGTGCTAGAAGGGAGCGGGGTTTGCAGACAGGAGGAGGAGAGGAAGGGATGGAGGAGGAGGAAGAAAAGGAGGAGGAGAGATGGAGGAGGACTGTCGGGTCCTTGGTGCTCTCTGAGCTTGCTGGTTTTCTTGCAGACATTTCATGACCCAGCTAGGTAACATCATCAGTGCTAGCCAAGGACTGCATATATTGTGGAGCAAAGCTGTAGAAAAATGCAGCAAAATCTGCTTTGGGACAGTTTTCAACAGCTACGATTTCTGTCCCTTGTTAATTTCAAAATATTTAATACCCTTCCTTGGCTGAAGATCAGCTGCAGTGGAATAGGGAAAAAAGCACTCTAGAAAGAGAGAGTTGGCTGTGTTGAATTGGTTGTGATGCGTTGCCCAGAAGCGAGTTGGCTGTGGTGAATTGTTTGTGGCGAGTTGTCCTGCAGCAAGTTGATTGGCAAGTTGATTGTGGTGAATTAGTCATGGCGATTGTGATGAGTTGGTCATGGCGAGCTGTTTTGCGGCGAGTTGGCCTGCAGTGATTTAGCTGTGGTGAGTTGGTCATGGCGAGTTAGTGATGTTGAATTGGTTGTGATGCGTTGTCCAGAAGCGAGTTGGCTGAGTTGAATTGTTTGTGGTGAGTTGTCCTGCAGCAAGTTGATTGGCGAGTTGATTGTGGTCATTAATCATGGCGAGTTGATTGTGGTGAATTAGTCATGGCGAGCTGTTTTGCGACGAGTTGGCCTGCAGTGATTTAGCTGTGGTGAGTTGGTCATGGTGAGTTAGTCGTGTTGAATTGCTTGTGATGAGTTGCCCGGGAGTGAGTTAACCATGGTGAGTTTACTCCAGTCAACCTGGAGTAAAGTGATTGGTGTTTTACTAAAGAGGCCGATTGAGTGAGCTCCTGGCTGTCAATTGAATGGCAATTGCTGATGGTTCTGCACAGCTAAAGTCACTCCACCTTGTCCTAATAAGTCAAGAAATGGGGAGGGGGGCTTTGGTTGGTAAGCTTAGGGATAGGTTCCTGTTGTGGCCCAGCAGGAGCTGTTGGAGCTGCCACCAGACTCCGACAGCAAGGGTTCCTATGAGTCGGCTCTGGAGGATGTGGAGGACCCTGGGCAGGGTTCTGACCGAGCAGGGATCGGAGAGTCTGGTCGGCCACCAGGAGGCGCCTGAGGCATGGAGCAGTGGTGAAAGCCAAAGGAAGGGGGCTCCTGATGTCATGCCTTGGAGCAGTGGGGAGGAGTCACGGGACAGTGAGTCAGACATCAGCAGTGAGTTATTAGATGCTCGTTACCGAGGCGCTCACAGGCGTAAGGAGCAAGTGCGCAGTTACTGGAGGTAATTGCTCTCAGCTGCTGATAAGTAGACTCCTCTCCAGTCTATAAAAGGACTGATTGTGCATACGCCCTTTGCAGAAGTCAACGCAGGAACTATTGGGGAAGTTCTGTCTTGTGAGCGTGGCAGGCTGGATAGCTGCTATTGCGTCTCCGTGCCGGAGGTTTCTGAGAGTCTAGTCGTGGTGGATTGCTGCCAAGGATCTGTCTGTCTGTCTGTGCAATGAAGAAGCTTTGGCTCGGCGTGAGTCTGTGTTGGCGAGGGAGGAAGGGGGGTCAGAACAGGTTCCCCAACAAAATTGCAGAGTAGAGCAACTAAGAGAATTAAGCGCCCGGAGACTTAAAACGTGTAGAACGGTGGCAGGCCGGTGTTGAGAGAAGAAGAACTTAGGTTTGACATTGCAGCATTCCACTATATTTGAGGATATGCCACAAAGAAGATGGGCTCTACCATGTTTTCCCCCCCAAATAAGACTGGGTCTTATATTAATTTTTGCCCCCAAAAGACACACTAGGGCTTATATTCTGGTTAGATCTCGTTTTCTGGGAAATACAGTACGAAATGCCTCTATCTGCTTGACGATCTTAACTGGGTCTCAGTTTTGGAATAGGGCTTACATTAAAGATCATAGTAGGGCTTATTTTCCAGCTGGGTCTTCTTTTGGGGGAAACAGGGCACTTATTTTCCAAAGCCCCTGAGGTCAGGACGAGAAACAGTGGATGGAAACCCATCAAGGAGAGAGAAAACCTGGAAATAAGGAGAAATTTCCTAACAGGACAGTTAACCAGTGGAACGCCTTGCCACCAGAAACATGGGCGCTCCATCACTGGAGGTATTTAAGAAGAAACTGGGACTATAAGAACTCCAAGGTCCCTTCCAAGCTCAATTCTGATTGGTTCCCACCCTTGACCACCTACCTAGAATATAATCCAAGTAGAAAGTGTCTTTAAAACTCAGTTATACAACCATGTCCCCTTCATCCTAGAACAGAAGAACAGAGTTGGAAGGGACCATGAAGGTCTTCTAGTCCAATCTCCTATCAGGAGATCCGATCCCAGGAATAGAATAGAATAACAGAGATGGACGGGACCTCGGAGGTCTTCTAGTCCAACCCCCTGCTTAGGCAGGAAACCCTACACCACTTCAGACAAAGGGTTGTCCAATCTCTTCTTAAAAACTTCCAGCAATGGAGTGCCCACAACTTCTGGAGGCAAGTTGTTCCACTGGTTAATTGTCTTCACCTCGGGAAATTTCTCCTTAGTTCTAGGTTGCTTCTCTCCTTGATTAGTTTCCATCCGTTGCTTCTTGTCCTGCTCTCAGGTGTTTTGGGGACGAGATTGACCCCCCTCTTCTTTGGGGCAACTCCTCAAATATTGGAAGACTGTTATCATGTCACTACTATTAACTGGTTGAACGGTTGGAGGTGATGGGTCCCTCCAATAGGAAACAAAAGAGGGGTGAACAGGGAGTGAGTGGGCTTTTGCAGGAAACAATTCATTTGGTCGTTTCAAGAGTGGAAACTTCTGTTTGTGACTATAAGAGACTGTACCAAGTTTTGCCTTGCCCAGCGTTTGGAAACTAGTTATCTGGCAGCTCTCCAAGCGAGATAAGGTTCGTGTGGATAAATATTCCTCTGAAAGACTGTTTGTCAAGCCTTGCGGACTGTGAATGACAGGAATTCACAGTCGTGCCAAGTGTTATCTTGCCCTGTGTGTAGAAACTAGTTATCTGGCAGCTCTCCGAGCGAGATAAGGTTCGTGTGGATCAATATTCCTCTGAAAGACTGTTTGCCAAGCCTTGCGGACTGTGAATGACAGGAATTCACAGTCGTGCCAAGTGTTATCTTGCCCTGTGTGTAGAAACTAGTTATCTGGCAGCTCTCCGAGCGAGATAAGGTTCGTGTGGATCAATATTCCTCTGAAAGACTGTTTGCCAAGCCTTGCGGACTGTGAATGACAGGAATTCACAGTCGTGCCATGTGTTATCTTGCCCTGTGTGTAGAAACTAGTTATCTGGCAGCTTTCCAAGCGAGATAAGGTTCATGTGGATCAATATTCCTCTGAAAGACTGTTCGCCAAGCCTTGCGGACTGTGAATGAAAGGAATTCACAGTCGTGCCAAGTATTGCCTTGCCCCGTGTGTGGGAACTAGTTATCTGGCAGCTCTCCAAGCGAGATAAGGTTCGTGTGGATTAATATTCCTCTGAAAGACTGTTTGCCAAGCCTTGCGGACTGTGAATGAAAGGAATTCACAGTCGTGCCAAGTGTTGCCTTGCCCTTTGTGTGGGAACTAGTTATTTGGCAGCTCTCCGAGCGAGATAAGGTTCGTGTGGATTAATATTCCTCTGAAAGACTGTTTGCCAAGCCTTGCGGACTGTGAATGAAAGGAATTCACAGTCGTGCCAAGTATTGCCTTGCCCCGTGTGTGGAAACTAGTTATTTGGCAGCTCTCCAAGCGAGATAAGGTTCGTGTGGATAAATATTCCTCTGAAAGACTGTTTGCCAAGCCTTGCGGACTGTGAATGAAAGGAATTCACAGTTGTGTAAATAAAAGGGGTTTTGCTAGGACCAAGACTCCGCTTCTTGCTTTTTAAGGAAGCCTGGGTCAGAACAGAGTAAACGACCTCTCAACTTTATTGCGTAAGGAATTCTGCAAGTGGAAGATGAGTTCAGAACATGGATCTGTTGAGGGCATCTAGACACTGTCTCTAATCTCTCCTCTTTCCTTTGTAGGCCCTGATGCTTGAAAACCTCCAGAAGCATTCAACCCCCCACACCACCTTCCAACCCAATTCCCAGGTAAGACGCGCCAGCTCATCCTTTGTCTGTGGTTGATCCAGTCCTGGGACTACCCACTTCCATTTATTATTATTTTTGGTCCCTTTTTCTTCTTTCCTAGTTGACATGGAAATTAATCATAGAGTTCAGCCTCCTTCTGGTCCTAAATAGAAGAATTACCGTATTTTTCAGAGTATAAGACGCAACTCCCCCCCCCCCCCCTGCAAAAGAAGGTGAAAATCTGGGTGCGTTTTATACATTGAATGCAACGTTTTTGGCCTGCTGAAACGCGCCCCCCCCTTCGCAAAAATGGACGTGCTGAAGGTTTGGGAGGCCTGCAATTTTTTGATCATTTTTGTCCCCCCCCCCCCCAAGTCCCCAGGAGCACTATATAAGCCTCCTAAAGGCTATGCATGCCCTTTTTTTGGTGAAAAACAGGTTGTTTTTTGCTCATTCCTCCCCTCCCAGCCCCCAGGAGCATTGTATAAGCCTCCTAAAGGCTATGTATGTCCTTCTTTTGGTGAAAAACAGGTCGTTTTTTGCTCATTTCCTTCCCCCCCCCCAGCCCCCAGGAGCACTGTGTAAGCCTCCTAAAGGCTATGCATAGAGTCCTAGTGGACAACCATTTAAATAGGAGCCAGCTGTGTGCAACAGCTGCCAAAAAAGCCAACTCAGTTCTAGGCTGCATCAACAGAGGGATAGAATCAAGATCACGTGAAGGGTTAATACCACTTTACAATCCCTTGGTAAGGCCACACTTGGAATACGGCATTCAGTTTTGGTCGCCACGATGTAGAAAAGATGTGGGGACTCTAGAAAGAGTGCAGAGAAGAGCAACAAAGAGGATTAGGGGACTGGAGGATAAAACATAGGAAGAACGGTTGCAGGAACTGGGTATGTCTAGTTTAATGAAAAGAAGGACTAGGGGAGACATGATAGCAGTCTTCCAATATCTCAGGGGTTGCCCCAAAGAAGAGGGAGTCAAGCTATTCTCCAAGGCACCTGAGGGCAGAACAAGAAGCAATGGGTGGAAACTAATCAAGGAGAGAAGCAACTTAGAACTGAGGAGAAACTTCCTGACAGTGAGAACAATTCATCAGTGGAACAGAAGTTGCCTCCAGAAGTTGTGAATGCCCCAACACTGGAAGTCTTTAAGAAGATGTTGGATAGCCATCTGTCTGGAACGGTATGGGGTTCCCTGCCTAGGCAGGGGGTTGGACTAGAAGACCTCCAAGGTCCCTTCCAACTCTGCTATTGTATTGTATTGTAACCTGTTTTGTCTTCCGTGTCCCAACCAGATCGGGGAGGAGATGAGTCAGAATACCATCATCAAGCAATACCTGGAGAAACAGCAGGAGCTGCTGAGGCAGCGCCTGGAGAGGGAAGCTCGGGAGGCCGCTGACCTAGAAAGTAAGTGGAGTTGGTCCCTGTCTCCTCCTCTCCCCTCCCCTCCTGCTCTTAAGCGCTCCTTTGGCTGATTTTGGAACCAAACGCCTCTTTGCTCCGTCCGACAAAAAAGTCAGTCTCTTCGGGAGCCGAGCATGCCGAAATTGCCCAGCAACAAACTGACCTTCTATTCCATCGATCGATTTCTATCCCATCTTTCGGTTTTATTCAAATAACTCCAGGCGGGCAACCGGGACGAGAGCTCAAAGTTTCTTAGTGATTGGCCCACCCAGCCAGTTTCTATGCATAAGGCGGGGCTAGAACTCCCCACTCTCCTGGTGATTGGCCCACCCAGCCGGCTTTCATGCCAAGGTGGGACTAGAGCCCAAAGTTTCTTGGTGATTGGCCCACCCAGCCAGTTTCTATGCATAAGGCGGGGCTAGAACTCCCCACTCTCCTGGTGATAGGCCCAAAGTCACCCAGCCGGCTTTCATGCCAAGGTGGGACTAGAGCCCAAGGTTTCTTGGTGATTGGCCCACCCAGCCAGTTTCTATGCATAAGGCGGGGCTAGAACTCCCCACTCTCCTGGTGATTGGCCCAAAGTCACCCAACCGACGTTCATGCCAAGGTGGGACTAGAGCCCAAGGTTTCTTGGTGATTGGCCCACCCAGCCAGTTTCTATGCATAAGGCGGGGCTAGAACTCCCCACTCTCCTGGTGATTGGCCCAAAGTCACCCAGCCGGCTTTCATGCCAAGGCGGGACTGGAGCCCAAAGTTTCTTGGTGATTGGCCCACCCAGCCAGTTTCTGTGCATAAGGCGGGACTAGAACTCCCAGTCTCCTAGTGATTGGCCCAAAGTCACCCAGCCGGCTTTCATGCCAAGGTGGGACTAGAGCCCAAGGTTTCTTGGTGATTGGCCCACCCAGCCAGTTTCTATGCATAAGGCGGGACTAGAACTCCCACTCTCCTGGTGATAGGCCCAAAGTCACCCAGCCGGCTTTCATGCCAAGGTGGGACTAGAGCCCAAAGTTTCTTGGTGATTGGCCCACCCAGCCAGTTTCTATGCATAAGGCGGGGCTAGAACTCCCCACTCTCCTGGTGATAGGCCCAAAGTCACCCAGCCGGCTTTCATGCCAAGGTGGGACTAGAGCCCAAGGTTTCTTGGTGATTGGCCCACCCAGCCAGTTTCTATGCATAAGGCGGGGCTAGAACTCCCCACTCTCCTGGTGATAGGCCCAAAGTCACCCAGCCGGCTTTCATGCCAAGGTGGGACTAGAGCCCAAAGTTTCTTGGTGATTGGCCCACCCAGCCAGTTTCTATGCATAAGGCGGGACTAGAACTCCCCACTCTCCTGGTGATAGGCCCAAAGTCACCCAGCCGGCTTTCATGCCAAGGTGGGACTAGAGCCCAAAGTTTCTTGGTGATTGGCCCACCCAGCCAGTTTCTGTGCATAAGGCGGGACTAGAACTCCCACTCTCCTGGTGATTGGCCCAAAGTCACCCAGCCGGCTTTCATGCCAAGGTGGGACTAGAGCCCAAAGTTTCTTGGTGATTGGCCCACCCAGCCAGTTTCTGTGCATAAGGCGGGACTAGAACTCCCCACTCTCCTGGTGATTGGCCCAAAGTCACCCAGCCGGCTTTCATGCCAAGGCGGGACTGGAGCCCAAAGTTTCTTGGTGATTGGCCCACCCAGCCAGTTTCTGTGCATAAGGCGGGACTAGAACTCCCCACTCTCCTGGTGATTGGCCCAAAGTCACCCAGCCGGCTTTCATGCCAAGGCGGGACTGGAGCCCAAAGTTTCTTGGTGATTGGCCCACCCAGCCAGTTTCTGTGCATAAGGCGGGACTAGAACTCCCCACTCTCCTGGTGATTGGCCCAAAGTCACCCAGCCGGCTTTCATGCCAAGGCGGGACTGGAGCCCAAAGTTTCTTGGTGATTGGCCCACCCAGCCAGTTTCTGTGCATAAGGCGGGACTAGAACTCCCAGTCTCCTGGTGATTGGCCCAAAGTCACCCAGCCGGCTTTCATGCCAAGGCGGGACTGGAGCCCAAAGTTTCTTGGTGATTGGCCCACCCAGCCAGTTTCTGTGCATAAGGCGGGACTAGAACTCCCAGTCTCCTAGTGATTGGCCCAAAGTCACCCAGCCGGCTTTCATGCCAAGGTGGGACTAGAGCCCAAAGTTTCTTGGTGATTGGCCCACCCAGCCAGTTTCTGTGCATAAGGCGGGACTAGAACTCCCACTCTCCTGGTGATTGGCCCAAAGTCACCCAGCCGGCTTTCATGCCAAGGTGGGACTAGAGCCCAAAGTTTCTTGGTGATTGGCCCACCCAGCCAGTTTCTGTGCATAAGGCGGGACTAGAACTCCCACTCTCCTGGTGATTGGCCCAAAGTCACCCAGCCGGCTTTCATGCCAAGGTGGGACTAGAGCCCAAAGTTTCTTGGTGATTGGCCCACCCAGCCAGTTTCTATGCATAAGGCGGGACTAGAACTCCCCACTCTCCTGGTGATTGGCCCAAAGTCACCCAGCCGGCTTTCATGCCAAGGCGGGACTGGAGCCCAAAGTTTCTTGGTGATTGGCCCACCCAGCCAGTTTCTGTGCATAAGGCGGGACTAGAACTCCCAGTCTCCTGGTGATTGGCCCAAAGTCACCCAGCCGGCTTTCATGCCAAGGCGGGACTGGAGCCCAAAGTTTCTTGGTGATTGGCCCACCCAGCCAGTTTCTGTGCATAAGGCGGGACTAGAACTCCCAGTCTCCTAGTGATTGGCCCAAAGTCACCCAGCCGGCTTTCATGCCAAGGTGGGACTAGAGCCCAAAGTTTCTTGGTGATTGGCCCACCCAGCCAGTTTCTGTGCATAAGGCGGGACTAGAACTCCCACTCTCCTGGTGATAGGCCCAAAGTCACCCAGCCGGCTTTCATGCCAAGGCGGGACTGGAGCCCAAAGTTTCTTGGTGATTGGCCCACCCAGCCAGTTTCTATGCATAAGGCGGGGCTAGAACTCCCCACTCTCCTGGTGATTGGCCCAAAGTCACCCAACCGACGTTCATGCCAAGGTGGGACTAGAGCCCAAGGTTTCTTGGTGATTGGCCCACCCAGCCAGTTTCTATGCATAAGGCGGGGCTAGAACTCCCCACTCTCCTGGTGATTGGCCCAAAGTCACCCAGCCGGCTTTCATGCCAAGGTGGGACTAGAGCCCAAAGTTTCTTGGTGATTGGCCCACCCAGCCAGTTTCTATGCATAAGGCGGGGCTAGAACTCCCCACTCTCCTGGTGATAGGCCCAAAGTCACCCAGCCGGCTTTCATGCCAAGGTGGGACTAGAGCCCAAAGTTTCTTGGTGATTGGCCCACCCAGCCAGTTTCTATGCATAAGGCGGGACTAGAACTCCCCACTCTCCTGGTGATAGGCCCAAAGTCACCCAGCCGGCTTTCATGCCAAGGTGGGACTAGAGCCCAAAGTTTCTTGGTGATTGGCCCACCCAGCCAGTTTCTGTGCATAAGGCGGGACTAGAACTCCCACTCTCCTGGTGATTGGCCCAAAGTCACCCAGCCGGCTTTCATGCCAAGGTGGGACTAGAGCCCAAAGTTTCTTGGTGATTGGCCCACCCAGCCAGTTTCTGTGCATAAGGCGGGACTAGAACTCCCACTCTCCTGGTGATTGGCCCAAAGTCACCCAGCCGGCTTTCATGCCAAGGTGGGACTAAAGCCCAAAGTTTCTTGGTGATTGGCCCACCCAGCCAGTTTCTATGCATAAGGCGGGACTAGAACTCCCCACTCTCCTGGTGATTGGCCCAAAGTCACCCAGCCGGCTTTCATGCCAAGGCGGGACTGGAGCCCAAAGTTTCTTGGTGATTGGCCCACCCAGCCAGTTTCTGTGCATAAGGCGGGACTAGAACTCCCAGTCTCCTGGTGATTGGCCCAAAGTCACCCAGCCGGCTTTCATGCCAAGGCGGGACTGGAGCCCAAAGTTTCTTGGTGATTGGCCCACCCAGCCAGTTTCTGTGCATAAGGCGGGACTAGAACTCCCAGTCTCCTAGTGATTGGCCCAAAGTCACCCAGCCGGCTTTCATGCCAAGGTGGGACTAGAGCCCAAAATTTCTTGGTGATTGGCCCACCCAGCCAGTTTCTGTGCATAAGGCGGGACTAGAACTCCCACTCTCCTGGTGATTGGCCCAAAGTCACCCAGCCGGCTTTCATGCCAAGGTGGGACTAGAGCCCAAAGTTTCTTGGTGATTGGCCCACCCAGCCAGTTTCTATGCATAAGGCGGGGCTAGAACTCCCCACTCTCCTGGTGATAGGCCCAAAGTCACCCAGCCGGCTTTCATGCCAAGGTGGGACTAGAGCCCAAGGTTTCTTGGTGATTGGCCCACCCAGCCAGTTTCTATGCATAAGGCGGGACTAGAACTCCCACTCTCCTGGTGATAGGCCCAAAGTCACCCAGCCGGCTTTCATGCCAAGGTGGGACTAGAGCCCAAAGTTTCTTGGTGATTGGCCCACCCAGCCAGTTTCTATGCATAAGGCGGGACTAGAACTCCCACTCTCCTGGTGATTGGCCCAAAGTCACCCAGCCGGCTTTCATGCCAAGGTGGGACTAGAGCCCAAAGTTTCTTGGTGATTGGCCCACCCAGCCAGTTTCTATGCATAAGGCGGGACTAGAACTCCCACTCTCCTGGTGATAGGCCCAAAGTCACCCAGCCGGCTTTCATGCCAAGGTGGGACTAGAGCCCAAAGTTTCTTGGTGATTGGCCCACCCAGCCAGTTTCTGTGCATAAGGCGGGACTAGAACTCCCACTCTCCTGGTGATTGGCCCAAAGTCACCCAGCCAGCTTTCATGGCTGGGGAAGAATGAGAACTTGCTTCCTCGCCTGGTGTGTTAACCACAAGATCAAACTGTCTCTTTGTTCCTTTCCTTTTCCTTCTCTTTCTCCTCCTCCTCCTTCCTCCTCCTCCTCCCTCTTTCTCTTTTTTCTTTTTTTCTTTTCCTTTTCCTTCTCCTCCTCTTTCTTTTCTTTCTTTTTTCTTCAATTTTATTAACAAACATACAAAATACACAGACACACAAATTTAGACGTACAACACATTTACCCAATGCAATGCAAACAGGAGCTTCCTGTTCTTTCTAGTAGCAATTATCAATCGATAGCGCTCCCCTTATGTTATTTCCCATTCAATTGTATTTCGTTTGAGTTTCACCGTTCTTAACTCTCTTATTTTACTCATCACTATTATTTTTGAGTTTTGTCACATTCCTTCATTGATTCTTGTTTCTTTCCTCCATCCACCTATATCATTTATCCCATATCTGGTAGAATTCTGATTCTTCTTTTCCTCTTCCTTTCTTTTTTGCTTCTTTTCTTTTCATTAGATTGGGCTAAGGGAAGGGACTGACCGAAAGCCACTGAGAATGTTTCTGTGGCTGAGGGAGGCCTGGACCCTGGATCTCCCCGATGATAGTACAATACCTTCACCGTTACCTATACCTAGTCCTCAACAACCATTCCTTCCGCGTTCCATTCCAAACCAATCAAAGTTGCCACAACCCTGAGAAAAAGCAACTTACCAAGGGTATCTTCACACTTACAACCACTTACAACACCCCCAGGATCACGCCCTAAAAATCAGGCCCCTTGGCACCCGACCATGTGTTTATGACGGCCGCAAAATCCCACCGTCCTCTGATCGCCATTTATAAGTATCATCTTTATTGTCATTGCACTTAAATGCAACGAAATTGGTTTTAACCTCACGGGTGCAAAATTATAACAGAAACGAAAAAAGAAAGAAAAAGAAAAAAAAACTCGCGTTTCCATTGAGTGATTGTGGTTGAGTTTAAAAGTCTGACAGCCCAAGGATAGAAACTATCTTTAAACCTGTTTGTTCGGCTGGCTATCCTTTGATGTCTTCTGCCCGATGGTCGAAGTGCGAAGAGACACTGACCAGGGTGTGAATCATCTCTGAGTATCTTCCTTACTTTGCTATAGCAGCGAGATCTGCCGATGTCATCCAGTGGTTTGCAAACATATAAAATGGTCCTGTTGTGGTCCTGTTGTGGTACGCGGCCATGAGAGCGGGCAGCCGATTTGGAGAGTGAGGAGGTTGGGGAGGAACCTGGGCCAGTCCTGGAGTCTGAGGAAGGCTCGGACGAGGGCTCTGCGTCGGAGGCAGAGAGGGGCCCAGGGCCGTCTGACAGTTATCAGCTGCCTTTGGAGTCAGACATCAGTGAGGCAGAAGAACAGCTGGAGCCTGTTCCCAGTGTGCGCATGAGTCTGGGGAAGGCTCTGAGGAGGGCTCTGTGTCGGAGGCAGAGAGAGGGCCAGGGCTGTCCGACAGTTATCAGCTGCCTTCGGAGTCTGACATCAGTGAGGCAGAAGAACAGCTGGAGCCTGTTCCCAGTGTGCACATGCTCAAAACCGCCAGAAGGCAAGAACAGTTAGGACTAAAAAGGCGACTTGGGAGTAAGGCTTGGAGATGCCTGGCCCCTCCCATGAGACATAAAAGAGGAGCAAACGGATTCGAGCCTTTGCAGGAAGCAATTAGTTCATGGTGCTCGGTTCAAACTCTGAGAACCTCTGTTTGACTCTGTGTTACGTTTGGCCTTGCAAAACTAATTGGCCGTTGGGTCTCTGGCAGCGTTTCAAGGGAGATAAAGGCGGGTGCTTATCAACATTACCCTGAAAGACTGTGGCAACTCGAGCAGGCATCTGTCGGAGTCTTCACAGACTGTTTGTGAATCATTACGGGCTGTGAATAATCATAATTCACAGCCGTTGAAATAAAAGAGGATTTGGGGGACTAAGATTGTGATTTATGCTTTCTCGGGAAGACTAGGTCGACTCCCAACAAGCAAAGGCAACGGGGGTGGGGTGGGGGGCAGGGCGCCAAAATTCACTTGAGCGACCACGTGGCCCGCTTAACTAGAGCGGCTTTTGCTTAACAGCCGTGGCGAGAACGGTTCTAAAATGGGACACGGGGTCGCTTGACAAAAACGCTTGTGCTTAGAAACAGACACGCTGGTCTCAACTGTCATCGTAAGCTGAGGACCGCCGGTCCTAACAAATTCTTGCTCGGCGAGCCGGAAGGATAAGGTTCTCCGCTCCGTTGCAAATCCTGTGTTGGCATTAAAAGAGCTGATGTGAAGCTGAGAGATTATTAAGAAAATGTATGTGACCGCCCAACTCTCTGTTGATTCCAGCTTCCTCTTTCCTCTACGTATTCAAGATGGACAGTGATATAATGTTTATATATATGGGTCTAGGTATATAATATGTATGTATGTCTATGTCTATATATGTCTCTGTATCTCTGTGTCTCGTCTTTTTCTCTCTGTGTGTCTCTCTCTTTGTCTGTTTATCTCTTGTCTCTTTCTGTCTCTGTGTGTCTCTTTCTCTGCCTGTCTGTCTGTCACTCTGTCCCTCTCTTGTCTCTCTCTCTGCCTGTCTCTTTCTCTGTCTCTCTCTCTTGACTCTTTCTGTCTCTGTGTTTCTCTTTCTCTGTCTGTCTCTCCCTCTCCCTCTCTTGTCTCTCTCTCTCTTTGCCTGTCTCTTTCTCTGTCTGTCTCTCTTTCTGTCTTTCTCTCTGTGTGTGTCTCTGTCTCTCTCTTGTTTCTCTCTCTGCCTGCCTCTTTCTCTGTCTCTCTCTCTCTTCACTCTTTCTGTCTCTGTGTTTCTCTTTCTCTGTCTGTCTCTCCCTCTCCCTCTCTTGTCTCTCTCTCTCTTTGCCTGTCTCTTTCTCTGTCTGTCTCTCTTTCTGTCTTTCTCTCTGTGTGTGTCTCTGTCTCTCTCTTGTTTCTCTCTCTGCCTGTCTCTTTCTCTGTCTCTCTCTCTCTTGACTCTTTCTGTCTCTGTGTTTCTCTTTCTCTGTCTGTCTCTCCCTCTCCCTCTCTTGTCTCTCTCTCTCTTTGCCTGTCTCTTTCTCTGTCTGTCTCTCTTTCTGTCTTTCTCTCTCTGTGTGTCTCTGTCTCTCTCTTGTTTCTCTCTCTGCCTGTCTCTTTCTCTGTCTCTCTCTCTTGACTCTTTCTGTCTCTGTGTTTCTCTTTCTCTGTCTGTCTCTCCCTCTCCCTCTCTTGTCTCTCTCTCTCTTTGCCTGTCTCTTTCTCTGTCTGTCTCTCTTTCTGTCTTTCTCTCTCTGTGTGTCTCTCTCTCTCTCTTGTTTCTCTCTCTGCCTGTCTCTTTCTCTGTCTCTCTCTCTCTTGACTCTTTCTGTCTCTGTGTTTCTCTTTCTCTGTCTGTCTCTCCCTCTCCCTCTCTTCTCTCTCTCTCTCTTTGCCTGTCTCTTTCTCTGTCTGTCTGTCTCTCTTTCTGTCTTACTCTCTGTGTGTATCTGTCTCTTTCTCTCTCTTTGTCGCTCGCTGTCTGTCTCTTGTTTCTCTGTCTGTCTGTCTCTTTCTCTGTCTGTCTGTCTCTCTTGACTCTGTCTGTGTGTGTGTATGTTGTCTGTCTCTCCCTCTTTCCCTCTCTTGTCTCTTTCTGTCTCTGTGTGACTCTTTCTCTGCCTGTCTGTCTGTCCCTCTGTCCCTCTCTTGTCTCTCTCTTTGCCTGTCTCTTTCTCTGTCTGTCTCTGTGTGTCTCTGTCTCTTTCTCTCTCTTGGTCGCTTGCTGTCTCTCTCTTGTTTCTCTCTCTGTCTGTCTCTTTCTCTGTCTCTCTCTCTCTCTCGACTCTGTCTGTCTGTCTCTCTCTCTCTCTCTCTGTCTCTACCTCTCTCCCTCTCTTGTCTCTTTCTCTCTTTGCCTGTCTCTTTCTCTATCTGTCTCTCTGTCTCTCTGTCTCTCTCTCTCTCTCTCTCTCTCTCTCTCTCTCAGTGTGTCTCTGTCTCTTTCTCTCTGTGTGTCTCTGTTTCGTTCTCTCGCTTGGTCGCTCGCTGTCTCTGTATCTCTGTGTGTCTGCATGTGTCTCTGTCTGTCTGTTGCTCTCTTGTCGCTCTCTCTTTCTGTCGCTCTGTCTTTCGTCTCTTTCTCTCTCTCTCTCTCACTCTGTGTGTCTCTGCCTGTTTTTCTATATCGGTGATGGTGAACCTATGGCACAGGGGCCAGAGATGTCACACAGAGTCCTCTTTGTGGGTTCGCTCACTATCACCAGCTGCTTTTTTGGTTTCTGGTACACACATGCAGCCGGCCAGCTGGTCTTTGCAGATGCTGGAATACGGCCCGAAAAACAGCCTGAAAATGGCCCGAAAAACGGCCAAAAAACAGGCATCCATGCGCCAGCCAGCTGGTCTTTGGGTTTCCGAAAAGGTTCCCCATCATTGCCCTCTGTCCCTCTGTGTCTGTGTGTGTGTGTGTGTGTGTGTATTTGTGTGTGTGCGTAGCATCTCTCTACAGATCATCCTCGACTTACAACCCCAACTGAGGCCCAATTTTTGTTGTTAAGTGAGACATTTAAGGGAGCTTGGCGCCGTTTTGCCGCCGCTGTTGCAAATCGCTGCAATTCATACAGCCGTTACCTGGGGCTTAAGCAAACCCCCCTTGACTTGGCCAGCCGCAAAAGGGGATTGCGGGAACTCCGGACACGGCAGCGGTCATAAGTCTGAATCCGTTGCCAAGCATCGGAATGCCCACCCCGCGATCGTGGGGACGCTGCGAAGGGCGTTTTTTCCCGGGGCCACGGTCACTGGGAGCAGCTGCTAAATGAAAATGTCATACGTCCATTGACCTATATGTGTGTTAGGTAGGTGTACATGTTTGAGAGTGGACGACAGAATTTCACTTCTAATGTGTGCCAGTGTGCCCACGGTAAAAATAAAAATATACAGTAACGCTTGTCTCAAAGGTGCTTTTCCGAGAGGCAGCTGGACTTTCTGGATGTTAGAATAACAGAACAATAGAAATGTAGAATCACAGAGTCGGACGGGACCTTGGAGGTCTTCTAGTCCAACCCCCTGCCTAGGAAGGAAACCCTACACCACTTCAGACCAATGGCTATCCAACCTCTTCTTAAAAATTTCCAGTGTTGGAGCATTTATAACTTCTAGAGGCAAGCTGTTCCACTGATTAATTGTTCTCACTGTCAGGAAATTTCTCCTCAGTTCTAAGTTGCTTCTCTCCTTGATTAGTTTCCACCCATTGCTTCTTGTTCTACCCTCAGGTGCTTTGGAGAATAGTTTGACTCCCTCTTCTTTGTGGCAACCCCTGAGATATTGGAAGACTGCTATCATGTCTCCCCTAGTCCTTCTTTTCCTTAAACTAGACATAACCAGTTCCTGCAACCGTTCTTCCTATGTTTTAGCCTCCAGTCCCCTAATCCTCTTTGTTGCTCTTCTCTGCACTCTTTCTAGAGTCTCCACATCTTTTTTACATCGTGGTGACCAGAACTGAATGCAGTATTCCAAGTGTGGCCTTACCAAGGGATTGTAAAGTGGTATTAACCCTTCACGTGATCTTGATTCTATCCCTCTGTTGATGCAGCCTAGAACTGTGTTGGCTTTTTTGGCAGCTGCTGCACACGGCTGGCTCATATTTAAATGGTTGTCCACTAGGACTCCAAGATCCCTTTCACAGTTACTACTACTGAGTATGGTATCACCTATACTGTACCTGTGCATTCCATTTTTGTTGCCTAAATGTAGAACCTTTCTCTTTTCACCATTGAATTTCATTTTATTAGATAGTGCCCAATGTTCAAGTTTGTCAAGATCCTTCTGTATCTTTAGCCTTCTGGAGTGTTGGCTCTTCCTGCCAGCTTGGTATCATCTGCAAATTTGATGAGTTTCCCATTTATTCCCTCATCCAAATCATTGATGAAGATGTTGAAGAGTACTGGGCCTAAAACAGAGCCTTGGGGTACTCCACTGCATACTTCCCTCCATGTAGATGCAGTTCCATTGAGGACTACACGTTGAGTGCGGTTGGTCAGCCAGTTATCACTTCACGTCATCTTGATTCTATCCCTCTGTTGATGCAGCCTAGAACTGTGTTGGCTTTTTTGCCAGCTGCTGCACACGGCTGGCTCCTATTTAAATGGTTGTCCACTAGGACTCCAAGATCCCTCTCACAGTTACTACTATTGAGCAAGGTACCGCACATATACTGTACAGAGTTGGAAGGGACCTCGGAGGTCTTCTAGTCCAACCCCCCTGCTTAGGCAGGAAACCCTACACCACGTCAGACAAATAGTTGTCCGACCTCGTCTTAAAAACTTCCAGTGTTGGAGCATTCACAACTTCTGGATCCACACGAACCTTATCTCGCTTGGAGAACTGCCAGATAACTAGTTTCCCAACGCAGGGCAAGGCAACACTTGGCACGACTGTGGATTGCTTTCATTCACAGTCCGCAAGGCTCAGCAAACTGTCTCTCTGAGGAAGATTTATCCACACGAACCTTATCTCGCTTGGCGAGCTGCCAGATAACTTGTTTCCCAACGCAGGGCAAGGCCATACTTGGCACGACTGTGGATTGCTTTCATTCACAATCCGCAAGGCTCAGCAAACTGTCTCTCTGAGGAAGATTTATCCACACAATCCTTATCTCGCTTGGAGAGCTGCCAGATAACTTGTTTCCCAACGCAGGGCAAGGCCACACTTGGCACGACTGTGGATTGCTTTCATTCACAATCCGCAAGGCTCAGCAAACCGTCTCTCTGAGGAAGATTTATCCACACGAACCTTATCTCGCTTGGCGAGCTGCCAGATAACTTGTTTCCCAACGCAGGGCAAGGCCACACTTGGCACGACTGTGGATTGCTTTCATTCACAATCTGCAAGGCTCAGCAAACTGTCTCTCTGAGGAAGATTTATCCACACAAACCTTATCTCGCTTGGCGAGCTGCCAGATAACTTGTTTCCCAACGCAGGGCAAGGCCACACTTGGCACGACTGTGGATTGCTTTCATTCACAATCCGCAAGGCTCAGCAAACCGTCTCTCTGAGGAAGATTTATCCACACAAACCTTATCTCGCTTGGCGAGCTGCCAGATAACTTGTTTCCCAACGCAGGGCAAGGCCACACTTGGCACGACTGTGGATTGCTTTCATTCACAATCCGCAAGGCTCAGCAAACTGTCTCTCTGAGGAAGATTTATCCACACAAACCTTATCTCGCTTGGAGAGCTGCCAGATAACTTGTTTCCCAACGCAGGGCAAGGCAACAGTTGGCACGACTGTGGATTGCTTTCATTCACAGTCCGCAAGGCTCAGCAAACAGTCTCTCTGAGGAAGATTTATCCACACGAACCTTATCTCGCTTGGCGAGCTGCCAGATAACTTGTTTCCCAACGCAGGGCAAGGCCACACTTGGCACGACTGTGGATTGCTTTCATTCACAATCCGCAAGGCTCAGCAAACTGTCTCTCTGAGGAAGATTTATCCACACGAACCTTATCTCGCTTGGCGAGCTGCCAGATAACTTGTTTCCCAACGCAGGGCAAGGCCACACTTGGCACGACTGTGGATTGCTTTCATTCACAATCCGCAAGGCTCAGCAAACCGTCTCTCTGAGGAAGATTTATCCACACAAACCTTATCTCGCTTGGAGAGCTGCCAGATAACTTGTTTCCCAACGCAGGGCAAGGCCACACTTGGCACGACTGTGGATTGCTTTCATTCACAATCCGCAAGGCTCAGCAAACCGTCTCTCTGAGGAAGATTTATCCACACAAACCTTATCTCGCTTGGAGAGCTGCCAGATAACTTGTTTCCCAACGCAGGGCAAGGCCACACTTGGCACGACTGTGGATTGCTTTCATTCACAATCCGCAAGGCTCAGCAAACTGTCTCTCTGAGGAAGATTTATCCACACAAACCTTATCTCGCTTGGAGAGCTGCCAGATAACTTGTTTCCCAACGCAGGGCAAGGCAACAGTTGGCACGACTGTGGATTGCTTTCATTCACAGTCCGCAAGGCTCAGCAAACAGTCTCTCTGAGGAAGATTTATCCACACGAACCTTATCTCGCTTGGCGAGCTGCCAGATAACTTGTTTCCCAACGCAGGGCAAGGCCACAAATCAAATCAAATTTTTATCAAATTTTATTTGATTAGCCGCAACCCTCTCCCGAAGGACTCGGGGCGGCGTACAGTCAAAAAGATAAAATACACATAGGACACACATACATACGAAAAAACAAGGACAATTACATTTGTGCATGGAGGAGAGTAGACCTGCAAGTGAAAGACAATAAACACAGCTAAAAACACAGTTAAAACACAGTTTAAAATCCCCTAAATAAAATTGCTGAATTAAAAACCCCTCAGGAGCGTAACGAAGTTATGGTTGGGCCAGGCCAGATATTTGAAAAAGGTGGGTCTTGAGCTTAACACGGAAGGAGCGGAGGTCTGTAGTGGTCCTAATATCCGGGGGGAGGTCATTCCACAGGGCTGGGCCCGCCACAGAGAAGGCTCTGCTCCTAGGCGCCGCCCCATGACATTGTCTAGTGGACGGCACCTGGAGAAGTCCCTCTCTGTGCGAGCGAATAGGTCGTAGGGATGTATGGGGCAGAATACGGTCCCGGAGGTAACTAGGTCCTGAGCCATGGAGCGCTTTAAAGATCGTAATCAAAACCTTGAAACGCACTCGATAGACCACAGGAAGCCAGTGCAGCTCGCGCAGGTGTGGTGTCAAGTGGGAGTACCTGGTGCTCCCCATAATCACCCGCGCGGCCGCATTCTGGACCAACTGTAGTCTCCGAGTGCATTTCAAGGGAAGCCCCATGTAGAGAGCGTTACAGTAGTCCAGGCGAGACGTCACCAGCGCATGGGTGACTGTGCGTAGAGCGTCCCGGTCCAATAGGGGGCGCAATTGGCGCACCAGGCGAACCTGATGGAACGCCCCCCTGGCCACAGCTGTCACATGTTCATCCATGGACAGCTTGGCATCCAGGAGGACGCCCAAATTGCGCGCCTGCTCCACGGGGGCAAGTTGAATGCCCCCAATGGCCAGAGATGGAATTATCTGGTTGAACCGGGGAGCCGGGACCCACAGCCACTCCGTCTTGGAAGGGTTGAGCCTGAGTCGGTTGTCATCCATCCAGACCCGTACGGCTTCCACACACCGGGACATCACTTCGACGGCCTCGTTGGGGTGGTTCGGGGTGGAAATGTACAGCACACTTGGCACGACTGTGGATTGCTTTCATTCACAATCCGCAAGGCTCAGCAAACCGTCTCTCTGAGGAAGATTTATCCACACGAACCTTATCTCGCTTGGCGAGCTGCCAGATAACTTGTTTCCAAACGCCGGGCAAGGCCACACTTGGCACGACTGTGGATTGCTTTCATTCACAATCCGCAAGGCTCAGCAAACTGTCTCTCTGAGGAAGATTTATCCACACAAACCTTATCTCGCTTGGCGAGCTGCCAGATAACTAGTTTCCAAACGCCGGGCAAGGCCAAACTTGGCACAGAGTCTCTTATAGTCACAAACTGAACTTCCCACTCAGGACACGACCGAAGGAACGAATTGTTTCCTGCAAAGGCCCCCTCCCCGTTCACTCCTCTCTTGTTTCCTATGGGCCAATCCCCTCCAAGGTGTGGCTTTACTCCTAAGTCGACCCTGCTTTCTTAGTTGTTCTTTTCTTCTGGCCGTTTTGTGCATGCACACATTGGGAACAGGCTCCAGCTGTTCCTCTGCCTCGCTGCTGTCTAACTCCCTCTCTGCCTCCCACGCAGAGCCCTCGTCCGAGCCTCCCCCAGCTTCCAGGATTGGCCCATGTTCCTCCCCAATCTCCTCACTGTCCCGAACATTTGGGACTTTGCAAAAGGGCGTCAAAGCGGGGGTAGGTGGATGGGTGGGCAATCTTTATCTCTGCGAGGTTGATGTTCTTCAAGGAAGGAGCCACCACCAAGGACCCCTTCTCCTTGGTCCCAGTAGATCAGGTGTGTTAAATACGTGGTAGGCTCCGGAGTTGGCTCGCTTGATCGTCCCTGAAACGGCTAGGGACCGGCCACTGCTGCCCCAGGTTTGGCCACACCCATCCCGGTTCCCCCAGGGGCAAACAAAATCCTGGCACGGCCCATGAGGGTAGAGGGGGCGCACACACTTAAACCTTCCCCCCCCCCCCGCCGCCTCGCCATTCAGATGGGATGGGCAGATACACCTGGGAAAAGCTGATCCTTCAAATCACAGGCCGCCCTCAACTTACGGCCGCAATTGTGCCCCCCCCCCCCAAGGTCTGTTCTGAGCGGGACGGCCGTTAAGTGAGTTTTGCCCCACTTCGCCACTTTTCTCGCCACTTTTTCAGAGAATTCCTGCGGTGGTTCAGCGACTCGTCCCGTCAGAAATGACGTTTGGTCTGGATATTTTCCCCCTTATCAATAAATACTCAGGCTTATCGACTAGTTTTATCTATAAAAATAAATAAACGAACGTTTTGGGTTTTATTTCCCGCCAGGCAAAAGCTGCGTCATCTCGCGCAAGAGGGACGAATCGGACGAAGAGGAAACCCGGAAACCGGAAGAGCATCTCTCTCGGGTCAGGCAGGTAAATGGCAGGAGCACAGGCGGGGCGGGGCGGGGCAGCCTGGCCAGGGACCCACGCCTCTGCCTCGGAAGCGGGAAGCGGAAGGGGCTAATGGGCGAGGTGATTGGCAGGAAGAGGAGGGGAGGGCTCCCTTTTTTTTTTTGAATAAATGTTTTTCTGGCCATCTTTAGGAAGCCGTTGAGTTTTGTATTCATCCTTTGGTTCTGTTCTACCGCCGAGAAAAGGGGGCTTAACGCACCTGTTTTCCCTGAATTCCTCTTTGAAAAATAGGTGACAAATTGGCACTGCCGTTCTGCGGGGTGGGTGGGTGGGTGGCTGCTGGATGTTGGCAGTTTGGGCTGCCGGGGGTGGTGGTGGCAAGGATCATTGGCTGGTAAAAGAAGCTCCATAAATGTTCCCTTCGACGCATCCGAGGACAGAAGAGAATATCACCCGTCACCGATGGGAAGCTTCTTTCTCATTGGGCCTAGAGAGAGAGAAAAAAACTCTTGTCGCTACCTAGGATCGTTCTCACAGCCTCCTGGTTGCGAGGCGAGAGCGCCACTTCTAGCCCAACGCCTTGCAATAGTCATAAACAGATTCTGATTTTTAAAAATGGGGGGGGGGAAACCACAAACAATCTTACTTTAAGACCAGACGTTTATGGTTTCTAATCATTTGGAATAAAAGAAAGAATCCAAAGATATAACAACAACAGAAAACTCACATTGTCAAGCCATTGCAACGGGGTCCAATGCAGTGGTGAAATTGACGTATCTTCGTGACTGGTTTGTAAATGTGAGCGCACGCACCACCTCCGTGCATGCAGGGGACCTTCCGCGCATGCGTGGAGCGTCAAAAATGACATCCGGGGCGGGGGAGGGAGGGGCGGGCAGAGCCTGCTATCGAGCGCACCTGCAAAGGTAAGTAGAGCAGCGGGGAGGGGAGGGCTGTAAATCCACAGTATTTCTGACGATCAGCTGCTTTCTTAGTTGTTCTTGTCTTCTGGCAGCTCTGAGCATGCGTACACTGGGAACAGGCTCCAGCTGTTCTTCTGCCTCACCGCTGTCTGTCTGAGTCCCTCTCTTGCCTCCGAGGCAGAGCCCTCGCCTGAGCGTTCCTCAACCCCCAGACTGGCCCATCTTCCTCCCCAACCTCCTCACTGTCCGACTGCTGAAAATGCAGCACACAAGTCAGCGGTCAGGCTTCCGAAAGAGGCCCTAATTGATTCATGAGCCTCGAGCCGAGTTTCAAAAGAAAACCAGTTGTTTATTGGGAGCACCATTTTGGCAATGCCCTATTGCAGTCAGATCTGAGCCTCGTTTGAATTATAGCTGAACTTTATTCACCCCTGTTCCTCCCCTCCCCTCAATCTGTGTCACAAATCACATTCTCCAATGAGGCACGCCCCTCCCAAGCCTGCTGTAGTCATCTGAGATCCGACTCTAGCCGAAGGTATGCGTGGAATGCGCTCTCCCCCCCCCCCCCCTTTTCCTCACCATGAGTTGACATCAGCACATTAGAAATATGTCTGGTACATTTTGCAATTATGTGAGTTTGGAACTTTGGTTCAGTGAGGACGGCATGCTTACTCCTAGGCCTTATTGCCTGCAACTTTCCAATGGATATATTCCTCCTCTCCCACAATAAAGTATCTATTCTACCCTTCTCCTTTAGGCCCGAGCGGTGAAGACCGCGGGAGGTGGCCACGCACTGGTGAGCGAAGAGCGGGAGACTTCCCTTCGGAGTCGGAGAGCTGCCCAGCGGGTGCCAGTCAAAGAGGAGGAAGAAGAAGAGGAAGAAGAGGAGGAGGAGGAGGAAGAAGAAGAGGAGGAGGAAGAGGAAGATGCGCCTCCTTTGCTGGTCGGCCAGACGCCCATGAGGCCGGAGGAGCCGGGAATGCCAGCTCCTCAAGAGACAGGCATGTTCCAAGCTTCCCTGCCCATTGTCCTGCAAGCCCAGCAAACGGAGACGCGCTCTCAGACGCCAGACAGCCCGAGCGGCGAAGCCGCCATACCAGTCCTCGCGCACTTGCAGAGGTCAGAAGACGAGGAGGCTCAGCCCCGGGCACCAGACCCCGGAGAAAAGCAGAAGGCAGCTCTAACCCCGGCGGAATCCCCCGTGGAAAAGGATCCCCTCCCGGATCCCCCGAAGGAGGTTGCACCCCAATTACCCGAAGCCTTAAAAATGGAGACCGAGGAAGACCCGAAGGAGCCGAGGCCGACCGAAACTCCCCAAGAGGAGAAGGAAGAGGAAGAGAAGATGGAGCAGGGCGAGACCCCGGCAGCTGTTGTCTTGCAGAAGGAGGACGAACCCCAGAGCAAGGGGACCCCAGAAGCAGCGGCAGACCAGGTGCTGTGCCGCCTAGAAGAAGAGGCGTCCGCAGCCGCGGCGGCGCTGGTGCACGCCTCTCCATCTCCCCCGCAGCTGACCGAAGCACAACAGTCCCAACAGGATCCCCAGGGGGACGAGCCGCCTCCACCACTCCTGACCAAGGAAGCCCCCGCGGGACTCGCTCCCGCCGAAGACGAAGCTCCTCCTCAGCTCTCTCAGCTGTCTCCCCCCGCTCAGGAAGCACCGGCTGCCGCCAGCCTGGGAGCCTCGCCATCCCCTTTGGCGCTCCCGCCACCCCAGCCCGTACGGGCCGGCAGCTCCCGCTCCTCTTCCTCCTCCTCTTCCTCCAGCTCCTCCCGTTCTCGTTCCCGCTCCCCAGGCAGCTCGCCACCCCGCTCCCGAGCGAGGAGGACCCGCTCCGCTTCCTCCGAATCGCCGGCTCGGAAGCGGCCAGCTTTGGAATCTGGATCCCGCTCCGGCTCGGAGCGGCGGAGCAGTTCAGGGTCCCGGTCCCGGTCCAGCAGCGGGGGCAGCAGCAGCAGCAAGGTGAGTGGTTTTCGGGGGGGGGGGGTCGGCAATGGTTGCAGCTTCACAACCAAGTCGGGAGGTTTTTACAGGTCATCCTCGACTTTACAACAGTTCAATTAGTGACCGTTTGAAGTTACAACGACACCGAAAAAAGTGATTTGGGTTCTTTTTTCACACCATTGCGGCATTCCCCACAGTCATCAAAAACTTGGGAGGCTTGGCAACTGGTACGTATTTATGACGGTCGCAGAGTCCTGGGGCCGCGTGATCCCTTTATTGCCTCCCGAGGAGCGAAATCAATGGGGAAAGCCTGATTCACTTAACAACCGGGTTACTGCTGTGTTTTCCCGAAAATAAGACAGGGTCTTATTTTCCTTTGGCACCCACCCACCCACCCTCCCCGAAATAAGCGCTTGGTCTTATTTTCGGGGAGGTCTTATTATTTTTGAGGCGCAGGAGGCGGAGAGCGGGGTCACCTCATGGCTGCTGCTGCGTTGCAATATTTTCGGGGGAGGGCTTATTTTAGCGCCTGCGCTCAAAAGCCCAATTGGGCTTATTATACGGGGAGGTCTTATTTTCAGGGAAACAGAGTCTATCTATCCATCCATCCATCCATTCTCTGTCATCAGTTTATCTACCTACCTACTTACCTATCCATCCATCCATCCTCTGTTTATCTATCCATCTACCTACCTATCTATCCATTCTCTATCTGTTTATCTACCTTACCTACCTACCTATATATTTATCGATCTATATCCATCCATCCATCCTCTGTCCTCTGTTTATCTATCTGCCTGCCTACCTACCTACCTACCTACCTACCTACCTACCTACCTACCTATATATTTGATCTACATCCATCCATCCATCCTCTGTCATCTTTTTATCTACCTACCTGCATATCTACCTACCTACCTATCTACCTACCTATCTATCCATTCTCTGTTTATCTACCTACCTACCTGCATATTTATCTATCCATCCATCCATCCTCTGTCATCTGTTTATCTACCTTACCTACCTACCTATATATTTATCGATCTATATCCATCCATCCATCCATCCATCCTCTGTCATCCGTTTATCTACCTTACCTACCTACCTACCTACCTACCTACCTACCTATATATTTATCGATCTATATCCATCCATCCTCTGTCATCTGTTTACCTACCTACCTACATACCTATATATTTATCGATCTATATCCATCCATCCATCCATCCATCCTCTGTCATCCGTTTATCTACCTTACCTACCTACCTACCTACCTACCTACCTACCTACCTACCTACCTACCTATATATTTATCGATTTATATCCATCCATCCACCCTCTGTCATCCGTTTATCTACCTGCCTACCTACCTATATATTTATCGATCTATATCCATTCATCCATCCTCTGTCGTCTGTTTATCTACCTGCCTGCCTGCCTACCTACTTACCTACCTACCTACCTACCTACCTACCTATATATTTATCGATCTATATCCATCCATCCATCCATCCTCTGTCATCCGTTTATCTACCTTACCTACCTACCTACCTACCTACCTATATATTTATCGATTTATATCCATCCATCCACCCTCTGTCATCCGTTTATCTACCTGCCTACCTACCTATATATTTATCGATCTATATCCATCCATCCATCCTCTGTCGTCTGTTTATCTACCTGCCTGCCTGCCTACCTACTTACCTACCTACCTACCTATATATTTATCGATCTATATCCATCCATCCTCTGTCATCTGTTTACCTACCTACCTACATACCTATATATTTATCGATCTATATCCATCCATCCATCCATCCTCTGTCATCCGTTTATCTACCTTACCTACCTACCTACCTACCTACCTACCTACCTATATATTTATCGATTTATATCCATCCATCCACCCTCTGTCATCCGTTTATCTACCTGCCTACCTACCTATATATTTATCGATCTATATCCATCCATCCATCCTCTGTCGTCTGTTTATCTACCTGCCTGCCTGCCTACCTACTTACCTACCTACCTACCTACCTACCTATATATTTATCGATCTATATCCATCCATCCTCTGTTATCTGTTTACCTACCTGCCTACCTACCTACCTACCTACCTGCCTACCTACCTACCTATATATTTGATCTACATCCACCCATCCATCCTCTGTCATCTGTTTATCGACCTACCTACATATCTACCTATCTATCCATTCTCTATCTGTTTATCTACCTACCTACCTACATATTTATCTATCTATCCATCCATCCTCTGTCATCTGTTTATCTACCTACCTATCTATCTATTGTGTTTCCCCGAAAATAAAAGTCTTATTTTCTTCTGACCCCCCCCCCCCCAATATAAGCACTTGGCCTTATTTTCGGGGAGGTCTTATTATTTTTGAGGTGCAGGAGGCGGAGAGCGGGGTCACCTCATGGCTGCTGCTGCGTTGCTATATTTTCAGGGGAGGCTTATTTTAGCCCCTGCGCTCAAAAGCCCAATTGGGCTTATTATACGGGGAGGTTTTATTTTTGGGGAAAGAGGGTAATTTAACAACTGCAGGAATCCACCTAACAAATATGGCAACAAAGGTCAAAACTCACTTAACAAATCCTTCACTCAGCGACAGAAATTTGGGGCTCAATTATCCTAAGTTGAGGACTACCTATCTCGTCATCACCTCCTTTTAATGATGCCCTAATCCCTTGCGGGGTGGAGTCGGGGCAGCTTAGCTGAGAGTTTACTGGCCGGATGCCCTTCCTATCGCCAATGCGGAGTTTTTGTTCAGCAGATATATTCTCATTGTGCCCAGAGAGGGAAATATCTGCCTCTACCTACGATTGAACTACCTGTATAGGCAAGCTAGAGACATATCCTCAGCGACAGAAAAGGCGTCGTTCAATTGCAGCCGTAAGTCGAGGACGAGCTGTACCAGCGTAGCTCTTTGCTCTCAAGGCCGCATTTTGAACGCAGGTCCCCTTGCTTTTAAATCAGACCTGCCTTGTGGAGGAGCCTTGTGGGATTTTCCCACTCAAGCAAGGCTGTGCCAAACTCTTTTTTAAAAAAAAAAAACATATATACCGTATTTTTCGGAGTATAAGACGCACCCTTTTCCCTCAAAAAAAAAGAGGCTGAAAATCTGGGTGCGTCTTATACACCGAATACAGCAATTTTTGCCTCCCGAAGCCCCCCCCCTTCACCAAAATGGCCGTGCACAGTCTCTTGGAGGCTTTCAGGGAGCTCCTGGGGGATGGGGAGGGAAGAAATGAGAAAAAAATGGGCCGTTTTTTGCCCCCCCGCCCCCCCCCCCAGCAGCACTCGATAAGCCTCCATAAAGGCTATGCATGCAATTATTTTTTACAAAAAAACCAGGCGTTTTGGCAAAAAAACGGGTCATTTTTTGCTCGTTTCCCCTTCCCCCCCCCAGCACTCTGCAAGCCCCCCCAAGGGTATTCATGCCTTTAAAAAAAAAACGGGCCATTTTTGGGAGGTTTGCGGAGTGCAAAAACTTTTTTGTTTTTCCCCTTTCGGAAAGCTGTTTACTTAGAGTGATTGATGAGAATTGCATTGATCGAGAGCTTTGCCAGCAGAAACAAAGTCTTAGGTGCTGCAGATTGTCAGTGATTTCCTTCTCCAGCATATGGATAAATACACCTGGAAACATCTACCTATCTACCTACTCTCTCTCTCTCCCTACCTACTGTATTTCTCTCCCTATCCCTCTATCTACCTACCTACTCTCTCTCTCTCCCTCCCTACCTATCTACTGTATTTCTCTCTTTCTATTTCTCTCCCTATCCCTTTATCTACCTACCTACTCTCTCTCTCTCCCTACCTATCTACTGTATTTCTCTCTTTCTATTTCTCTCCCTATCCCTTTATCTACCTACCTACTCTCTCTCTCCCTCCCTACCTATCTACTGTATTTCTCTCTTTCTATTTCTCTCTCTATCCCTCTATCTACCTACCTACTCTCTCTCTCTCCCTACCTACCTATCTACTGTATTTCTCTCTTTCTATTTCTCTCTCTATCCCTCTACCTACCTACTCTCTCTCTCTCCCTCCCTACCTATCTACTGTATTTCTCTCTTTCTATTTCTCTCCCTATCCCTTTATCTACCTACCTACTCTCTCTCTCCCTCCCTACCTATCTACTGTATTTCTCTCTTTCTATTTCTCTCACTATCCCTTTATCTACCTACCTACTCTCTCTCTCCCTCCCTACCTATCTACTGTATTTCTCTCTTTCTATTTCTCTCCCTATCCCTTTATCTACCTACCTACTCTCTCTCTCCCTCCCTACCTATCTACTGTATTTCTCTCTTTCTATTTCTCTCACTATCCCTCTATCTACCTACCTACTCTCTCTCTCTCCCTCCCTACCTATCTACTGTATTTCTCTCTTTCTATTTCTCTCCCTATCCCTTTATCTACCTACCTACTCTCTCTCTCTCCCTACCTATCTACTGTATTTCTCTCTTTCTATTTCTCTCCCTATCCCTTTATCTACCTACCTACTCTCTCTCTCCCTCCCTACCTATCTACTGTATTTCTCTCTTTCTATTTCTCTCTCTATCCCTCTATCTACCTACCTACTCTCTCTCTCTCCCTACCTACCTATCTACTGTATTTCTCTCTTTCTATTTCTCTCTCTATCCCTCTATCTACCTACCTACTCTCTCTCTCTCCCTCCCTACCTATCTACTGTATTTCTCTCTTTCTATTTCTCTCCCTATCCCTTTATCTACCTACCTACTCTCTCTCTCCCTCCCTACCTATCTACTGTATTTCTCTCTTTCTATTTCTCTCACTATCCCTTTATCTACCTACCTACTCTCTCTCTCCCTCCCTACCTATCTACTGTATTTCTCTCTTTCTATTTCTCTCCCTATCCCTTTATCTACCTACCTACTCTCTCTCTCTCCCTCCCTACCTATCTACTGTATTTCTCTCTTTCTATTTCTCTCCCTATCCCTCTATCTACCTACCTACTCTCTCTCTCTCCCTCCCTACCTATCTACTGTATTTCTCTCTTTCTATTTCTCTCCCTATCCCTTTATCTACCTACCTACTCTCTCTCTCCCTCCCTACCTATCTACTGTATTTCTCTCTTTCTATTTCTCTCCCTATCCCTTTATCTACCTACCTACTCTCTCTCTCTCCCTCCCTACCTATCTACTGTATTTCTCTCTTTCTATTTCTCTCCCTATCCCTCTATCTACCTACCTACTCTCTCTCTCTCTCTCCCTACCTATCTACTGTATTTCTCTCTTTCTATTTCTCTCTCTATCCCTTTATCTACCTACCTACTCTCTCTCTCTCTCTCCCTACCTATCTACTGTATTTCTCTCTTTCTATTTCTCTCTCTATCCCTTTATCTACCTACCTACTCTCTCTCTCCCTACCTATCTACTGTATTTCTCTCTTTCTATTTCTCTCTCTATCCCTCTACCTACCTACCTACTCTCTCTCTCTCCCTACCTATCTACTGTATTTCTCTCTTTCTATTTCTCTCCCTATCCCTTTATCTACCTACCTACTCTCTCTCTCTCCCTACCTATCTACTGTATTTCTCTCTTTCTATTTCTCTCTCTATCCCTCTATCTACCTACCTACTCTCTCTCTCTCCCTACCTATCTACTGTATTTCTCTCTTTCTATTTCTCTCCCTATCCCTCTATCTACCTACCTACTCTCTCTCTCTCCCTACCTATCTACTGTATTTCTCTCTTTCTATTTCTCTCTCTATCCCTTTATCTACCTACCTACTCTCTCTCTCTCTCCCTACCTATCTACTGTATTTCTCTCTTTCTATTTCTCTCTCTATCCCTCTATCTACCTACCTACTCTCTCTCTCTCCCTACCTATCTACTGTATTTCTCTCTTTCTATTTCTCTCTCTATCCCTTTATCTACCTACCTACTCTCTCTCTCTCTCCCTACCTATCTACTGTATTTCTCTCTTTCTATTTCTCTCCCTATCCCTCTATCTACCTACCTACTCTCTCTCTCTCTCCCTACCTATCTACTGTATTTCTCTCTATTTCTCTCTCTCTATCTCTCTACCTACCTACTGTATTTCTCTCTCTCTATTTCTCTCTCTCTCTATCCCTTTATCTACCTACCTACCTAACTACTCTCTCTCCCTACCTACCTACTGTATTTCTCTCTCTTTCTCTCCCTCTCTATCCCTCTATATACCTAGCTACTCTCTCTCCCTCTCCCTACCTATCTACTGTATTTCTCTCTTTCTATTTCTCTCTCTATCCCTTTATCTACCTACCTACTCTCTCTCCCTATCTACCTACTGTATTTCTCTCTTTCTATTTCTCTCTCTATCCCTTTATCTACCTACCTACTCTCTCTCTCCCTACCTATCTACTGTATTTCTCTTTCTATTTCTCTCTCTATCCCTTTATCTACCTACCTACTCTCTCTCTCCCTACCTATCTACCGTATTTCTCTCTCTCTATTTCTCTCTCTATCCCTTTATCTACCTAGCTACTCTCTCTCCCTCTCCCTACCTATCTACTGTATTTCTCTCTTTCTATTTCTCTCTCTATCCCTTTATCTACCTACCTACTCTCTCTCTCCCTACCTATCTACTGTATTTCTCTTTCTATTTCTCTCTCTATCCCTTTATCTACCTACCTACTCTCTCTCTCCCTACCTATCTACCGTATTTCTCTCTCTCTATTTCTCTCTCTATCCCTTTATCTACCTACCTACTCTCTCTCTCTCTCCCTACCTATCTACCGTATTTCTCTCTTTCTATTTCTCTCTCTATCCCTTTATCTACCTACCTACCTAACTACTCTCTCTCCCTACCTACCTACTGTATTTCTCTCTCTTTCTCTCCCTCTCTATCCCTCTATCTACCTAGCTACTCTCTCTCCCTCTCCCTACCTATCTACTGTATTTCTCTCTTTCTATTTCTCTCTCTATCCCTTTTTCTACCTACCTACTCTCTCTCTCTCTCCCTATCTACCTACTGTATTTCTCTCTCTATTCCTCTACTTCTACCTACACCCTCTCTTTCCCTACCTATCTACTGTATTTCTCTCCCTCTCTATCCCTCTACCTACCTACCTACTCTCCCTCCCTCCCTCCCTATCTACTGTATTTCTCTCTCTATCTCTCTACTTCTACCTACACCCTCTCTGTCTCTCCCTACCTATCTACTGTATTTCTCTCTTTCTATTTCTCTCTCTCTATCTCTCTACCTACCTACTGTATTTCTCTCCCTCTCTATTTCTCTCTCTCTCTATCCCTTTATCTACCTACCTACCTAACTACTCTCTATCTATCTATCTATCTATCTATCTATCTATCTATCTATCTACCTACTGCATTTCTCTCTCTTTCTCTCCCTCTCTATCCCTCTATCTACCTACCTAGTTTTCTTTTTAATTTGCCTCTTCAAAGTCCTGGTGTGTCTTGTACTCTGGTGCGTCTTATACTCCGAAAAATATGGTACACACACATACATGCATGCATACACACACACACACGTGTGTGTGTGTGTGTGTGTGTGTGTATCAGTGACGTGCGGTGAGGTTTATGGCTGCCTCAGCCTCCAGCACACGTGATCCCATTCCCCGCCTTCCTGAGCGCGCTCCACCGGCTCGCGCTCCGCGGTCCCCAACAGCAGCTGCTTTTCAGTGCTTTTCTGTGTGTTTGGCGTTTAGGACATCCGGCTATCTACCTGAACGCCAGACGCACAGAAAAGCACTGAAAAGCACTTCGCCTCCAAGCCACCTCGTCTTGATGACATCGCCGCAGCTGCTGGGCGCGGCCAGACGGAGGTAGCCAGAGCGGCGCCGAGGCGGTCCGGGCGGACGAAAGAGTGAGCGAGCGAGCGACGTCATCAAGACGAAGTCCAACAGAGGCAGAAATGTTGTCTTGATGACGAAGCCACGAAAGCGACTGGGGAATGACGAGAACCTTCCTGCCTCTGCTGGACTTGGTGCACTCCTCGCGACTGCAATATACGTCCAGAAGCGGCTTTTGTGGCTAATGGGGTTTGGGCTTCCAGCCCAACAGTCCCTGCCACATCTGGACATCTATTGGCGCTTCCGAGAACCCTCCTGCCACCGCCGGTTGCCTAGCTGGCACCCCTCCCGCGCGCGCACACCTCCTCCTCCTCCCTCCTCCTCCTCCTCTTCACTCCCCAAAGGCTCTTCTCCTTACTGGAGCTTAGCGGGAGCCGTGTAAAAGGGATGGGAGGAAATATATATTATTATTATATATTATTTCATGATGAGAGGTGAGGCTCTGCCTCCCCTGACCGCACGTTCCTGATAGATAGATATATCTATAATATATATATATATATATATATGTCCAGCTCAGAACAAGTTGATTGTTTCCCCCACGGGATAGTGTATCTTTACATTTCATGTAAAGAAATCATCGGATTTTTGATGCCTTCCTGCTTGCTGGCAGTCAAGCCTTTTCAAGTTTTGTGTCTTAAAAAAAAAAAGAAAGATGCATTTCACAGCTTGCCCCCCTCCCCCAAAAACAGGAAAATAAGGCAGCTTAAAAGAACTTCAGGATGCTTGAAAAGAAATCCATTTTTTTTTCCAGTGTGTTGTTATACAATTTGAGAGATGCTGTCCCTCTGGTCTTTTGTCCACAAGCATCTTCGAACCAGTGAATTTTGTAAAATATCTCCAGAATCTATATAGAGTCATTTGAACTTCGAAAGTCCGACCGCTTTTTAAAAAAGAGGCATCTGCATTTAATTGCTTGGCATCGCTCGATCTATTGAAAGTATACAAACTGCAGAAGGCTTTAAAGCATACTAGCTGGTAACCCAGCGTTGCCTGGGTCTTTATAGACATCAAAGTGCTTGGCTCACGGGGAGCCATAGAGAGGAGCCTTTCGTCCCCCTACTCCCATGCCCATCATCCCTGCCCCTCTCCCTTTCCCCTCCCATGCGCTCCTCTTTCCCGCCCTGTCTACAATCCTGGCCCTTTGCCCCCAATCCATCAGGCGCTTCCCCACTGGTCCACTGGAGGGCGAATGTCACGGCTGGCTTTCCAGAGGAAGCTGCAAAGGAACTGACCTCACCTAACAATTGCTGCTCTAGGACGCTGCACTCGCTCCCCTGAATGGCCCAGGCGTACCAGAGTTATGCTGGAACGCACACAGACATGTACACACACACACCCCAGGGGTGTCTTAACCCCCACCCCAGTATTTGTTTCCAGAGGGTAAGTCATCTGTGTACCAAGTTTGGTTGAAATTGCTCGAGGCGTTCCAGAGTTATTCTGGAACACAGATACATGCCTTTTATATATATATACCGTATTTTTCGGACTATAAGACGCAACTTTTTTCTCTCAAAAAAGAGGCTGGAAATCTGGGGGCGTCTTATAATAATAATAATAATAATAATGAATTTGAATTTATTAGCCGCTCCCTTTCCAGATAGGACTCGGGGCGGCGTACAATAGAACATATAAAACATAAAACATATATACAAACACATAAACATACATATATACAAAGACATACATGCACGGAGGAGGTAACAAGTTACATCACATTAGACAGTTAAAAATCACCGTTAAAATACCCCAATTATAATAACAAAATTTAAAATTTAAAATTTTAAAAATTTATACACCGAATACAGCATTTTTTTGCCTCCCGAAGGCCCCTCCCCTTCACCAAAATGGCCATGCATACCCTTATGGAGGCTTTCAGAGAGCTCCTGGGGGCTGGGGAGGGCAGAAATGAGCGAAAAACGGGCCGTTCCTTCCCCCCCCTCCCAGCAGCACTCTATAAGCCTCCCTAAGGCTATGCATGCAATTTTTTTTGACAAAAAACGTTTTTTGCTCGTTTCCCCCCCCCCCCCGGAGCACTCTGCAAGCCCCCCCCCGCCCCCCCAGCTATTCATGCCTTTTAAAAAAAACGGGCCCGTTTTCGTGAAAAATGGCTTGTTTTGGGAAGGTTTGCAGAGTGCAAAAACTTTTTTTCCCCCTTTTGGAAAGCTCTTTAACTGAAGAGAATTACGTTGATCAAGTGCTGTGCCAGCAGAAACACCTACCTACCTCCTGTATTTCTCTCTCTCTCTATTTCTCTCTCTCTATCTCTCTATCTACCTACACACTCACTCTCTCCCTACCTACCTCCTGTATTTCTCTCTCTCTCTATTTCTCTCTCTCTATCTCTCTATCTACCTACACACTCACTCTCTCCCTACCTACCTACTGTATTTCTCCATTTCTCTCTCTATCCCTCTTGCTGCCTACCTACCTACTATCTCTCTCTCTCTCTCTCCCTACCTATCTACTGTATTTCTCTTTCTGTTTCTCTCTCTATCCCTCTACCTACCTATCTACTCTCTTCCTACCTACCTACTGTATTTCTCTCTCTCTCTCTCTATCCCTTTATCTACCTACCTAACTACACTCTCTCTCTCCCTACCAATCTACTGTATTTCTCTTTCTCTCTTTCTGTTTCTCTCTCTCTACCCCTCTACCTACCTATCTACACTCTTCCTACCTACCTACTGTATTTCTCTCTCTCTCTCTGTTTCTCTCTCTCTCTCTATCCCTTTATCTACCTACCTAACTACACTCTCTCTCTCCCTACCAATCTACTGTATTTCTCTCTCTCTCTTTCTGTTTCTCTCTCTCTACCCCTCTACCTACCTATCTACACTCTTCCTACCTACCTACTGTATTTCTCTCTCTCTCTCTATCCCTTTATCTACCTACCTAACTACACACTCTCTCTCCCTACCAATCTACTGTATTTCTCTCTCTCTTTCTGTATCTCTCTCTCTACCCCTCTACCTACCTATCTACACTCTCTTCCTACCTACCTACTGTATTTCTCTCTCTCTCTCTGTTTCTCTCTCTCTCTCTCTATCCCTTTACCTACCTAACTACTCTCTCACACTCTCTCTCCCTACCAATCTACTGTATTTCTCTCTTTCTGTTTCTCTCTCTCTACCCCTCTACCTACCTATCTACACTCTTCCTACCTACCTACTGTATTTCTCTCTCTCTCTCTCTCTGTTTCTCTCTCTCTCTCTATCCCTTTATCTACCTACCTAACTACTCTCTCTCACTCTCTCTCCCTACCAATCTACTGTATTTCTCTCTCTCTCTTTCTATTTCTCTCTCTACCCCTCTACCTACCTATCTACACTCTCTTCCTACCTACCTACTATTTCCCTCTCTCTATCCCTTTATCTACCTACCTAACTACTCTCTCTCTCTCTCCCTACCTACTATATTTCTCTCTATCCCTCTACCTACCTATTTACACTCTCTTCCTACCTACCTACTGTATTTCTCTCTCTGTCTCTCTATCCCTTTATCTACCTACCTACCTACCTATTCTCTCTCTCTCTCTCCCTACCTATCTACTGTATTTCTCTCTCTCTCTTTCTATTTCTCTCTCTCTACCCCTCTACCTACCTATCTACACTCTCCCTACCTACCTACTGTATTTCTCTCTCTCTCTCTCCCTTTATCTACTTACCTACCTAACTACTCTCTCCCTACCTACCTACTGTATTTCTCTTTCTCTCCCTCTCTCTCCCTCTATCTACCTACCTACTTTTTTTTAGCCTCTTCAAAACCTTGGTGCGTCTTATACTCTGAAAATACAGTAATAACAACAACAATCATATGAAAGAAAGATTATCTTCCTTGCTGTGTGAAAAGTGTTTGGTCTTTGATCAGGTAGCGGGAACCCTGCTTTCTCTAAATGAGACGAAAACATTTTAAAACGTGCATTTTCCTCTTCGAAAACCTTAAATTCTTTTCTCAAGCGAGCGTCCGTGTCGATTTTCCGCAGACCCAGTTGGGAAAAGCCATCGAATTAATCCGGTAATTCTGCGAGCTCCCTGCTGCTCTCTGAGCTGGGTGGTTTTCTCACAGACGTTTCATGACCCAACTAGGCGACGTCATCAGTGCTACAAGGGAGTCGAATTTGTGGAAACGAGGAGGAGGAAGAGGACAATGAGTGGGGTTCTTGGTGCTCTCCGAGCTTGGTATTGTTGTTTTTTAAAGATGTTTCATAGCAAAACCAGCAACTTCTTCAGGGCTGGCGTGATGTTAGTGCTGGCACTGATGACGTTACCTAGTTTGGATATGAAACGTCTGTAAGAAAACCACCCAGCTCAGAGACCACTAGGGACCCCCACCGTTCGCCCCGAGCTACATAATGCTGCTAGTCCTTGACTTACGACCACAAATTCAGCCCCAAATTTCCATTGTTAAGCGAGACGTTTGTTCAATGAATTGTACCCCGTTTTACGGCGGTTCTTGCCACGGTTGTTAAGTGAAGCATTGCAGTTCTTAAGGCAGTAACGGCGGTTGTTAAACCAGTCTGGTTTTCCCGTCGCCTTCGCTTGCAAAAAAAAAAAAACAAAAAAAAAACCAGAGGGTGTGTGTGTGTTTCACATGACCCCGGGATTACATGAACCGTCATAAATATGAGTCGGTTGTCAAGCGTCTTGAGTTTTGATCGCGATCACGTGACGTGTGAAAAATGGTCCTAAATCCCTTTTTTTTCCAGGGGTGTTGTAACTTTGAACGGCCACTAAATGAAATCTTGTCGGGCGAGGACTACCTGAATTCTCTTCTATAGAAATTGAATGAATGAATGAATGAATGAATGAAAAAGGAACAAAGGGGAGGAAGAAAGGAGAGAGAGGAAGGAAGGAGAGAAAGGGAGGAAGATGAAGGAAAGGCAGGTAGGCAATGAAGGGGAGGAAGGAAGGAAAAGGGAATAAAGTAGAAAGAAAGAGAGAGAGAGAAAGACAAAGAAGGTAGGAGGGGAAGGAAGGCAGGCAGTGAAGGGGAGGATGGAAGGAAGGAAATTTAGTAGAAAAAGAGCTAAAGAAAGAAAGAAAGAAAGAAAAGAAAAGAGGAAGAAAGGGAGAGGAATGAAGGCAGGCAGGCAATGAAGGGGAGAATGGAAGGAAACTTAGTAGAAAAAGAGAGAGCTAATGAAAGAAGGAAAGAAAAAAGGAAGAAAGGAGGGAGAGGAAGGCCGGCAGGCAATGAAGGGGAGGATGGAAGGAAAAGGGAATTTAATAGAAAAAGAGAGAGCTAAGGAAAGAAAGAAAGAAAAAAGAAAGAGGAGGAGGAAGAAAGGAGGGAGAGGAAGGCCGGCAGGCAATGAAGGGGAGGATGGAAGGAAGAGGAAATTTAGTAGAAAAAGAGCTAAAGAAAGAAAGAAAGAAAGAAAGAAAGAAAGAAAGAAAGAAAAGAAAGGAGGAAGAAAGGGAGAGGAATGAAGGAAGGCAGGCAATGAAGGGGAGAATGGAAGGAAACTTAGTAGAAAAAGAGAGAGCTAATGAAAGAAGGAAAGAAAAAAGGAAGAAAGGAGGGAGAGGAAGGACAGCAGGCAATGAAGGGGAGGATGGAAGGAAAAGGGAATTTAGAAGAAAGAGCGAAAGAAAGAAAGAAAAAGAAAGAAGGGAGGAAGAAAGGCAGGCAATGAAGGGAGGGAGGAAGAAAAAGGGATTAAAGTAGAAAGGAAGGAAGGAAGAAGGAAGAGAGAGAAAGAAAAAGAAAAGAGAAAAAGAAAGAAGAGGAAGAAAGGGAGAGGAAGGAAGGCAGGCAATGAAGGGGAGGAAGGAAGGAAAAGGGATTAAAGTAGAAAGAAAAAGAAAGAGAAAGGAAGAAGGAGAGAGAAAGAGAAAGAAAGAAAAGATCTATATTTCACCTTAACCCACCCGGCCTTTTCGGGAGAACCGAGAAGTGCCAAAATGTCTCTTTTGTCTTTCTTTCCCCCCCCCCCCCCCCCGTAGTCCCGCAGCCGCGAAGCTTCCCGGGACAGCACCAGCTTCCCCCCCACCAAAGAGCCCTCCCGACCCGGGGCGTGCTTCCCACCCCCCAGCGCCAAAGCCCAGCACCAAGAGATCCCATCCAGCCCCAGGGAAGAAGGGAGAAGGACCCCCTCCCCTCCTCCGACCCAACAACCACCGCCAGTACCAGTACCCAGCACGCAGGCCGAGAGCATATTTCCAGACCGAGTACGCAGGGTTTCCGGCGGGGGGTGTTGTCTCCTCCTCGGGGCGGAGGGTGTCCCAGCTCCTCCGCTTCGGCTTAGAATTTGGGGGGCCGCGGGCCCTGTGGCCCCTTCCTGCTAAATTCACCCTTCCTCTCCCCCCCCCCCACAGGGCAGGCCGGAGTCCCTCAATCCAAATGTGACGGAGGGGTCTGTCCTAGACGTCGAGGGTCTCGCCTCGGAGCCGCCGCGCCCGATCGAGCCGCCGCGCAGCAAAACGTGAGTATCGGGGGGGGCACTGAGCCACGACGGGGTAGCTCGTGCGCCACTGGCGGCGGGCCCAACGTGGGAAGGCCGATCCATTTGGGACGGGGGGGGGGAGGTAGCAAGGCACCCGTAAAAAGCGAAGGAGACAACGCTGGGCTCTCTTGTGGCCCGGAACGTGTCAAGCGCGGGGCGATCTCTCCTAAAGCATAAGCAGGAACGACTGCAGGAAAAGAGAAGGAGGTTCGAGAACCGATATTGCTGAGAAACTGACCGGACCGTGGCCTGTTCCACTGGGAGGAAGTCTGTTTCGGTCGTTGTTGTTTTTTTTAAGGTGTCTAGCCAGGAGGATCCCAACAGAGGAGATCTGGAATACTATAGGGGTGGTGGTGGCTCAGGGGCTGATTCCGAGCTTGTCAATCAGAAAGTTCGGCGGTTCGAATCCCTAGCGCCGCCTAATGGAGGGAGCTCCCGTGACTTGTCCCAGCTTCTGTCAACCTAGCAGTTCGAAAGCAGATAAAAAATGCAAGTAGAAAAAACAGGAACCACCTTTGGCGGGAAAGGAAGAGCGTTCTGTGCGCCTTCGGCGTTGAGTCACGCCGGCCACATGACCACGGAGGCGTCTTCGGACAGCACCGGCTCTTTGGCTTTGAAACGGAGATGAGCATCGCCCCCTAGAGTCAGGAACAACTAGCACATGTGTGCGAGGGGAACTTTTACCTTACCATAGGGTTGCAAAAATGGGAGGATCCTTTCCCCCCCCCCCCCCCCCAGCCCCAGATGGGCCCTGTGCAGAGGGTGGGTCCTGGAAGGAGGATGGATGGATGGATCGAGGAGGGAGGAGGGAGGGAGGATGGATGGATGAATGGATGGAAGATGGAGGAAGGGAAGGAGGATAGATGGAGGAGGGAAGAAGGATGGATGGAGGATGGATGGATGGAGGGAAGATGGAGGGAGGGAAGGAGGAGGGATGGAGGACGGAAGAAGGATGGATGGATCGAGGATGGATGGATGGATGATGGAGGGAGGGAAGGAGGATGGGTGGATGGGTGAATGGATGGGTGGAAAATGGAGGGAGGGGATGGATGGATCGAGGAGGGATGGATGGATCGAGGATGGAGGGAGGAGGGATGAATGGATGGAAGATGGAGGGAGGGAAGAAGGATGGATGGAGGAGGGAGGGAGGGAAGGAGGATGGGTGAATGGGTGGATGGAAAATGGAGGGAGGGGATGGATGGATCAAGGCTGGATGGATGCATGGCTGATGGAGGGAGGAGGGGGGATGAATGGATGGAAGACGGAGGGAAGGAGGATGGATGGATAGATCAATAGATGTTGGATGGATGGATGGATGGATGGACGATGGAGGGAAGGAGGATGGAGGGAGGGAAGGAGGATGGAGGGAGGATGGATGGATGGATGGATGGAGTGTGTGTTTGGGTGTCCTTTAAAAGTGACATCTGAGGCTTCTAAGGAAGGGAAGCTTCCTGTGTGCTTGACCGGTTGGATTGGGGAAAGGGGGGGGGGGCTCTTGCAAACCTGGAATGGAAGACAGGGGGGGGGGTCCTGTCGATCTGGGCTTTAACTGGGCTTTAAAAGGGACACCTCCCTGCAGCTTCGAAGGAAGGGAAACTTCCCGCTTGACCGGATGGATGGATGGATCCTGCAATCCTTGGGGGCTTGACCGGTTGGATTGAGGAAGGGGGGTTTAAATGCCTGGCCTTTAAAGGGGACCTCTCCTGCAGTGCCCACTCCCCATATCCCGTATTGGGGAGGGGGATTCATCTGCCCCCCCTGCAGCTTTGCCCTGCCTTTAGCCCCCCCTTCTCTTCCTCCTCCTCCCTCCTCCTTTATCCTTCCCTCCTCTTCCTCCTCTACCCCCCTCTTCTTCCTCCTCCCCCTCCTTTATCCCCCCTCCTCTTCCTCCCCCCTCCTTTATCCCCCTCCTCTTCCTCCTCCTCCTTTATCCCCCTCCTTTATCCCCCCTCCTCCTCCTTTATCCCCCCCTCCTCCCCCCCTCCTTTATCCCCCTCCCCTTCCTCCCCCCTCCCCTTCCTCCCCCCTTCTCCTCCTCCCCCCTCCTTTATCCCCCCTCCTCTTCCTCCCCCCCACCCGCTCCTCCTCCTCCTCCCGGGGGCTGCCGGGAAAAGCAATCGGGCGCCGGCAAGATGGCCCCGCCGCCCGTCCGCGTCTCCGCTCTTGCGCCGGGGCTCCCGCCGCCTCCCGGGCCGCCGTCTTCGCCGCTGCGTCGCCCGCGGGACTGCTGAGCAAGAGAGGCGGAGCCGCCGCGGGCCCCCCGCCCGCCCAGCCACCCACCCCGGAAGGCGATCCCGATACTCCCCCGCCTTCGGCCATGCTGCTCTCCGAGAGCAAGGGAGGGTGAGACCGGGAGGAGGGCCCCGGCCGGCCTCGGCTGCCTCCTCCGCAGCCCTCCCCTCCCCCGATCCCCCTCCCTCCCTCCCTCCCTCCTCCTGCGCCATTCTCCCTTCTTCCTCCTCCATTCATTCATTCATTCATTCGCTTCCTTTCTGCCGCCCCTCCCCCCTCCCCTTCCCCCCCTCTGCCTGGCGCCTTCTGGGTTCTCCCCCTCCCCTCCTTCCTCCTGCCCTCCATTTTCTCTCTCTCTCTTCCCTCCAGCCCCCTCCCCTGCGCCTCGGCCCTTCCCTTTGACAGGACGCCCCCCTCCCCCTTCTTCCCAGGAGGTTCCCACTTTCACTGCGGTGGGGGTTTCTCCCCTCCACCCCCCCACCTTTGCTTGGCTGGTGGTTCCCCCTTGCTTCCCTCCCTCCCTCCCATGGGGGGACCTCTGCCTGTTTCCCAGCTGCTTCCTCCTCCTCCGATCCCCTCCCATTTATTTATCTATATCCATCTAGTCTCCTCTCATCTATCTCATGTCTGTCTGTCTGTCTGTCTATCTATCTATCTATCTAATCAATCTCTCCCCTCCTTCTGCCTGCCTGCCAGCTGCTTTCTCCTCTGGCCCCCTCCTCCCTTCCCCCAACTCTCTATCTCTCTCCCTTTCCCTGTCTGTCTGTCTGTCTGTCTATCTATCTATCTATCTATCTATCTATCTAATCAATCTCTATCTCTCCCCTCCTTCTGCCTGCCTGCCAGCTGCTTTCTCCTCTGGCCCCCTCCTCCCTTCCCCCAACTCTCTATCTCTCTCCCTTTCCCTGTCTGTCTGTCTGTCTGTCTGTCTATCTATCTATCTATCTATCTATCTATCTATCTATCATCTATCTATCTAATCAATCTCTATTTCACCCCCACCCCCCCCAGGAGTCCCAGCTTCTGCCTGCCTACTAGCTGCTTTCTCCTCTGGCCCCCTCCCTTCCCCCATCTCTCTTATCTTTCTCCTTCTATCTATCTATCATCTATCTATCTATCTATCTATCTATCTATCTATCTCCATCCATCTAATCAATATCTCTCCCGCCCCTCCAAGGAGTCCCGGCCTCTGCCTGCCTCGGCTTCCCTTCTTCCTTCTCACCATCTCTCTTTCTCCCCCCCCCCCCAGTCCTTTCCTCTTGCGGCCTTCCAGCTGCTTTCTCCTCTGCCCCACTCCCTTGCCCCATCTCTATCTCTCTCCCTTCCCCAAATTATCTATCTATCCGTCTGTCTGTCTGTCTGTCTATCTATCTAACTATCTATCTATCTATCTATCTAATCAATCTCTATCTCCCCCCCCCCCCCCAGTCCTTTCCTCTGCTGGCCTTCCAGCTGCTTTCTCCTCTGCCCTACTCCCTTCCCCCATCTCTATCTCTCTCCCTTCCCCAAATTATCTATCTATCTATCTATCTATCTATCTATCTATCTATCTATCTAATCAATCGCTAATCCCCCTCCCCCCCCAGGAGTCCTGGCCTCTGCCTGCCTTCCAGCTGCTTCCTCTGGTGGATTCTTCTCTTCCTCCCTCCCCCCCTCCAGGGCTCTGCCACCCATCCTTCTCTTCCCCCCCTTTTTTCCCCCCCACCGCCTGCCCTTTTCTCTGCAGAGATATTTTTCCTTCTTCTCCTCCTTCCCCCTCCCGTCCTCGCTCCCTCTTTTCCATCCCGCACGTGTGTCTGCCTGCCTTTGCTGCTCGCCCTTCTCTCTTTTCTGCCTCTCTGGCTGCTGCTGCTTTTCTGCTCCTGGCCCTCCCTGGCCACCGAGCAACAGTGGGGGGGGGGGGGGGGAGTGGAGAACGTGGCAGCCTGGACCCCATAGGACTGGCAATGGAGGGGGGGGCGGGCTGTGAGATGGGAAGGCTGGGGTGTAATTGAACGGGGGGATGGAATATGCGACATGAAAGGAAGTTCTGGTGGGTGGTTTGTGTGGGGGGGGAAGGGTCTAGACTATTTGGGGGTCCAGCCCATGTGCTTGTCCCCCCCCCCCCTTTCAGATTCTAATTCCTCCCCTTGTTTGGACTTGCAAGACGGCCCTTCAGACCTGGGAAAGAAAGGCCTTTCTCTTGTGTGTGTGTTACTCTGAAATTGGGGGGGGGGGAACCGTACTCCAAGGATGCTCGGGGACGGAGAAGTCACCTTTAGATGGGCTGCAGTGGAGGAGAAGGAAGGGAAGGCCGCAGCGTGTAGCCGGGCAGGAAGGCGAAACGAAGGGGAAGCCGGCGCTGCTATGGGGCAGAGCTTTCTCGGGACGGTGGCCTTGCTCTATGGGGCAGAGACCCCCTTTTTTGAGGCGACCCCCAGTTCCCCCTGCCCCAATGATCGCCTCTCCCTCTTTTTTCCACGCAGCGAGGAGAAGCAGACCATGCCGATGGAGCTGACGGAGCCCCAGCCGGAGAACGAGGCCCTGGAGCCCGGTGGCCCCGAGGATCAGCCCTCCTCCGCAGACCCCCCAGGCCCCGAAGACGAGGAGAAGAAAGAGGTAGCGTGTCGGGAAGGCGCCCTTCGGCGGGGAGCGTAGGGGGCATCCAGACGAGCAGCTGGGCAGGATGGGGGCTTTCTTGGGGCAGATGAAGGGCCATTCAGCACTACCCTGGAAGGGCGGGGGGGGGGGGGTGCGATGGGAAGAGAGGAAAGGCCCAGGGGGGAGCGTGTGTGTTTCAAAATGTCTAGTGAGATCTAAGCAGCCCCCCCCCCCAGCAAAATCTTTGCACTAGGGACTTCTGATGTGACACCTCATCTTTTGTGCAAGGAGATCTTGGAAGGCAGGGGAATGTGGGTGCACCACAATTCCCCCCCCTTTTTTTTTTTTTTTTGCCATCAGAGTGTACAATTCTGCTTCCTAAAAATTTCCACTTTTACATCATAAACCACTGCAGTTGGAAAATATGTTCGGCCTATCAGGCTGAGAAACGACAAAGAAGTTGTGTTTTTCAACCGTGGTTGCTTTTAAGGCGTGCGGACTTCAACTCCCAGAATTCTCCGGGCCGGCTTGTTTGAAAGTTGAGTGGACTTCGAACTCCCAGAATTCCCCCAAGCCAGCAAGGGGAAATCCATCCATCTTTAAAGCGATGCCAGCTGAGGAATTCTGGGAGTCGAAGTCCACTCACCTTAAAGCGAGCTGAGCCGGAGAATTCTGGGAGTCGAAATCCATCCTTGTTTTAAAGCAATGCCTGCTGGGGAATTCTGGGAGTTGAAGTCCACGCGCTTTGAAGTGCCCACCGTTGACAAACACTGCACCGATGGCTAGCAGAGAGAAAAATATCACTTTCTTGCCTTTTTAAATTTTTCCTTGGCTAGCAAAGTACTTGCACCAATGTCCCAATTTAGGGCCAAATTATACCCAATAAAAGAAAATGTTGCAATATTGACATGGAAGACGTCCGAATCCCAGAGGTGTTTGGTGTATATATATATATTATATATATTATATATATATAAGGAGGAGAGCCTGTGGCTTAGTGGCTAATACATCTGCCTAATATGTAATACAGCCCAGGTTCAAATCCCAGTAAGGGTATGGCTAGCTGATGAGAGCTAAATAGCTTGCAATAGATCTATACTAGTCTCCCTTTATTTATTTATCAGCACAAATGCAACTCATATATATATATGTATGTATGTATGTATGTATGTATGTGTGTATATGTGTTTATACATATACATACGTACATACATACATACATACATACATACATATATGTTTTTGTGTTACAACCCCTGGTATGACCAAATATGAGAGGGAGCTCACTCCTCCCTCTTTCTGTCCTTTCGGCTCATCACAGAAAACCATCCAGGCAGAAACCCATATTTTTATTTTTAATGTTGCCTTTTTATATTTGTGTTTGTATTTGTGCTGATAAAATAAAGGGAGACTAGTATAGATCCATTTCGAGCTATTTAGCTCTCATCAGGTATGGCTAGCTGATGAGAGCTAAATAGCTCGGAATGGATCTATACTAGTCTCCCTTTATTTTATCAGCACAAATACAAACATATATATATATATGCTTTTTTCAAAGCAGTGAATACATGCCCCCACTAAGCCCTCCAACCCGGTCCCTTAACCAGGATTCCTACTCTCAAGCACATTTTGGCATGCTTCATTTTTTTTATGTGTGTGGTGATGGTTGTTTACTAAACTTAGATCCATTGCAAAGATTTGGTTTACCCTTCGGCCATCGCTGATATATTTTGGCCTCTTTTTCCCCCTGTGTTGTGTAAAGACAGGGGCCAGTGGGTTTCTGTGATAGGAGAGGGGTGGGCCGGGAGGTCTATGGGATGGGGATTGAATACATTTGTGCGCCCGCACGTATATATTTCCACTCACAACTCCGATGCTGGCTTTTCCGTGCTGCTGAGGAAGAGGGGTGGGGTGGGGGGGGAACAGGCCTTGCTTCTCCCCTCCCCCTTAAAAGATAGCTTCCCCGCACAATCTCCTCCCTCTCCCCCCCTCCCCCCGTTGACGTTCTCCTCTGGACTCGTTTGTTCTGATCCCCGTTTTAAAGAGGCATCAATCTACTGGGAATGCGAAAGAGAGAGAGAGAGTGAGAGAGAGAGAGAGAGAGCGAACCGGAGAGAGAGAGAGCGTGGACACGTTTGAGCAGGCCGCGAGCCAGGCCTCCCTGAAGGTGGACGGGGAAGAAAACAAACACACACACAAAAAAAGAGCAATTTTGAAGATGGCCTTCCTTGGAACTGTTTTCTGCCTTCGTTCGTCGGGAAAGTCCACTCGACGTCCGTCGCCGCGCAGGGAAACGTGCCTCTCGGAGTCCCACCTGCTCCGTGAGTCTTTCTTTGCGGGTCCGAAAACTTGATGGTGTGCACTTCAAACCTGCTTCCTGGTTCACATCTCCACCATCTGCGAAAGCTGCCAATCTCAGAAGGCCATCTGGTCAAAACTCGGCCGGCCTTCGGAAACGAGGTGTCCAAAAAGACCTCGCAACGCGCCAACCTGTACCGTCACCTCGCCGGGGAACGTTGGAAGCCACCTCTTCACCGTCCCGAGGAAGGCTTCCGTTGACGCGTGACGAATTCCCACCCCGAGCTCTCCAAATTCTTCCGATCCCGCCGCTCTTACAATCCCGCCAGCGTCCCCTGCCTCTTTGGGGGCGGTTTTGGCACCCGAGTGACTTTCTTCCATCCGCTAATGGAGAAGTCCCGTTCTGTCGATCGCTGATCTCTAAATCCTTAGGAATCGGTTTGATGCCTGATCGACTTTCCATCCGCCGATCCTGAGACCGGGCTCCAGAATTTGGGGAGAAACTCCTTGGTCCTCCGTAACGCTGCGGATATGCCGAGGACATCGACCCGTTTTGCGAAAATCGCTCCTGCAAACCTACAGTCTCCACCAGCGCTGTGAAGGACCGGTTGGTGGCCTTCTTCATTGGGCAGGGCGCCGAGGGTCGCCTCAGAGGACTTGGTGCGCGGAGCGTCCCACAGACGCCGCAGGTTTTTTTCCCCATCGAGGACATCCAGGCGCTATGTTATTTCTTCCCCCCACCCCCCAAAAAAAAACCAAAAAAAGAACTTTCGATTCCAGTTCAACGGTTTTTCGTCGGGATGTCTGCCCCAATTTGTGAATTTTGGTTCTCACGGACACTTTCCACTTAAAAAACAAGAGTCCCCGCCACGAAACGGGACAGTGCCACGTCCGGCTGTCCCAATGGTCTGCCTGCTGAGAACTGACACTGCCTTGAACCCTCCTGATGGCTCCCCCCCCTCCTTCCGCACTCGTGTCGGGGGGGGGAGGCGACTTCTGTCTCGCCCTCTCTCTTCCGGGACACTTTGACTTCCGAACCACCAGCCAATCGAGCGCTAGGTTCCTACCTACCTACCTGTACCGGCCAACCAATCAGCACCTCTCTTGTCACCCAGCCCAACCAAGCACGTACCTTTCAGGCCAGGGAGGGCTCGTTCCGATTGGACCAGCCGTTGCCTAGATACAGCGCACACACACTGAGGTGTGATTGGCTGAACCGAAGACCCTGCCCCAGGTGTGAGAGGGTACCTGGAGCGCTTGTCCTAATTTTCTTTCTTTCTTTTTTTCTTTTCTTTTCTAAAGTTTTGGTTTTTTTTTGGCTTGTTTTCTTTCGTGTTCTTAATTTAAATAGAGAAATTAAAAAGAAGAGAGAAAGGGAGAATTGGAGGGGTGGGGCGGGGGCGGGTGGATGGGTCCCATGACGGTTTAAAACGGAGGGGGGTCGTCCCCCCTCTCAGCTTTCTTCGTTTCTTAAAATGATGGGGAGTCTTTGGGCATTAAGCTTAGGAGGTGTGTTTCCTTCCCCCTCCCCAAATCCTTGCTCAAAGTAACCCCCTTTCTTGACGTTGGGTGGCGCCTGGTTTTCCATTCCCCTGCCCCCATTCCAGGGCCACCCGCTGCTCAGCCATGAAGTGGAGAATAACGGAGTCGGAAGGGACCTTAAGAGGTCTTCTAGTCCAACCGGCTGCTCGGGGTGGGGTGGGGGAGAGCGGGGCTGTCTTAAATTAAAAGGGAGAAGAGCCGCAAAACTTGGAACAAACAAAACACAATTTTAGAGAAAGGTCTGGGTCTCATTGGCTGTTGTGACAACCCCAAATTAGGTCGCAGGAGGCGTAGACAACTGAAAAGCCACACGGACAACGAATCAAATTTTGCTTTCTTGCAAACGTTTCATTACCCATGTTGTGGCCCTCCAGTAGAGGTGCCAGCAGATTCGGACAAGGAGGAAGTTGGGGAGGAACCTGGGCCAGTCCTGGGGTCTGGGGAAGGCTCTCAGGAAGGCTCTGTGTCCTCAGAGGCAGAGTGGGGTTCCAGTGCCGTATGCCAGTTATCAGCTGCCTTCGGAGTCAGACATCAGTGAGGCAGAAGAACAGCTGGAGCCTGTTCCCAGGGTGCGCATGCGCAGAGCGGCCAGACCAGAAGGGAAGAGCTATAGAACAGGGGTCAACTTGGGGAGTAAGGCCACAGGTGGACGATGAACGGCCCCTCCCAGAGGAAAGAAAAGAGGGAGCGCCAGGGGAGTGGAGTTTGCAGGAGGCCATTAGTTCCCTTCATTGGTTCGGGACTCTCCGAGACTCCTTGCCAAGTTTTGCACCAGCCTGGCCGCTCTCTACGCCAGATAAGGTCTGTGACCGTAAATCCTCCCTGGAAAGACTTCGCTGGGTGTGAAGGAGCAGAATTCGCAGCCAATTAATAAAAGGGGGTTTTGTCGGGACCAGGAGTTTGCTTCCTGCTCTCGGGAAGCCTCGGTCAGAACAAGCCAAAACTAGGTAACCCGATCAGTCTGTTCATTTAAGGACCGTTCCAAGTTACGACGGCATGGGGAAAAGTGCCTCGCGACTGTTTTTTCACAGTTACGACCTCGACAGCACCCCTGCCATCATGGGACTCAAAATCCAAGTGCTTGGCAACTGCTTCATATTTATGACCGTTGCTGCGTTCCCAAGGTCACGTGATCCCCTCTTTGTGACCTTCTGGAATGGAATAGAATATAGAATTCTTTATTGGCCAGGTGTGATTGGACTCACCAGGAATTTGTTTTTGGTGAGAATAGGACAGGATAGGATAGGATAAAATAGAACAGAATATGAATGGAATGGAACAGAAGTAGAATCAGAATAGAATAAGAATAGTAGAATAAGACTAGAATAAAATATAAGTAGAATAAGAATAGAGTAGAATAGGAATAGAAGTAGAATTAGAATGGAATGGAATAGAAGTAGAATAAGAATAGCATAGCATAGAATAGAATATAGAATTCTTTATTGGCCAGGTGTGATTGGACACACAAGGAATTTGTTTTTGGTGAGAATAGGACAGGATAGGATAGGATAAAATAGAACAGAATATGAATAGAATAGAACAGAAGTAGAATCAGAATAGCATAGAATAGAATAGGAATAGAATAGAACAGAAGTAGAAGAAGAATAGAATAGAATAGTAGAATAAGACTAGAATAAAATATAAGTAGAATAAGAATAAAGTAGAATAGAAGTAGAATAGGAATAGAAGTAGAATTAGAATGGAATAGAATAGAATAAAAGTAGAATAAGAAGAGAATGGAACAGAAGTAGAATAAGAATAGCATAGCGTAGAATAGAATATAGAATTCTTTATTGGCCAGGTGTGACTGGACACACAAGGAATTTGTTTTTGGTGAGAATAGGACAGGATAGGATAGGATAAAATAGAACACAATATGAATAGAATAGAACAGAAGTAGAATCAGAATAGAATAAGAATAGTAGAATAAGACTAGAATAAAATATAAGTAGAATAAGAATAGAGTAGAATAGGAATAGAAGTAGAATTAGAATGGAATGGAACAGAAGTAGAATAAGAATAGCATAGCATAGAATAGAATATAGAATTCTTTATTGGCCAGGTGTGATTGGACACACAAGGAATTTGTTTTTGGTGAGAATAGGATAGGATAAAATAGAACAGAAGTTGAATCAGAATAGAATAAGAATAGCATAGAATAGGAATAGAATAGAATAGTAGAATAAGACTAGAATAGAATATAAGTAGAATAAGAATAAAGTAGAATAGGAATAGAATAGGAATAGAATTAGAATGGAATAGAATAGAATAAAAGTAGAATAAGAATAGAATGGAACAGAAGTAGAATAAGAATAGCATAGAATAGAATATAGAATTCTTTATTGGCCAGGTGTGATTGGACAAACAAGGAATTTGTTTTTGGTGAGAATAGGATAGGATAGGATAAAATAGAACAGACTATGAATAGAATAGAACAGAAGTAGAATAAGAATAGAATAGAATAGAACAGAAGTAGAAGAATAGAATAGAATAGTAGAATAAGACTAGAATAAAATATAAGTAGAATAAGAATAGAGTAGAATAGAAGTAGAATTAGAATGGAATAGAATAGAAGTAGAAGAAGAAGAGAATGGAACAGAAGTAGAATAAGAATAGAATAGAATTTTTTATTGGCCAAGTGTGATTGGACGCACAAGGAGTTTGTCTTTGGCGCATATGCTCTCAGTGTGCATAAAGAAAAATAAAATAGAATACATTCATCAAGAATCATAAGATACAACACTTAGTGATAGTCATAGGTTACTAAGAAGCAATCAAATTAGACTAGGGAACAAATGAAACAATATAAATTTTAAAGATACAAGCAACATGGATATAGCCGTAAGTGGAAAGAGATAGGTACTAGGAAGGAAGAGAAGAAGAATAGTAATACAGTCAAGTAGATAATTTGACAGCGTTGTGAGGATTAGTTGTTTAGCAGAGTGATGGTGTTCGGGGGGAAAACCCTCCTTTTGTCTAGTAGTTCTGGTGTGCAATGAGAAAGCAGATTCACCATAACCGTGTTAGTAAGTTAAACCACTCCAGTGATTCCCTCAGGGTGGATAAAAATCGATTTAAAATGTTTTTTTTAAATGGACTATTATTTTTTTGTTTGAAATCGGATTTTTTAATTGAAATCAGATTTTTTAAAATCAAATTTAATAAAATGCTTTTGGAGTAAAAAAAAAAAATCTTATCTAAAGATAGTTTCCTATTTAAGATGCATTCATCATTTAATTTCTTCAGCGTGAAATGGATCTCAGTTGTCTAGCATGAAGCCTGTATTATATCCTGCAAGATTTACATTTTGGGTAAACTCATTCCCATGAATCTGCAAGCCGAGATAATAACAGGCGCTGCCTTGGATGCATTCACACAATTTCACAGCTTGCTTTTTTTTTAAAAAAAAAAACACGATTTAAATCAAGCCCTTTTTACTAGTGATTTTTCAGTCCCGTGATTTAAAACCGCCTCGATGTAAATCAAACCCACCCCGGATTCCCTTAACAACGGTAGCAAGGAAGGTCGTAAAACGGGGCAAAACTCACTTCACGCCCGTCTCAACAGCAGAAATGTTGGTGCTCAATTGCGGCCGTAAGTCGAGGACTAATCTAGAAATCAGTCATTTCAATCCTGAGCTACAAAAATTCTCCTTTTATTGAGAGTTGCCCAATCTCTCCTTTAAAAGGGATGGAGGACCCACAACTTCTGGAGACCCACTGATTCATTGTTCGAAGGGTCATGAAGTCCCTCCTTCAGCTACAGGGTAGTCCTCACTTAACAACCACCGGAGAGCCCAAAATTTACGTTGCTGAGTGAGAAATTTGCGAGGTGAGTTTTGCCCCGTGCTACGATTTTGCCCCAGTTTTTAACTGAACGGTTCCCGTTGTTAAGTTAGGAGCACGGTCGTTAAGTGCTTTCCCCGTTGATTTTGCTCAGTGGAAGGCCGCAAAAGGGGATCACGGCAATCGTCATAAATGGGAGTCAAGTGTGCCAAGCATCTGAATGTAAATCATGTGACCATGGGGAATGCTACAATGGTCGTAAGTGTGAAAAATGATCCTGTCGCTTTTTTCAGTGCCGTTCGGTCACTAAATGAACTGTTGTAAATTGAAGAATACTGACTTGTGGACTTCAGCTCCCAGAATACCTGAGTCAGCCATGCTGGCTCAGGAATTTTGGGAGTTGAAGTCCACAAGTCCTGAAAGGGCCACACTTCCCCAGGCTGGCTCAGGGATTCTGGGAGTTGAAGTCCACAAGTCCTAAAAGGACCATACTTCCCCAGGCTGGCTCAGGGATTCTGGGAGTTGAAGTCCACAAGTCATAAAGGCCACACTTTCTCAGACTGGCTCAGGGATTCTGGGAGTTGAAGTCCACAAGTCATAAAGGCCACACTTTCTCAGACTGGCTCAGGGATTCTGGGAGTTGAAGTCCACAAGTCCTGAAAGGGCCACACTTCCCCAGGTTGGCTCAGGGATTCTGGGAATTGAAGTCCACAAGTCCGGAAAGGGCCATACTTCCCCAGGCTGGCTCAGGGATTCTGGGAGTTGAAGTCCACAAGTCCTAAAAGGGCCAGACTGGCTCAGGAATTCTGGGAGTTGAAGTTCACAAGTCATAAAAGGGCTGTAGTTCACACCTCTGAACTACATAATTAGGATTACTTGAAGAATGTCCTATAACTGAATAAATGTTGCAGCTAGGTAAAATCTCTGCAAAATACCAGAGGGATTAAAAGGTCCAAGTTTTAAACATGTCCGTTATGTTGAACCTACTCCAAGGGTTAAAATGGCTAAAATTCAAAACTGTTTCTATATTATTCTCCATTCTTTTCCCCCCCCTCTGACCACAAGTTGATAGTCTGTCTTAATGAATTTGGCAAGCCTGACCATCAAAGCCGGTTATATAAAAACACGTAAGGGGAAACCCACTGCTAGCAATTCTTTATTGTATACTTTTTCTTTTCTATTTTTCTCTTTGATATAATTTTGCCCACTTTCTGGATTTTTAGTTACATATTTATTTTAGATAGATGGTGGGTGGGTGGATAGATAGGTAGATATAAAAATAAATACGTAACACAAAATCCAGAAAGTGGGCAAAAAAAATCATATATGGATATACTAATGAATTGCTGGATACGACAGACAGATAGATTAGATTAGATTAGATTAGATTAGATTAGATAGCTACGATGGATGGATGGATAGATACAGTAGGTAGGTAGATGTAGAAATAGAAAGATACAGTGGATGGATGGATATAACTAAAACTGCAGAAAGTGGGCAAAAAAAATCATGTATGGATATACTAATCAATTGCCAGATACAATAGATAGATCGGTAGATTAGATAGATACGGTAGATAGATGATAGATAGATAGATGATAGATAGATAGATGATAGATAGATAGATAGATAGATAGATAGATAGATAGATAGATAGAGGATGGATGGATGGATGGATGGATGGATGGATAGGTAAATACGGTAGGTAGATACAGGATAGATTAGATAGATAGATACAATATATACAATAGATAGCTACGATGGATGGATAGATAAGTAAATATAGTAGGTAGATTCGGTATAGATTGATTGATTGATAGAATAGATGATAGATTAGATGTAGAGATAGAAAGATACAATGGATGGATGGATATAGCTAAAATTCCAGAAAGTAGGCAAAAGTATTTCCTATATGGATATACTAAAGAATTGCTAGATACAATAGATAGATAGGTAGATTAGATAGATACGATAGATAATAAATGATACCATAGATAGATAGATAGATAGATAGATAGATAGATAGATGATAGATAGATAGATAGATAGATGATAGATAGATGATAGATAAATAGATAGATAAATAGATAGATAAATAGATAGATAAATAGATAATAAATGATACCATAGATCAGCCATGGCGAACCTTTTTTGGCTTGCGTGCCACAAGTGGGGGGAGCGCAGGGGGGTCGTGTGCGGGCGTGCCGCACCCATAATGCAATACGTGACCGCCCAGTGTGCATGTGCGCACAACAGGCGTGGCCCCCCCATTTTTACATGCTTTTTTCGCCCTCCCCAGGAGGCCCTCCAGAGGCTTTATAGGAGCCTGGGGAGGGTGAAAAGAGCCTCCCATGCCCCCCAGGAGGCCCTCCAGAGGCTTCAGGGACCATCTGGAGGCTTCCCTGAAGCCTTCGGAACGCTTAAAACGACCCTTGAGCAATCCGGAAGTGACTTCCGGTTTGCTTGGAGGGTCGTTTTGAGCGCTCCAAAGGCTTCAGGGAAGCCTCCGGATTGTCCCTGAGGCCTCCGGAGGGCCTCCGGGGGGGTGGGGGAGGCTCTTTTTGCCCTCCCCAGTCTCCTATAAAGCCTCTGGAGCCTGGGGAGGGCGAAAAATGGCTTCAAAAAAGGGTGAAATCAGCTGGCCAGCACGCACATGCGCGCTGGCCAGCTGACAGGGCAGCGCTCGCGTGCCCTGACATGGCTCCGCGTGCCACCTGTGGCACGCGTGCCATAGGTTCACCATCACTGCCATAGATAGATACGATAGATAGAAACGACAGATAGATAGATAGATACAATAGATACAATAGGTAAATAGATAGGATAGATAGATATAATGGATGGATGGACAGATAGGTAAATACAGTAGGTAGATTCAGTTTAGATTGATTGATTGATTGATTGATAGAATAGATGTAGAGATAGAAAGATACAATGGATGGATTGATATAACTAAAATTCCAGAAAGTGGGCAAAAGTATATATGGATATACTAAAGAATTGCTAGATACAATGATAGGTAGGTAGATTGGATAGATACGATAGATAGATTGATAGGTAGGTAGGTAGATAGATAGATAGATAGATAGATAGATAGATAGATAGATAGATAGATAGATAGATAGATAGATAGATAGATGATAGATAGAATAGATAGCTACGATGGATGGATAGAAGGATAGATAGGTAAATATAGCAGGTAGATTTGGTATAGATTGGTTGATTGATTAATTGATAGAATAAATGATGGAATAGATGTGGAGATAGAAAGATACAATGGATGGATGGATATAACTAAAAATCCTGAAAGTGGGCAAAAGTATTTCATATATGGACATACTAAAGAATTGCTAGTGGCGGGTTTCTCCTATGCTTGCGTGTGCTTTCAATTCCCATCATTTCCAGTCAGTGCAGGACAGGGTAGGCTGGCTGGGGATAATGGTACCTGTAATCCCATGCAGCTGAGACCCAAGAGTTTGGGCCTCCACACCGACTTCAGCCTTTGCTTTCACTCCTGCTTCCCTTTTTTTTTCATTAAAAGCATCCAGTCATCTGTCCATAATACAGAATTTTTTTAAAAAATAACACTGAGGAGAAACTATTAAAAGCAGGAAATATAACCATGGAATTCTTTCTTTTTTTTAATTAAAACCTTTCTGGAGCAAATTATGAAAACAATAGTTTGCCTGTTGAAAGTATTCCTAAAATCGTGAAATTTTCCGAATAAAAAGGAGACCCAAGTAGAACTGGTAATTGTTCCTTAATTTGGTGCCACCGCTAACAAGGCCACGTGGGTTTTGCCCACTGGTCACTAGCGGGATGTGGATTTTCGTCTTAAATAGAACGGGGTGTTATTTTTCCTCAGTTACATTTAATTCCTAACCCTGGAGTAGTTTTAGCTCCGGAAACATTTACGCCCATAAAGGAGAATATTTACAGTTCGGGGTTGAACTGTGTGGTGAATGCTGGAAACCTCCCTCCTTTCCGAACATTGATGACGTTACCTAGGTCGGCAACGAAACGTCTGCAAGGAAACAAAGCCCAAACCACAGAACCGTTTCAATTTCTCGTACCCCTGAGGACTAGAAACCCAGTTTAGACCTCCTGAAAGATCAAATAGAGCATGAATCTCCAACCTTGGCAACTTTAAGACTGGTGGACTTCAACTCCCAGAATGCCTCAGCCGGCTTTAGCTAAACCTGGCTGAGGCATTCTGGGAGTTGAAGTCTACCAGTCTTAAAGCTTTAGCTAAACCCAGCTGAGGCATTCTGGGAGTTGAAGTCTACCAGTCTTAAAGCTTTAGCTAAACCTGGCTGAGGCATTCTGGGAGTTGAAGTCTACCAGTCTTAAAGCTTTAGCTAAACCTGGCTGAGGCATTCTGGGAGTTGAAGTCTACCAGTCTTAAAGCTTTAGCTAAACCTGGCTGAGGCATTCTGGGAGTTGAAGTCCACCAGTCTTAAAGCTTTAGCTCAAGCCGGCTGAGGCATTCTGGGAGTTGAAGTCCACCAGTCTTAAAAGCTTTAGCTCAAGCCGACTGAGGCATTCTGGGAGATGAAGTCCACCAGTCTTAAAGCTTTAGCTAAAGCCGACTGAGGCATTGTGGGAGTTGAAGTCCACCAGTCTTAAAGTTGCCACGGTTGGAGACTCCTGAAATAAGAGAATGTTCTAAAAGGGTTTCTAGTCCTCATGAGGGCCGCTTCCGGGGATTCCCACTCCCAATTGTGGACCTCCCTAGACGGCAGGGGCCACGTGCAAATAAACTGACCAGATTTGGTGGTCAGTTAGGGGAGGCAGGATTCTACCCTCTCCACTTCATTGCCGAGGCAGCAGGAGACCCCTTGGCCCCTCCCCCACCCCTTCATCTGGGCCCCTCCATTATTTAGGCCTACTCTCCCCCTTCCCTCCCCCTTTGATGTCCCTCAGATGCGACGGCCGCTTTCCAAATCCCCGATACTGACGTGACTTCCCCCTCTACACGGGGTTTTCTTTCTTTCTTTGTCTTTCTCCCCTCCCTCCCTCTCTCTCTCTCTCTCTGTGCCCTTCCCTTCTTCCTTCCCTTTCTCCACAGGGTTCGACTCAGCCCAAGGCCTTCAAGAGGAAAATCTCCGTCGTCTGTAAGTAAAAGGGGCAGGTTGTCCGCCCGTTGAGCTCAACCCTCCCTTGACCGCTTGGTGAGACATCTCAAAAGGGTTGGGGGGTCCTCTGGAGTCCCACCTCCTGAAAGCTGAGGCAACTTTAAGACTTGTGGACTTCAACTCCCAGAATTCCTCACCTCAGCATTGTTGGCTGAGGCATTCTGGGAGTTGAAGTCCACAAGTTGCCATGGTCGGAGATTGGCTGAGGAATTGTGGGGATTGAAGTCCATAAGTGCTAAGGTTGGAGGCTGAGGAATTCTGGGAATGGGAGTTGAAGTCCACAAGTCTTACACTTGCCATGGTCAGAGACTGGCTGAGGCATTCTGGGGGTTGAAGTCTACAAGTGTTAAACTTGCCATGGTTGGAGACTGGCTGGGGCATTCTGGGAGTTGAAGTCCACAAGTCTTAAACTAGCCATGGTCAGAGACTGGCTGAGGCATTCTGGGGGTTGAAGTCCACAAGTCTTAAACTTCCTATGGTCGGAGATTGGCTGAGGCATTCTGGGAGTTGAAGTCCACAAGTCTTAAACTTGCCATGGTTGGAGACTGGCTGAGGCATTCTGGGAGTTGAAGTCCACAAGTCTTAAACTTGCCATGGTTGGAGACTGGCTGAGGCATTCTGGGAGTTGAAGTCCACAAGTCATAAACTTCCCATGGTCAGAGATTGGCTGACGCATTCTGGGAGTTGAAGTCCACAAGTCATAAACTTCCCATGGTCAGAGATTGGCTGACGCATTCTGGGAGTTGAAGTCTACAAGTCTTAAACTTGCCATGGTCAGAGACTGGCTGAGGCATTCTGGGAGTTGAAGTCCACAAGCCTTAAACTTGCCATGGTGGGAGACTAGCTGAGGAATTCTGGGGGTTGAAGTCCACAAGTCTTAAACTTCCTATGGTCGGAGATTGGCTGAGGCATTCTGGGAGTTGAAGTCCACAAGTTGAATCGTCAGAGACTGTGGCTGAGGAATTGTGTGGGTTGAAGTCCACAAGTCTTAAAAGTAGCCAAGGTTGGAGACCTTTGCTTTAAGGAGTGGGAGAGCACATGTCTTCTGCTGAGATGGAAGGAGGGTGGACATTCCCATGCTTCCCCCAGAGAAGACAAGGTCACTCTCCAGAGCAGAATGCAAGGGATTGTAGCCTTGAAAAAAAATCTGGGCTTTGGAGAGGGAGCCTCAAGTCACATTCCCGCAGTGGAGGCCGGTGGGATTAAATACCCCTCCTATGCATTTACATTAAATACATTAAATTAAATACAGTTAAATACACTGGTTACAAATTAAACACACTGAAATATAGTTAGTCCTCACTTAACAATCAGTCTCTTAGCAACCGGCTGAAGTTACAACTTGAGCTTTCCAGAAAGGTGCTCGTTTGTTAAGATTTTTAGCCCACTTTTATAAGTAAAAAAATGGCAAACATACTCTTTCCTCCCCCTGTTTTTTCCACCACAACAACAAAAACCCTGTGAGGCAGGTTGGACTGGAAAAGACAGACTGGGGCCAAGTCACCCAGTTGGCTTTTCTGCCTAAAACGGGACTAGAACTCCCAATCTCCTGGTGATTGGCCCACCCAGCCAGCTTTCATGCCTTGAGGTGGGACTAGAACTCCCAATCTCCTGGTGATTGACCCAAAGTCGCCCAGCCAGCTTTCTTGCCTTAAGGCGGGACTAGAACTCCCAGTCTCCTGGTGATTGGCCCACCCAGCCAGCTTTCTTGCCTGAAGGCGGGACTAGAACTCCCAATCCCCTGGTGATTGGCCCAAAGTTGCCCAGCCAGCTTTCTTGCCTTAAGGCGGGACTAGAACTCCCAATCTCCTGGTGATTGGCCCAAAGTCGCCCAGCCAGCTTTCTTGCCTTAAGGCGGGACTAGAACTCCCAATCCCCTGGTGATTGGCCCAAAGTCGCCCAGCCAGCTTTCTTGCCTTAAGGCGGGACTAGAACTCCCAATCTCCTGGTGATTGGCCCAAAGTCACCCAGCCCACTTTGATGGGACGGGATGTGTTATTTTTAAAGGTATGCCTGGTAAAATATTTTTATTTTTTTCAATGATACCATCCTCTGCACCAATTGTTCCATCCAGATTGCTATACGTAGTATGGGGGTAGCAGAAACAGAATCCATTTAATGCCTGTAGTAATGAAGACAGCTGTGATTTTACTAGGAACGGCTTTCTCAACCTCAGGCCTTTTAAGATGGGTGGACTTCAACTCCCAGGATGTTATGCTTTGCTGGCTGGGGAATTCTGGGAATTGAAGTCCACCCATCTTAAAAGGGTCTAAGGTTGAAAAAAACTGAAGTAGATTCTTTTTTTTTAATCCTAATAGATAGCCCTCAACGTACAACCATTCATTTGAACTTAGAGCAGCATTGAAAAAGAGTGACTTGCGACCATTTTTCTGACTTATGACCGTTGTTCACACGGCCATGGCAGCATCCCCATTAATCAACATTCGAGCACTTGGCCACCGGTTCATATGTATGACGGTCGCAGCGTCCCGGGGTCATGTGATCCCCTGTTGCAGCCTTCTGACAAGCAAAGTCAATGACAGCCAGTTTTGCTTAACGGCTGTGGCAAGAAACTCAATTGTCTCGCTTAGCAACAAATTTTGGGCTCCCTTGTTGTAAGTCGAGGACTACTGTATTGGCAGATCATGCAGAAGAGGGCATGGGATTTAGGGAAAGCGGGTGGGCGTGAACTGACTCGCTCACTCGAGCCACCTCAAGAAAAAACCTGCCTCCAACCATGTCCTGAGGAAACTGCTCCAGTTATTAATTCCTTCCCTCCCTCCCTCGCTTTTAGCATCCTCCGTAGCCAAAGGGCCGGTCGCCACAAACAGTGACACCGAAGGAAGCCAGCCGGTGGGCCGCAAACGGCGCTGGGGTTCCAGCACCGCCACGACCCAGAAGAAACCTTCGATCAGCATCACCACTGAATCCCTCAAGGTAACCGTCTGGCTGGGACAAAAGTCGAACTCCGGGACAGCCGAGATCCGAACCCTGATGTGCTTTTTCTCCTTCCTTCCTCCTCCAGAGCCTGATCCCAGAGATTAAGCCGCCGCTGGGAGGCCAGGAAGCTGTGGTGGACCTTCACGCCGACGACTCCCGCATCTCGGAAGACGAAGCCGAGCGCCACTTGGAAGAGCCAGCTCACGAGAAAGCGCTCAAGATCTGCCGTACTGTCACGCAGGTTGGTGCTGGGGAGGGCAACGGTAGTAGCTCCCGATCGGTCCCCAGGACGGAAGCGGCACTCGGGCGCGAGACTCGCCGAGCCACAAAGTTGCCCGCTCACCGGACAGCCGATTTGTTCAACTCCGTTGTTTTTACAGCTCTCGCGTCTCCCATCGATTTCCGGGGTGGTGAACGGCCAATCTCCCGTAAACAAAATCATTAAGGCAGATACTAATTGCAGAGCGGAGGCGATGCTCGGATTTAGACACGGGGAAAACTAAAAATACCCTAAAACCTTCTTCTGACCTAGGTTTCCTTAACAAGCATGAAGCAGAGTCTTGGTCCCGGGTAAAACCTCTTTTATTTACACAACTGTGAATTCCTTTCCTTCACAGTCCATAAAGACTTGGCAAACAGCCTTTCGGAGGAATATTTATCCACACGAACCTTATCTCGCTTGGAGAGCTGCCAGATAACTAGTTTCCACACACGGGGCAAGGCAACACTTGACACAACTGTGAATTCCTTTCAGTCACAGTCTACAAGGCTTAGCAAACAGTCTTTCCGAGGAATGTTTATCCACACGAACCTTATCTCGCTTGGCGAGCTGCCAGATAACTAGCTTCCCAAGGCAGGGCAAGGCCACATTTGGCACAGAGTCTCTTATAGTCACAAACAGAACTTTCCACTCTTGAAACGACCGAAGGAACGAATTGCTTCCTGCAAAAGCCCCCTCCCCGTTCACTCAACCCTGCTTCCTTAGTTGTTCTTGTCTTCTGGTAGCTCTGCGCATGTGCATACTGGGAACAGGCTCCAGCTGTTCCTCTGTCTCACTGCTATCTAGGCTCCCTCTCTACCTCCGACGCAGAACCCTCGTCTGACCTTTCCTCAACCCCCAGGACTGGCCCATCTTCCTCCCCAACCTCCTCACTGCCTGACTGTGCTGCCAGCCTTCCACGCATGCACCTGTCCTCAAAAACGTGTCTAAATAGGACAGCATTGAGCCGGGGTGGATGGATGTGGCCACACGCGATTTCCACTGCCACTTCGGGTGAACCAGTCCAAACCGGCTGAATACCAACCCTGACAACCACCCCTTGTCCCCACCCAAAATTTGGCTACTGAAGATCGCTTTGCCAACAGAGGCAGGAAAGAGAGAGGAGCCACTGTTGCCTCTCTGCGTGTATAGACCAAACTCAGCTTGCCAGGAACACTGATGATGTTACCTAAGTTGGTAACGAAACGTCTGTAATCCATTTTTAGCAACTCCACGGAATATAAGATTAATTCTATGGATTTGCCATTGAAGCAATTGAAAATCTGCATATAAAGAAGAGCGGGTCCACTTATTCTCCAAAGCACCCAAAAACGAGACAAAAAACAATCGATAGAAACTAATCAAGGAGAGAAAAGCAACCTAGAATTACCGTATTTTTCAGATTATAAAACGCACTTAAATTTAGGAGAGGAAAATAACCCAAAAAAGGTTTTTGGTCTTCGCGTGCCGCATTTTCAGCCCTTCTTCGGGGGCCTTTTTTCAGCTGTTTTCCAGCCTTTTTTCTACTCATTTTCGGCACATTTTTTGGCCCTTTTTCGAGGCATTTTGGCTCATTTGGGAGGGGTTGCCCATTTGGGGGGCTTTTTTTGCTCTTTTTGAGGCTTTTTTTTTTTTTTGGCTCTTTTGTAATGCTTTTTTCAGCCCGTTTTTGAGGCTTTTTCAGCCCGTTTCCCCCCAAAAAATAACGGGCTGAAAAAAGCCTCAAAAATGGGCTGAAAAAAGGCGTGAAAACAAGGCGTGCAAAGGCCAAAAAACGGGTGGGCGGGGCTTCAGCAATATTCAGTCTATAAGATGCATAGACGTTTTCACCCCCTTTTGGGAGGCAAAAAAGTGTGTCATACTCCGAAAAATACGGTAAGTAGGAATTTTCTGACAGTGAGGACAATTAATCAGTGGAACAGCTTGCCACCAGAAGTTGTAGTACTCCAACACTGGAGGTTGTAGGGTAAAATAGGATAGAATAGAACAGAGCAGAACAATGAAGCGGGCAAGAGATGATGGATGGATGATTTCTTTTGTTGTTATTCTGATTTGCTTTTCCTTTTCTCTCTCTCCTCTTTTTTTTTAGGTTGGTGACATGATTAGCAGTTAGATAGGGAAGAAAGAAACAGTTGTTTAATCAAGTGTGATGTGATGAAAAGCTAGAATAAGCGACAGAAATAAGAGAAGGGGGAATATTAATGTATACATTTTTATAAAACAAAAAGAAAGTAATGACGGGGAAATGGGGAACGATTGAGCCGTGATAGTTTGTAACCTAATATAAAGGTATATTATTATTAGAAATGCCTAAGTTGATGGAATGTAATAATTATGATTAAGTTTATTAGCTTTATTTATATTAAAATATATGACACCCAGGTGTCACGCTGTTCGCGCATTGATTTGAGATATTTATAAAAAAATAAAACAAAATAAGACTTGGAAAAAAGAGTAGAACAGAATGAGAAAGAATGGAATAGAAAATATTGAGTTGGGAGATTGCTAATCCCTGGTTTAGAGCAAAACGTTGTTTTGTCATATTCAGCCTGGTCCCTTCCAGGCTGAGAAACTCGGTCCCATTCTTCCCTCCCAGGTGGTCCCGGTCGAAGGGCAAGAGAACGGCCAAGGGGAGGAAGAGGAAGAGGAAGAAGAGGAGGAGAAGGTCCACGAGGAAGAGCAGCCGGAGTCGGCGCCCGTTATCGCTGTAGAGACGGTGGTTCTGCCTCCCCCCGTAGAGCATGAAGTCAAAAAAGGTATCTCGGGGGATGATCGGCAGAAGAGGGGAAGCGATTCACACACACACACACACACACACCCCGACAGGTAAGACTCACCTATGGACTTCTGTCTCTCTTGGCTCCCGCAGTCACACTGAGCGACACCCTCACCCGGCGGTCCATCAGCCAGCAACGTTCTGGAGTCTCCATTACCATCGATGACCCCGTCCGCACGGCCCAGGTCCCCTCCCCACCACGGGGCAAGATCAGCTGTATCGTTCACATCTGCAACCTTGTGAGTATTTGAGGGGGACGCTGTAACTATTTGGGGTTTTCTTTTCGGAGGCATCGGGTGGTGCAGTGGTTAGAGTACGGTACGGCAGGCTACTTCTGCTGCCTGCCGGCTGCCTGCAGTTTGGCAGTTCGAATCTCGCCAGGTTGACTCAGCCTTTCATCCTTCTGAGGTGGGTAAACGGAAGACCCAGATTGTTGGGGTCAAGAGGCCAACTCTGTAAAACGGTTTAGAGAGGGCTGTAAAACAGCATATACACCGTGTTTCCCCCTAAAATAAAACCGGGTCTTAATATTATATTTTTTTCTCCAAAAGATTATTTTCTGGTTAGGTCTTATTTTGGGGAAATACAATATGAATTGCCTCCGTCTGGCTCAGGGATCTGCAACCTTAAACACTCAAAAGAGCCACTGAGATCGATTTTCCACAGAAAAGAAATCACCGGGATGCCACAAAAGCTTTCCGGTGCCTGACTATCGTATTTTTCGGAGTATAAGACGCACCGGAGTGCAAGACACACCAAGGTTTTGAAGAGGCAAATTTTTTTAAAAAAGTTTTTGCACTCTGCAAACCTCCCTAAAATGGCCCATTTTTTGCGAAAACGACCCCGTTTCCCCCCCCCCCCCAAAAAAAGGCATGAATAACCTTTAGGGGACTTGCAAAGTGCTCCTGGGTGGATGGGGGAAGCAAAAACAAACAAAAATGGCCCATTTTTAGTTAAAAAAAAGGGGGGGGCATGGATAGCCTTTAGGAAGCTTATAGAGTGCTCCTGGGGGCTGCGGGGGCTGTAAAATTGAGCAAAAACCGGGCTTTTTTTGCTCATTTCTGCCCTCCCCAGCCCCCAGGAGCTCTCTAAAAGCTTCCTGCAAGCTTTGCACGGGCATTTTGGGGAAGGGACAGGGTTTCAAGAGACAAAAAAATGCTGTATTCAGTGTATGAGACGCACCCAGATTTTCAGCCTCTTTTTTTTTAGGGAAAAAGGTGCGTCTTATACTCTGAAAAATATGATATTTCCTGAGCGGCCACAAAACTACCATATGTAGTTGAATTAAACATTCTGTTTTCTAATGAAACTTTTCTTGGATTTATGCATGGTTGGCCTACCGGGGGGTCGAAAAGCTCAATAAATTGCACGCCATGGGTGTCGCACCTTGGTGATTGCGAGGCATATTTTGAGCAACAGGGAGCCGCAGCAGAGAGATGAAGGAGCCACATGTGGCTCCGGAGCCGCAGTTTGCTGATTCCTGGTCTGGCTGATGATTTTAACAGGCTTATTTTGGGGATAGGGCTTATATTCCAAGCATATTTTGAGCAATAGGGAGCCGCAGCAGAGGGATGAAAGAGCCACATGCGGCTCCGGAGCCGCAGGTTGCTGATTCCTGGTCTGGGTGATGATTTTAACTGCCTTATTTTTGGGATAGGGCTTATATTCCAAGCATATTTTGAGCAATAGGGAGCCGCAGCAGAGGGATGAAAGAGCCACATGCGGCTCCGGAGCCGCAGGTTGCTGATTCCTGGTCTGGCTGATGATTTTAACGGGCTCGTTTTTGGGATAGGGCTTATATTACATGTATCCTGGGAAAAAATCATGCTAGAGTTTATTTTCGGGAAAACACGGTTAAGTCTGCTATTGCTATCAGGAGCCTTTCTTAATCCTCGGATCTTTGTCCATGCGGATAGGTGAGGCCCTTCACCCTGGGGCAACTGAAGGAGCTGCTGGGCCGGACGGGCACCCTGGTGGAGGAGGCGTTTTGGATCGACAAGATCAAATCTCACTGCTACGTCACAGTGAGTCTTTGGGCTTCCTCCTCCTCTTCCGCTAGAAATTCTCCTTTCCAGAAAAATTGGCATTTCCCGCAATCGATTCCCGCTCTGCTCAGGCGGGCTTTGGATCTCAGATGGTGCGTTTTTGTTCGTGACGCTGCTTGATGCGAAAACGCCGTCCGGGTTTTTGAAAAGGAATTGAGAGAGAATTTTCAAGCAAGCTTTCCTTTCGGGGGAATTTTTTAAGTGGAATGCTTACGGGAATTCTCTTAGGATCCAAGTCACGGTTGTCCCAAAAGGCAGCTGGACTTTTCCTGGGTTTTTTTCCCCTCCCTTGAAAATGTTTCGCTTCTCATCCAAGAAGCTTCTTCGGTTCAGTTTAAGAGGGACAATTCGGGATTTGGGGAGCAGTGGGGAGAAATAGTTGGAAACACATCTCTCCTCTCTCTTTCTCTCCCGTTTTTCTTTCTCCCCCTTTCTTTCTTTCTCCCCTCTTTCTCCTCCTCTTTTTCTCTTCTCTTTTTCTCTGTTATCTTTCTCCTTCTCTTCTCTTTTTTCTTTCTCTGCCTCTCATCTCTTTCTTTCTCTTTTTTTCTCTCTCTTCCCCTTTCTTTCTCTTTCCCCTTCTCTACTCTCTTTTTCTCTCTCCTCTTTCTTTCTCTCTGTCACTCCTCTCTTTCTCTATCTTTCTTCCTTTTTCTCCCCTTTGGCTCTCTTTCTCTCCCCCCCCCCCTCTGTCTTTCTTCCTTTTTCTCCCCTCCGGCTCTCATTCTCTCTCTTTTTCTCTGTCCTCTTTCTCCCTCTCTTCTCTTTCTTCTCTTCCCCCCCCCCCCCCCGGCTCTCTTTCTCTCTCCCCCCTCTCTTTCTCTCTCTCCTCTTTTTCTCTCCTCTTTCTTTCTCTCCCCTCTCGTTCTGTCTCTCTCCCCATCTCTGTCTCTTTATCTCTTCCCCCAATTTTTGCCTTTCAGTATTCAACAGTGGAAGAAGCCGTCGCGACGCGAAACGCCCTCCATGGGGTCAAGTGGCCACAGTCTAACCCCAAGTTTTTATCTGCTGATTTTGTGGAGCAGAATGAGGTACGGAGCCCAAACGGGGAACAAAGACATGGGATGGGTGGAGGGGGTGTCCTTTATCCCCCACCCCGCTGCCCCCCTCCCCCCGTGCACTGGAGTTTGGTGCAAGAAAGTGAAACAGGAATATATGCTCCAAAAACGATGGGGTTTTTTTAGAAGACGCTTCTAGAAGACTCACATTTACGACGGTTGCAGCGTCCTGGGGTCAAGCGATTCGCCTTTTGTGACCTTCTGACAAGCAGAATCAATGGGGAAGCCAGATTCACTTAACAACTGTTAGAGGTAGTCCTCAACTTACAACCACAATTGAACCCAAAATCTCTGTGGCTAAGCAAGACGGTCATTAAGTGAGTTTTGTTCTATTTTATGAACTTTTGTTGTTAATGAACCACTGCAGTTGTTAACCCAAGTGTTGAGTGAATCTGGCTTCCCCATTGACGTCACTTGACAAAAGGTGATCCCATGACTCCAGGACACTGCAACCGTCATAAATATGAGTCAGTTGCCAAGCGTCTGAATTTGGATCGCGTGACCACGGGAGATGCAACGGTCACAAGTCACTTTTTTCAGTCCCGTGACAGCTTCATTAAATCATCTTCTTTTAATAACCCCATAATCCCTTGCGGGATGGAATCTGGGCAACTGAATGGATCTCAGTGTTTAGTGGCCAGATACCCTTCCTGTTGCCATTGCGGAGTTCTATTCAGCAGATGTATATTCTCAACATCCCCAGAGAGAGAAATATCTGCCTCTACCTAGGAACGAACTCGCTTAGCAATCAAACATTTTAGAATCCCGGAGGGGGGGGGGAACGGATTCGTTTACTGGTCATAAGTCGAGGACTACCTGTACATTACCGCCATAAGGTAACATTTCTTACCTTACTCGCTAGTATGATTTTGTATCTCAAGAGAGCTTCCACCTGCTTACCTGAGGCCCTTCCTTTCTCTTCCTCAGCTGGATTTCCATCGCGGCCTTCTGGCCGAACGTCCCGCAGAGGCCAAGGCGGATGACGCGCCCACCTTCCCAGGGGTGGGCCCGAGCACGCGAGGCGAACGGGAGCTGTCCCGGCGCTCGGAGGCACGGGAGCGGGAGGCGGCTGTGCGGGAGCAGTGGGCCGAACGGGAGCGAGAGATGGAGCGCCGGGAGAGGACCCTGGCGGAGCGTGAATGGGATCGGGACAAAGTGCGCGAGGGCCCCCGCTCTCGCTCCCGGTCCCGAGAGAGACGCCGCAAGGAGCGGCCCAAATCGAAGGAGAAGAAAGCAGAGAAGAAAGGTAACAGGAGAGAGAGAGAGAGTTTGGTCTAATGGTTAAGGCACCAGGCTAGAAACTGGACAAGCATGAGTTCTAATCCCGCCCTAGCCATGAAAGCCAGCTGGGTGACTGGGCCAATTACGAGGAGAGTGGGAGTTCTAGTCCCGCTTTGGGCATGAAAGCCAGCTGGGTGACTTTGGTCCAATCACCAGGAGACCGTGAGTTCTAGTCCTGCCTTAGGCATAAAAACTTGGCTGGGTGACTTTGGTCCAATCACCAGGAGACTGGGAGTTCTAGTCCCACTTTAGGCATAAAAACTCATCTGGGTGACTATAGGCCAGTCCCTCCCTCTGCCTAACCCACCTCACAGGGTTTTTGTTGGGAAAACAGGAGGAGGAAGCCTTGTTAAATATATTTGCCATCTTGAGTTGTTTATAAAAAATAATAAAGGCAGAATATAAATTAAATAAATTTGCCTCTTCCGAGCTAGAGGGAAGCTTGTGGGGGGGGGGCAGCCCCCCCAACATCCCTAGAATCATGGTCGCCTACTTGGAGGTCCAACGTTTAAGTTTGAAGCGACGAACTTCCATGGAGATTCGCCATCAACACCCAGGCCATCGTCGTCCCAAAGCTGCTTTTCCAAAAGACAACCGTCCTTCCCCACCCCTCCTCCTCTTGAAAATGTTTCGCTTCCCCTCCCAGGAGATTCTGCTGTTCTTCAGAAAGCTGCTTCTTGGAGGAGAAGCAAAATGTTTTCCAGGAAGAACCAAGAAAACTCCCGTTGCTTTTGGGGAAAGCACTTTGTGGGTTTTCTGCTGTGAATGTAGGGATAACGTCCCGGGAGGGGGGGGGGGGCTCGTGTAGATTTAATCCTATTAACCAGGGATCGGCAATCTTAAAACACTCAAAAGAGACGCGAAAGTCCTCATTGGAGGCTCCCTGTTGAATTCTGGAGCCGACCGAAAGTCCAGTTCCCCCACTATAAGAGTCTCCTCCCGGCGGAGCATCCTTTTTCCTCAACCTGTCCTAACCGAAAGCCCTCTCAATTGTGAGGCCAACGGGTGACAGGGAGCCGCAGCAGAGGGATGAAAGAGCCACATGCGGCTCCAGAGCCGCAAATGGACAAACTGCTTTTAACCAAGGATTGCTCTTTTCAGGTCACCAAGCTGTAGTGGTTGAAAAGGGGGTGGGGGTGGAGTTCAGGCCGGGCCTCCTCCTTCAGGCCCCCCCCCTTTTTTTGTGCAAAAACTCAGGATAACGACCGACATTTTTACTATCCTCCCCAACAGAAAAGGCCCAGGAAGAACCTCCGGCTAAACTTCTCGATGATCTATTCCGCAAAACCAAGGCAGCGCCCTGCATTTATTGGTTACCCCTCACGGACATTCAGGTGAGACGGGACGAGCGTCGGTGGGGGGGTGACGTGGTGGTTGCAAGATGTGGTTTCTTCGGCCCTGAGGATGAGAAGGTGCCCTCGGTACCTCCACACGCGGGTGCAATTTACAGGCAGTCCTCGACTTACGACCGCAACTGAGCTTTCGTTGCTAAGCGAGATGGACTTTTAAGTGAATTCTGCTCAATTTTCCGACTTGTCTTGCGGCCGTGGTGAAGCGAGTCGCTGCAGCGGTTCAGTGAGGAACCCGGTTGTTAAGTGAATCCCGCTTCCCCGTCGACTTTGCTCCTCGGAAGGTCGTAAAAGGGGGATGGCACGACCCCCCCGGGGACACTGCGACCGTCGTCAATACGAGTCGGTTGCCAACGGTCTGAATGTTTATCCCACGCGGGGGATGCGGCAAGGGTCGTAAGTGTGGAAAATTGGTTGTGGGTCACTTTTTTTTCCAGTGCCGTCGTAACTTCCACTAAGGGAACTGTCGTACGTCGAGGACCGCCTATACTTCTCGTCGCAGGATTTTCAGAGACTGGAATTGTGATTGTCAACGGTGATGAAAAAAAGAAGCCCATATTCCCACAAAATAACTTTAAAAGCGGTTTTTGCGAGCTACGATTTAGTAAAACTACAAGCTGCAATTTAAAATTCTTTCTGATTTCCAGTCTCTAGGAAGAAAAAAGCAGATTTGATGACTGGGCATTTTTCTTTTGCCTGACCCAGAAACTTTGGGTGGAGAAGATAATTTTGATATTTGGAGAAATATGTGGCTCCAGAGCCGCATGTGGCCCTTTCATCGACTTACAGCACATTTGTTTAGTCATCGTTCGAAGTTACAACAGGCCTGAAAAATGTGACTTACGACCATTCCCCCCCCTCCCCCCCCCCCAGCGACCATTGCAGGAACCCTATGGTCGCCTGGTCAAAATTCAGCTTGGCAACTGACTCATATTTACGACGGTTGCAAGTCCCTGCGGGGAGAGGGGGGCGGTATATAAATTTAATTAATTTAATTTAATTTAAGTGTTCCGGGGTCCTGTGATCCCATTTTGTAACCTTGTGACCTTCACTTAACAACTGTGTTATAGGTAGTCCTCAACTTACAACCACAATTGAACCCAAAGTTTCTGTGGCTAAGCAAGACGGTCATTGAGTGAGTTTTGCTCCATTTTACAGACTTCTGTTGTTAATGAATCACTGCAGTTGTTAACCCAGGTGATGAGTGAATCTGGCTTCCCCATTGACTTCACTTGGCAAAAGGTGATCACAGGACTCCAGGACACTGCAACCGTCATAAGTATGAGTCAGTTGCCAAGTGTCTGAATTTGGATTGCTTGACCAAGGGAGATGCAATGGTCACAAGTCACTTTTTTCAGTCCCGTTACAGCTTCATTAAATCATCTTTTAACAACCCCATAATCCCTTGCGGGATGGAATCTGGGCAACTCAATGGAGCTGAGGGTTTAGTGGCCAGATGCCCTTCCTGTTGCCAATGTGGAGTCATATTCAGCAGATGTATATTCTCAACATGCCCAGAGAGAGAAATATCAGCCTCCTGATTTTGAGGCGAGAGCTCCACCTCTAGGCGACTAGTTACAGCTTCGTTAAATCAACAGTTGTAAATCAAGGCTCCCTGCAGCGATTCACTTAACAACCATCTACCTTAGCAACTGAAATGTTGGAGTTGCGCTTCGTAAATCGAGACTGCTTGTATGTGGCTGCCCGTCTAACAGTTGCTCTTCCCTTCCTGCTTCTTTCCTTGCAGTGTGTCCAGAAACAGGCCGAGCGAGCGGCTCGGGCTCGTGAACGAGAACGCCGGCGCAAAGAACTGGAAGCCGAGGAAGCCCGTCAGCGGGAACGCAACCGCCAAGCCGAGCGGGACAAGCGGCGGGAACATAGCAGAGAGCGAGAACGCGAGCGTCCCAATGCCACCAGCGGCGGTGGGGCCAGTCGAGCGGGCGAACGCAGCAGCCGAGGGGACCGCGAACGGCGCGAAGCCAAAAGCCGCCACAGCCGGAGTCGGAGTCGGAGCACGCCTGTACAGGACAGAGGGGGGCGCCGCTGACCTATTCCCCAGCCTTTCTTTTGACCTTCAGGCCGGGGGGGAGGAGTTGGTGGTGGGGGCACTTTCCCCGAATCGAGCTCCTGAGTTTTGCAGGCGAGGAGGAACGAGGGGGAGTGAGTTTCTTTGCCCACTGCTGGAAGGGCCGAGAGGGGTCCGGCGTGGCTGGCAGGCAGCCGAAGTGGTAGGGCTCTCCCCCCTCCCTCCCCCTAACGTGGGGATAAGTTTGATTCCCGACCCCTCCTGCTCCCCTCTTCTGGAGCCAGTGTCCTTCCCGTTGATTTGTATTTTATTTTGGGAAAATGTTTTTTTTTTTTATTCTTCTGATGATACAGGAAAGAGAGCATAATAAAGAGATGGCGTTAGTTTTAAAGCTGCTGTCCTGCTTCTTTTGGGGGCGCGGAAAACGGGGAGCCCACCGCCGTTGCCAGAAAAAATGGTTTACTGTCCTCTTGCAAAGAACGCTTCAATCCTGCCATGGTACAAGGGGCTCTTGTATGTTTGCCCAAAGGGGTGCTGTGGCCCGCCAGCAGAGTTGGCAGCAGATTCGGACAGTGAGGAGGTCGGGGAGGAACATGGGCCAGTCCTGGAGTCTGGGGAAGGCTCTGACGCGGGCTCTGTGTCGGAGGCAGAGAGGGGGGCAGAGCCATCTGACAGTTATCAGCTGCCTTCGGATTCAAAACATCAGTAAAGCAGACGAACAGCTGGAGCCTGTTCCCAGTGTGCGTATGAGCAGAGTTGCCAGACAAAGGGAACAGCTAAAAAACAGAGGTCGACTTGGGAGTAAGGCCCAGAGGAAATAAAAGAGGAGCGACAGGGGAGTGGAGTTTGCAGGAGGCCATTAGTTCGCTTCATTGGTTCGGGACTCTCCGAGACTCCTTGCCAGGTATTGCAGTATATCGCCCTGTCAGCTCTCCAAGCCAGATAAGGTCTGTGACCGTAAATCCACCTTTGAAAGACTTTGCTGGATGTGAATGAGCAGAATATTTGTAGCTCACTGTTGAACCGTGGTCTCTGATCTTGGGGTAGTTTTCCTGCAGACATTTCGTTACCAAACTAGCATCAGTGCTGGAAAAGACAGGTTGTGTGGAGGAGAGGGGGAGGAGGATTGTGAGGTTCTCTCTGTCAACTGGATTGTTTTCTTGGGGGACATTTCATGACTCAATAAGGTAACATCCTCAGTGCTAGGAGGGAGTGGGGTTTGCGGAGTGGGAGGAGGAGGATTTTGGGGTACTTGGTGGTTTTACTGCAAATGTTTCATTACCAAACTAGGTAACCTCATCAGTGCCAGAAGAGACTTCTGGGGTGTATGGAATGTAGGACGACGACGGTGGGGTCTTTGGTGCTCTCTGAGCTTGCTGGTTTTCTTGCAGACGTTTCATGACCCGTCTAGGTAACATCATCAGGGTGTGGGGTAGGGTAAACGAAATCCCAAATCAAGGAACGACCAACTCACACAAACCGTAAACAACCGCCTAATCAAGGAGCCACCAAGAACACCCACCCACATTAACAGGGCAAAGCCACGTAGCGTATAAACAGAGAGCAAACCCCCACTCCCTTCTAGCACTGATGGTGTTACCTAGTTGGGTCACGAAATGCCTGCAGGAAACAAACCAAGCTTAGGACGAAGGACCCGAGTTGAACGGCTCGTAATAATGCAGAAAGAACGTTGAAGGGGAGGAGCACTAGAATTTCTATATATTATATTTCATATATTTATTTAAAACATTTCTAAAGCCCGACCCGCTTCTAACCAACTCTGGCCGGCTCCAAAGTTTTAAAACCTATAAAATCATATTAAAAACTATAAAATGAAACGGATTAAAACTTTTTCTTCTGTTTTTCCTGTTGGAAGTTCCCCAAACGCGAGCATCTTCCTTCAGCAGGCCATTGAACTACATCCACCAGTTGAACCTAGGGACGCGGTGGTGGCTCGGTGGCTAAGACGCTGAGCTTCTCGATCAGAAAGGTCGGCGGTTTGAATCCCTAGTGCTGCGTAACGGAGGGAGTTCCCGTTACTTGTCCCAGCTTCTGCCAACCTAGCAGTTCGAAAGCACGTAAAAAATGCAAGTAGAAAAATAGGAACCACCTTTGGTGGGAAGGTAACAGCGTTCCGTGCGCCTTCGGCATTGAGTCACGCCGCCCACATGACCACGGAGACGTCTTTGGACAGCGCTGGCTCTTCGGCTTTGAAACGGAGATGAGCACCGCCCCCTAGAGTCAGGAACAACTAGAACATATATGCGAGGGGAGCCTTTACGTTTACCAGTTGAATATCTATGGAGAGTAGATATTCTGTTTTGCAGCTACCCAGATTGTTGGCCGAGCAGGGACAAAAACAGCCAGGGAAATAATTGAAGCATGGGAAACTGCCCTTCGTCAATCAACCGGCTTATCAAGTACTTAGCATCCACAACAAACAACAGCCGTCAACGCCCAATCAATAACCAAAAACCCGACACACACAAATACAGGGAGTCCTCGACTTACAATAGTTCGCTTAGTGACTTCAAAGTTATAACGGCACTAAAAAACGTGACCATTTTTCAGAGTTACATCCTTTGCAGCCTCCCGATGTTCAGGTGATTAAAACTCAAGAGGCTTGGCAACTGGTTCATACTTAATGACCATGTCTGTGTCCCAAGGTTATGCGATCCCCTTTTGCGACCTTCCACCAAGCAAAAGTCGACGGGAAAGCCGGATTTACTTAACAGCTGGGTTACTAACAGGCCAATGGCAGCATTTCACTTAACAACCGTGACCAGCAAGGTCGTCAAATGGCTCAAAACTCACCACAACAGAAATGTGGGACTCCCATTGTGGTCGTACGTCGAGGACCACCTGTATTCGCGAGACTTTTTTTTTTTTTTTGAGAAGCCATGAGACTTTTTTTTTTGAGTATTCACCTGCGAAGAAAATGAAAGGCAGGAAAAAAAATAGTTGAAAAGAAAAGGGGATTTTAAAACCAGGCGTGTTTGAATGAGGCCGTGACGTTGAATAAAGGCCTCCGTTAGCGGTGAGGGAAAAAAAAAACAGGCTCCCCAAACCTTCGCTGGAAAACTGGATTGATGTTTTAAGACTGTTTAGAAACTTACATAAACACGATTAGCTTGAATGTTCCATAAGAGCCAAATATAGCGGAATGTCTTTAACGGGAGGACTAAACGCCAAAGGATTTGCGCTGGGCTTGGGATTAGCTTGCAAACGCACTTTTATTTTTTCTCTCCGAGTGGAATACATTAAAAAAAAAAATACTTTTTCCCCTTTTTGCAGTTCGATTTTCTCCCTCCCGGAGAGCCTCCTCGGCATCTTATCCCTTTCCGTTTTCCCGCTCTGCTCGTCGCAAAGGAATCGAGAGACGTGATTGATGCCCACGACAAAGAGCTTTTCCGGCTAGGATTTAATGCACGCCGCACAATTTGGCCTGACACCACGATGACAGATGATGATTTACAGAAGGGTGTTTTGTTTTTTCTCCCCCGGCGTGGAAAGAATAAGACCATACTAGGATTTCTCAGAGGCGGTGTTCCCTCCTTGGCAGATAGATGGCGCCGGTCTTCCACACAACCCGGTCCAAGGTTGGAGGCAGCTCACGTACTCTTTAGATAGAAAAAAAAAAAAAAACCACACAAACGCAGGCCAAAAGGGCAAATTATGCAAAGAAAAGGGACTCGTCAAGAAGGGACCACTTTTCTGCTCTCGGATCCTGGTCTATTTCATCTTCTAACCTCCCCCGCCTCTCACTAAATCTTGGTTTGTCGTTCTCCCCCCTCCCCGTTGCTCCAGAACCACAAGATGCTTGGCTCGCCCCCAAGGAACATCTGCAGCTGTGACCCTCTCCTTTTTTCCTGCTTCCAGACATCTGTTTTGCTTTCGCTCCCTTGCCGTGACCTCTTTACCCCCCCATCCTTCACACAACCCTAGCGCACCCTCCCCAACATCTTCTCCCTCCCCCCCCCCCCCCCCCGACAAATCCTGCTCTTATTTTTCTTCCTCCCCGGGCCAGGCTCCCTTGTAGAGGATGTCATCCCATTTTGTTGTTCCTGCATCCTAGATCTTCGATCCCCGTTCCTAGTTCGTCCGAACCGGCTGAATCCCACGCCTGCTGTAAACCATCGATATCAGGGATGTCAAACTCGATTTCATCGAGGGCCATGGGGGTACTGGGGAGGGGGGGTGGCATGGCCAGTTTGGAAAAATTGGGATTATTTTCCCTCACAGGTGAATCGGCTATCTTTCTAGGTAGCATCTATAGGTAGTCCTCGACTGACGACCGGAATGAAGGCCAAAATTTCAGTTCAGTAACATTTGCTAGGTCAACTTTGCCCTCTTTTAACGACCTTTCTTCTCACGGTTGTTAAGTGAATCGCTGCCCTAGCTGTACGTAACACGGCTGCTCAACTCATCTGGCTCCCCCCCCCCCATGGATTTTGCTTGTCGGGAAGTCGCCAAAGGGGGGGGGGATCACCTGATTCCTTACAAACCGTCGTAAACATGAGTCAGTTGCCAAGCGTCTGAATTTGGATCACGTGACTGCAGGGGATGCAGCCACGGTCGTACGAGTGCTTTTTAAAAAAACAGTCGCACGTGCCTTTTTTTCAGAGCCGTCGTAACTCCGCGCGGCCACTCGACGGACGGTCGTAAGTCGGGAACTCCATCCCAAAACCGCTGCATAAAAACATCATCACCCATCATGGGGTTCAAGCCACCGGGTTTGGACAAGGATTTGGCCTGGAAACGCCCCCCCCCCCAGATCCCTCTTTTTCGATTCTCACCGTCTCCCACACACCCCCAATCCTTCCCATTACCCCCCCCCATCCATTTCAGATGGGAAGATCTGGCTTGCCAACAGACGGAGGGGGTTATTCCAGCTGCTCCTTGGGGGGGATCACAGATCCAACCTGCCACAGGGCAGCGAAAGAGGAGGAAGAGGAAGATGGATGAGAAAAACGCCCCTCCCTCTTTTGCTGATTTGGGGGGGGGACAGCTTTGCGTGGGGCGCAGAATTTTCCCACATTTTTTTTCCTCCGACAGGCCTGGTTTATTTTTATCCTGTTTTTATCTGCTGAGCTATCACTAGAAGTGGGCTCCCACCGGTTCGGATCAGTTTGGCCAAGTCGGTAGTAACCCTCTTCTCCCACCCACCCACCCCAAAAAATTGCCTTCTTTTTCTACTTTTCTTTTCTCTCCTCTGCCCACTTATATCTCCTCCTGTCTTCTCCCGATGCTGGGTTCTAATTTGTTGATAATCTAATATATTTGAGGGGCTGCCACCAAGAAGGGGTAGGTGGGTTCTCCGAAGCCCCCCCCCACACAAACACACAAGAAGGCAAGATAAAGAAACAACGGGTGGATTAACGCATATTCACAGGGCATCAATGAGTTAATCTTTTTTTTAAGACTTTTTTTTTAAGGTGGTTTTTTTTTTAACTTTCTTTCCTTTTTCTTCCCCCCCCCCCCCCCCAATATGTTGGCCTTTTGTGTTTTCACATCTCCCGAATAAATATTACCAAGGATAAATAAAAGAAACAACGGATGGAAATTAATCGAAGGAGAGAAGCCAGCTGGAATGAAGGAGAAATTTCCTAGCAGCGGGGACGATTTGCCAGGGGAACGGCTTGCCACTAGAAATCATGGGCGCTCCATCGTTAGAGGCTTTTAGAAGATTGAACCGCAGTTTGTCCGAAAGGGGATTAAGGTCTCCTGCTGGAGCAGGGGGCTGGACTAGAAGACCTCCAAGATCCCTTCCAACTCTTTTATTCTGTTATTCCTCCTCCTCTTCTTCTTCCTCCACCCTTCCTCTTCCTCTCTTTAAGGAAGAGATTGGGCCACCATTTGTCTGAAATGGTAGTGGGTCTCCTGCTTGAGCAGGGGGCTGGACTAGAAGACCTCCAAGGTCCCTTCCAATTGTGTTATTCTCCTCCTCCTCCTCCTCTTCTTCCTCCATCCTTCCTCTTCCTCTCTTTAAGGAAGAAATTGGGCCACCATTTGTCTGAAATGGTAGAGAGTCTCCTGCTTGGGCAGGGGGTTGGACTAGAAGACCTCCAAGGTCCCTTCCAATTCTCTTCCTCTCTTATTCTCCTTTCTTGACAATTTCAACCAATTTCCGCAAAAATTGGGGTGGGATTTTCTGCTTAATGTTGGCCTCTCCCTGGCCTCCCTCCCTGGTCCCTTTCCCATGTTTAATTGGGGGCAGGGGGTGTAGTTTAGGATGGGGGGCTTAATTCAGGAAGAGGCTTTGACAGGGCTTCCCCCTCCTGCCCCCCCCCCCTGAATCAAAGCCCCATCCTGAATTTCCTAAATTAAAAATGGGGGAAGCCACCCCCACCCCACGCACACTCTCTGCGGGGAAAGAGTGAATGCCCCCTCCTTTTTCGAGACCCTCCAACCCATCTCCCCTATTTCCAGACTACCCTCCCACTCGTCTCTTCCAGAGCCCAATTTCCACCACCACCCCCTCCCCAAACCGGCAGGTTAATTACACTATTTAAATTCCCTCAAATAATCGCAGCCAGTTAATTAAACCTCACTCGATCGTTAAAAGCGGGCCAATAATGAATATCCCAGCCGCCTCGCTGGGAGGGCGTCGAGGAGGGTGACTCATAGCCCCCTCCCCATGGCTGTTAGACTGGTTAATGTCCCCCCCCCCAAATCAGCATCAGGTTTTAGGGGGGAAGCCCGACCTTTGACCCCTAAGAGCCGCGTCTTCTGCCTCATTTGAGACCCTTCCTCGGTTTCCTAAAAAATACCGTAAAAATTCCCTTTTTTTCCCAATATTTTTCTTCGCGCCTTTCATTTTCCTTCGCCTATGTGACTTCTCAAACGCCACATGTGCGAAGTCCTCACCTTAACGGCAAGTCCTCACCTTAACGGCCACCGTGGAGACCAGAATTCCCGTGGCTAAGCGAGGTGGGTGCACTTTTAGTACATTCCCCCTTTTGTTTTACGACCTTTCTGGCCGCTGTCGTTAAGCGAATCCTGGCAGTCCTTAAGCGAGTTGTTCAGAGGATCTGGCTCCCTCGCCAACTTTCGCTCGTCCGATGGTCGCAAAAGGGGGACACCGCCACCGTCATAAATATGAAGCAGTGGCCTAGCATCCAAATTTTGAATCCCGTGACCGCTGCAATGGTCATAAAGTATGAAATCGGCCATAAGTCACTTTTTTTCCATGCCTTTGTTATTACTAATGGCTATTTTTATTGTGTGGTGTGGTGTGTGTGTGTGTAAGAGAGAGGGGGGGAATGGGAGGGAGAGAGCGGGGGGGGAGGGGAAGGGAGGGAGGGGGAGGGAGGGGAGGGAGAAAGATGAGAGGGAGGGAGAGGGAGAAGGAGGAAGATGGGAGAGAGAGAGAAAGAGATGGGAGGGAGGGAGAGAGGGAGAAAGAAAGCTGGAGGAGAGGGAGGGAGATAAAGAAAGGGTGATGAGAGGGGGAGGGGGAGAAAGAGAGATAAGAGGGGAAGGAAGAGAGAGGGAGATAGAGAGGGAGAGAGATGGGGAGAGGGAGGAAGAGCGAAAGAGATAAGAGGGAGGGAGTGGGAGAAAGATGGGAAAGGGAAAGAGGGAGAAAGAGATGGGAGGAGGGAGAGAGAGAGAGAAAGAAAGAGAGGGAGAGAAAGAGATGAGAGATGGGGAGAGAGGGAAATAGAAAGAGATGGGGAGAGGGAGAGAGAGAAAAAGATGAGAGGAAGGGAGGGAGGGAGAGAGGAAGAGGGGAAGGTGGGAGAGAGAGAGGGAGGGAGATGGGGAGGGAGCAGAGGGAGGAGGAGGAGAAAGAGGGGAGGGAGGGGGAGGAGGAAGAGGGGAGGGAGAGAGAGAGGGAGGGAGAGGGGAGGAAGGGAGGGGGAGATGGAGGGAGGAAGAGGGGGAGGTAGGAAGAGGGTAGGGAGGGAGAGAGAGAGGGAGGGAAGGGATGGAGAGAGAAAGAGGAAGGGAAGCAGGGAGAGGGGCGGGAGAGAGGGGAAGGGAGGGAGAGGGGAAGGGTGGGAGAGGGAGGGAGAGAAGGAGGGAGGGGGGGAGAAAGAGATGGAGGGAGGAAGAGAGGAGGGAGGGAGGAAGAGGGGGAGGGAGAGAGGGAGGGAGGGGGAAAGGGGAGAGGGCAATCCGATTAATTGTTTTTTTAATCTTTTTAAAATCTATCTGGGTTTTGTTTGTTTTTTGCCTTGTAAGCCAGCTGGAGGAGTTAGCGGCTCTATAAATTTTCTAAATAAATAATTAGATTTTCAACAGTCGCTAAACGAACGCCATAAATCGAGAACTCCCTAAGCCCTTATTTTTTGGGGTGGGGGGGGGGGGAGGAGATCACCCCTTCCCTCAACCCGTCCTTCTTCTTCTTCTTCTTCTTTTTAAATTGCGGGTCCTTTTTCAAACCCCCCCCCTCCTTCCTCCCTTATCTGGGGCCAGACCCCCTCCTCGGCTTCCCCCCCCTCCCCAAATGATAAAATAAAACGCACTCCTTCTTTTATTCTGCCTCTAAACTCCACTATCAATTTTTAAAAGCGAACCCTTGTTAGAAATTCACAAAGTTTCCCCCGGAGAATAAATCTGTGGAACAAAACAAACTGGGCACATTAGGATGAGCAGGAGCGAGGGAGGGAGGGAGGGAAAACAGGGGTGTGGGGGGGGGGGAGGTGTCCCCCCCCTCTTCCAAATTAAGAGGGGAGGGGGCAAGAGAGAGAGCGCTTCCCGAGCTGCCCACCCCTCAAATTTCCAGACAGGCCAAATCCCCACCTTTTTCACCCCTTCTTTAAAATCATATTTGTTTAAAAATAAATCATTAAAATATGCAATTGCAGTTCAACAATTTATTTGGGGAGGGGGCTGTTTTTTTGGGGGTGGTAGGGAGTGTTAGGGGAAGAAGGGCCCCCCAGGAAGAGTCGAGACAACGGGAAACCCTTTCCACCGAAAAGAAATGTCATTTCAAAATAAATAAATACAAATAAATAAATATTTTCTCCCCATTCGTTTTTTTTTTTTTTGTAAATTTGGTCTTCGCCTGCAAGGAAATCCCCCCCCCCTTTCCACTACCTCATTTTATCTCCGGGAGGATTTTGGCAGTCTGTACGTGCTCAGAGGCGCCCTTGCTCTTCCAGGTTTTTTTTTGAGGGGGGGGATTTCTCTCTTCGTTTACATTGCTCCCTAACATCCATCCATCAGTCAGTTTGGCTCAAGGGGAAATCTTGAAGGTGTGATTGGGGGGGGGGGTGATTTTGAGGAGAGGGCTTTCAACCCTGGAGGAGAGGGTCTGTGATTAAGGAGGGGGGGCTTTGGTTGGAGGGGGATATATTTTCCGGGGGGGGGGGAGATGGCCCTAGGACCCCTCTAGAGAGAAAGAAGGAAGTAGACTATTTCTAGGAAAGAGAAAAGGGGCTGGGGGCTCAGTGGGTCAGATCTGGGAGTCCAGGCAACCAAGGTGGGGGGCAATATAGAGGGCAGGGTTGAAGATAGGACCCCCCCTCTCCCTCTCAGGTGCTCAATCGAGGGGTCGGACTCCTGGAAGGAGATTCCTGGGGGTGGGCGGAGGGGGAAGACAAGCAGAGGAGACTCCCAGGAGAATGTGAGGAGGGGGCTTCTGCCCGATCTGGAGACTCCCAGTGGAATGTGAGGAGGGGGCTTCTGCCTGAACGCGAGACCCCCAAGGGAATGTGAGGAGGGGGCTTCTGCCCGATCTCGAGAACCCCAAGGGAATGTGAGGAGGGGGCTTCTGTCCGATCTGGAGACTCCCAGGGGAGTGTGAGGCGGGGGCTTCTGTCCGATCTGGAGACTCCCAGTGGAATGTGAGGAGGGGGATTCTGCCCGGTCTGTAGACTCCCAGGGGAATGTGAGGAGGGGGATTCTGCCCGGTCTGTAGACTCCCAGGGGAATGTGAGGAGGGGGCTTCTGCCCGATCTCGAGACCCCCAAGGGAATGTGAGGCGGGGGCTTCTGTCCGATCTGGAGACTCCCAGTGGAATGTGAGGAGGGGGCTTCTGCCCGATCTGGAGACTCCCAGTGGAATGTGAGGAGGGGGCTTCTGCCCGAACGCGAGACCCCCAAGGGAATGTGAGGAGGGGGCTTCTGCCCGATCTCGAGAACCCCAAGGGAATGTGAGGAGGGGGCTTCTGTCCGATCTGGAGACTCCCAGGGGAGTGTGAGGCGGGGGCGTCTGTCCGTTCTGGAGACCCCCAGTGGAATGTGAGGAGGGGGTTTCTGCCCGATCTGGAGACCCACAGTGGAATGTGAGGAGGGGGCTTCTGTCCGATCTGGAGACTCCCAGTGGAATGTGAGGAGGGGGCGTCTGCCCGTTCTGGAGACTCCATCAGAAGTCTGAGGAGGGGGCTAACTAAGCTAGGGTCGGAGAGGGGGTGAAAAGTCTTGTCGCAGTGCCAGACGTTGGGGGGGGGGTCGGGGGGGGTCGGTTGCTCTCTTTCCCCCCCTCCCCAGCCTGAATTTTGGCTCAGGCCCCTCTATGTACTCCCCCTCCCCACCCGGCAGAAGAATGGAGGGGGGGGGGAGAGAGAGAAAGGGAAAGGAAGGGGAGGGGGAGCGCGTAGTAGCCGAGCAAGACGAGCGGAGGGAGGTGGAAGCCTCAGACTGGCGAGCGCCGCAGCCCTCCGTCGCCGCTCCTGCCGCGCTCCCTTCTTCTTCTTCCTCCTCCTTTGCCCTTTGCCGCCCCCTCCTCTTCCCCGCCCTCCCCTCCTTCCTCTTCTTCCTCCTCCTCCTCCTCCTCTTCATCTTCCTCCTCCATCCGGACTCCCAGCGACCCAGGTAGGTTCCCGCGTCCCTTCTCGGGAGAAAGTGAAGCCCCCTCCCCACAAAAAAAAGAAGGGTTTTATTTTGGGTGGGTGGGTTCAGCCTCCTGGGTCGTTGCAGGGGATGGGGGGAGGAGACGTGATGTGGGGGGCAGAGGGGGTTCCAGGACAAAGTAGGCGAATTTGGGGCGGTGGGTAAAAGAGAGGGGGGTCTCCCAATTCCTTCTTTCCCTCCGTTTCTCCCACTTTCTCTTTCCCCCCTTTTTCTCTCTCCTTCTGCTGCAGGTGGGCGCCCCTCTTCTCCGCCTGCTCCCTCCTTCTGTCTCGCCCCATCCTCATCCCTGTCTAGCGGGGAGGGGGGAGGAAGGAAGGGGGCTACAAGTTGGACAGGAGGGGGGGTCCCCACGACCGCCTGCACTCCTCCACCCGCCGGGGTTTCTCCTTCCCTCCTTCCCAAGTCCCGGAGGAGAATTCCCAAAAGGCTGGGATTCCCCTCCGGGCGGGGGGGGGAGATTTGGTAGGGCTGGAGGGGGGCTCTTTCTCCCCCTCCACTATCCCCTACCGGGGTCTTCCCCCCCCCCCCCCACATCCAGGCTCAGTTGCCCCCCTACCCGAAGCCCCCTGATTAAGGATTTCAAGCACGCAGCCACCGCTTGTAAATCTACCCCGGGAGTCTCTTTAAGACTGCAGAGCGGGGAGGGGGGGGGGAGAGGGGGGGTCTCTAGGAGGGAGGAGGGGGCTTTGGGAGACCCCTGCCCTGGCGGGACGGCGGACGGGGGTCTTCCCCCCTCGCCTTCCCACACCCCCAGCCCAGCATCCTCGAGGGGAGGCTGGGCGAGACAGATGAAGGGAGGGGAGCGCGCCTGGGTCACGTTTGCTGGCTCGCTCCGGCAGACCCTTCCTCCCAATTACCCCCCCTCCCCTTTTGCGGGAGAAACCCCTCTGCTCTCCCCCAACCCAGATCAATAGCCCCCCCTCTTCTCTTCAACATCTTCTCTAACCCCCCCCTCACTAAATAACCTCCCCCCCCTTCTGGGCTGCATCCCGACCTCCTGGAGCCCCCTCCTCATCAATCCGTCTCTGGCTACATCCTTACCTCCCCCCCAATCTGACCCCTCAGCCTGCTTTTGCCCCTCCAAAAGGGGATTTTTGTTTGGGGAGGGGCCGCCGGCTCTTGGGGGGGACCCCCCTCCCACGAGACTGGCCTGTCGCACCCTGCCTGCAATCAAGACAGCCCCTTCCCCTTCCCTGGGCCAGCTCCCCTCTATTGGGACATCTTCCCTCCCCCCCCCATGGGGTGGAAGAGTGAAGGGGAGCCAGGAGGGGTCCAAACTCCATCAAACTGCCCCCTCCTCATTTATTCCCACTCTCCGGCTGCCCACCCCCCCAAGTTAAACATCTCTGTGATGGGGGTAGCAGTGCGAAGGGGAGCCAGGAAGGGTCCAATCTCCCCCCCCCAACCTATAAAAATATCCCTTTCCAGGATACCACACAACACCATCAAACAGCCCCCTCCCCATTTATTCCCGCTCTCCTGCTGCCCCCATTTGATGATGATGGGGATAGAAGGGTGAAGGGGAGCCAGTAAGGGGGTAATCCAATCTCCCCCCCCCTCAAAAATATCCCTTTCCAGGCTACCACACAACTCCACCAAACAGCCCCCTCCCCATTTATCCCTCTGGGATGGCAGCTTTTCTTTCCCTCCCATTCCTTACTCCCCCCACCCAGGAAAACTGCACTCTTCTTTGCTCCTTCATTTCTTCTGGAGTCAATTTTCTGATGGGAAAAATAAGATCCATTGGTAGTTCTCTAGGTGGTTGTTATTGTTGTTTTATTAATAACAATATTATTATTAATATTATTAATATATTTTATTCATTAAATATGAAGCTCAGCCAACTGAACATTCAATAATAATAATAATAATTACTATTATTATTATACTTTATTTATTAAACATGAAGCTCAGCCAACTGAACATTCAATAATAATAATAATAATAATAATAATAATAATAATAATAATAATAATAATAATAATTATTATTATTATTATTATTATTATTATTATTATTATACTTTATTTATTAAACATGAAGCTCAGCCAACTGAACATTCAATCATAATAATAATAATAATTACTATTATTATTATTATTATACTTTATTTATTAAACATGAAGCTCAGCCAACTGAACATTCAATCATAATAATAATATTATTTATTTATTTATTTATTATTAGCACTTATATACCGCCCCCTCTCCCGAAAGGGACTCGGGGCGGTGTACAGTCCGTATTAAAAAACACCAAATAAAATACATGTATGCATAGGAGGAGGATAAAATAGACCAAAACTGTACAGCTAATAAATAAACAATATAAAATTTAAAATATCATACAATTTATACACTATCCCTCTAAAAGCCAGTAAAAAGTATATGCCAGGGGGGGGTAGACGTTGTAAATTATGCCAAACCAGCCAGTCGGAACAGGTGTGTCTTCAGTTTCTGTCGGAAGGAGCGGAGGTCGGTGGTAGTTTGAATGTCTGGGGGGAGGTCATTCCAGAGGGTTGGGCCCATCACAGAGAAGGATCTACTCCTAGGTGTCGCCCGCTGGCATTGCCTAGCGGACGGCACCAGGAGAAGGCCCTCCCTGTGTGAGCGGATAGGTCGCAGGGACGTGTGTGGTAGGATGCGATCCTGCAGATAACTAGGTCCTCCGCCATGGAGCGCTTTAAAGATGGTGATCAATACTATTATTATTATACTTTATTTATTAAACATGAAGCTCAGCCAACTGAACATTCAATCATAATAATAATAATAATTACTATTATTATTATTATTATACTTTATTTATTAAACATGAAGCTCAGCCAACTGAACATTCAATCATAATAATAATAATAATTACTATTATTATTATTATACTTTATTTATTAAACATGAAGCTCAGCCAACTGAACATTCAATCATAATAATAATAATAATTACTATTATTATTATTATACTTTATTTATTAAACATGAAGCTCAGCCAACTGAACATTCAATCATAATAATAATAATAATTACTATTATTATTATACTTTATTCATTAAACATGAAGCTCAGCCAACTTAACATTCAATAATAATAATAATACTTTATTTATTAAACATGAAGTTCAGCCAACTGAACATTCAATCATCATCATCATCATCATCATCATCATCATCATCATCATCATTATTATTATTATTTATTTATTCATTAAACATGAAGCTCAGCCAACTGAACATTCAATAATAATAATAATAATAATAATAATAATAATAATAATAATAATAATAATAATAATAATAATAATAATAATAATAATAATAATAATAATGTGGTTAATCTTTGGTGAGATTCACAGCCTTTGGGGCTGGTTGGTACCTCAACAGCTCGAGTCCTAACCAAGGACCTAGGAACTGTTAAGGTAACATCAGAGGATATAAGTTGTTCCAAGTAGGGTTTGTTTTTTGTAAAATCAGGATGTTCAAGTCTGATAAATTTATAATTTCCAAATAGCGAGGGAGCCCTTTAGGTATGGCTCCAAGGGCTCCAATTACAATTGGGACAGCACACAATTTCTTTTTACACAGTCGATTATTATTATTATTGTTGTTGTTGTTGTTGTTATTATTATTATTATTTTTAACCCCCGATCTGCGTCTGGGAATAACTAATCCTAAACAATCCACTTTGATTTGGGGGGGGGGGGTGGTCTCAAAGCGAGGGGAAGCAGAAACCCTACCAGGCAGAGAGAAGGAAAGGAAAGGGGGGGAAAAGGGGGGGGAGAAGGAGGGAAATAATGAAAACAAACAAGACTAGCGGAGGATGAAATGTGAACATTTGGAAATCTGGGGGGCTCATTCACTCAGGCCCTGAGGAGACCCCGGGCGGGTGGAGGAGGGGGGGGAAAGCCGTGCCAAAAGATCTGTTGACGGAGGGAAATGAAATTGGCAGCTCACAAACAAACATCAGGAATGTCTCTTTGGAGGGGAAGGGGGCTAAAATGAAGGCGGGGAGGGGGGGTGGGGGGAATGAGAGGGATTTGGGCCTGGGGTTTCAAGGAGGTGGGCTTCTGCTTTCAGGCCGGAATGAATGAAGAAGATATCCGTTGCTCTTTCTCTCTCTCCCTCCCTCCCTCAATCCCTCCCTTCCTCCCTCCTTCCCTCCCTCTCCTCCCCTCTTTCTCCCTCCCTCAATCACTCCCTTCCTCCCTCTCCTCCCCTCTTTCTCCCTTCCTCAATCCCTCCCACTGAGTCTCTCTCCCTCCCTCTCTCTTTTTCCCTCCCTCAATCCCTCCCTCCCTCTCTCCCTTTCCCTCCCTTGCTCTCTCCCTCTCCCTTCCACCCTCTCCCTCCACTCCCCCTCAGTTCCTCTCTTTCCCTCCCTCTCCCTCCCTCTCCCTCCCCCCTCTCTCCCTCCCTCTCTCTCCCCCTCCCTCTCCCCCTCTTTCCCTCCCTCAATCCCTCCCTCTCTCTCCCTCCCTCTCTTGCTCTCCCTCCCTTGCTGTCTCCCTTCCACCTTCCCCCCTCCCCTCAGTTCTTCTCTCTCCCCCCTCTCCCCCTCACTCTCCCTCTCTCTTTCTCCCTCCCTCAATCCCTTCCTCTCTCCCTCTTGCTCTCTCCTTTGCTCTCTTTCTCCCTCCTGCAATCCCTCCCTCCCTCTCGCTTTCTCCCTCCCTCTCTCCCTCCCTCTCCCGCTCTCCCTCCCTCCCCCCTCCCTCCCCCTCCTCTCTCTCCCCCTCCCTTTCTCTCCCATCACTTTGACTTCCAGGCCGGAGAAAGCTTTCCTTAGCAAGGTCTGGGGGGCGGGTATTGCTGGGGTAAAAAAGGCAGGGGCAGCGGTGGCTGGGACGGAGCCCTTGGCCGGTGAAATGGGAGAGTCGCCAAACGGAGAGAGAAGGCCCTGTCAAAACGGGCTTCATTGAGGGGGTGGGTTTGAGGGTCACACACAAAGAAGGGCTTCGACCGCAGGGCTTCAAACAGACCAGAAGTCCCTTTCAAGCACAGCAAGTAGCTCCTGAACGTTGACTGGGTCAGCAGTGAAGGAAGGGGAAAGAGGGAGGGAGGGAGGGAGAATGGACAAAAAGCAGAAAGGAGAAAGGAAAGGAAAGGAGAAAGGGAAGGAAGGAAGGAAGGAAGGAAGGAAGGAAGGAAGGAAGGAAGGAAGGAAGGAAAGGGATAGAAGACAAGAAGGAAGGAAGGAAAGGAGAGAAGGAACAGGAGGAAGTGGAAGGGGAAGAGAGAAAAGCAGAAAGCGAGGAAATGGAAGGGAAGGTGAGGGAAGGAAGGAAAGAGGAGGAATAGGAACAGGAAGAGAGAAAATAGAAAGGGAAGGGAAGGAAGGATGGAAGAAAAGGATGGAAGAAGGGAAAGGGGAGAAGAAACAGAAGGAAGAGGAAGAGAGAAAAGCAGAAAGTGAGGAAATGGAAGGAGAGGGAAGGAAGGAAGGAGGAGGAATAGGACCAGGAAGAGAGACAATAGAAAGGGAAGCGAAGGAAGAATGGAAGAAAAGGATGGAAGAAGGGAAAGGGGAGAAGGAACAGAAGGAAGGGGAAGAGGAACAGAGAAAATCAGCAAGCAAGGAAATAGAAGGCTAGGGAAGGAGACGGAAGGAAGGAAGAGGAAGAGAGAAAAGTAGAAAGGGAAGGAAAAGGAAGAATGGAAGAAAAGGATGGAAGAAGGGAAAGGGGAGAAGAAACAGAAGGAAGGGGAAGAGGAAGAGAGAAAAGCAGAAAACAAGGAAATGGAAGGCTAGGGAAGGAGGAGGAATGGGAAGGGAGAAAAGTAGGGAGGGAAGGGAAGGAAGAAGAAAAACAATGGAAGAAAAGAAGGATGGAGATGAATAAGGGAAAGGAGAGAAGGAGCAGGAGGAAGAGAAAAGCAGAAAGCAAGGAAATGGAAGGGAAGGAAGAGGAAGAGAGAAAAGTAGAAAGGGAAGGAAAAGGAAGGAAGGAATAGAAGGAAGGGGAAGAGGAAGAGAGAAAAGCAGAAAGGGAAGTGAAGACAGGAAAGAAGGGAGGATGGAAGAAAAGGATGGAAGAAAGAAGGAGAGAAGAAGGGAAGAGAGACAAGGAGCAGAACGAAGGGGAAGAGGAAGGGAGAAAATCAGGAAGGAAAGGGGAGGGAAGGAAGGAAGGAAGGAAAGAAAGAAAGAAAATTAGTTTTACCTCAGCTTCCCTCCCGTTGTCCCCTCCAATCCGACCTCAAAGCCCTTGTTATCATTCACCGTGGGGGGGGGGGGGGAGAAATCCTCTTTTCACCCAAAGTAGCTTTTATTTCTTAAACGGTTTTGCGGACTACTTTGAGTATCGGCCAGTCAAAAACGCCTTCCGCCTTAGCAAGAGTCTCTTTCCTTAAAAGCTAAATAAAATAATTGGCTACTCCCAAGCTGTGATGTCCAAAATACACACACATACACACACAAAGAAAGAGCTTTTGTAGCTCTCTGGCAGATTAAAGCCTTCGGAGTGTAGCTGAGCCCAAAAGACAAAATAAAAGAAAATAAAATTTCAGTTCCCTGCCAGATACATTCCCGCCAGGTTTCCCCTACTTGTAAAAGAATTTGTTTAAAAATAAATAAATAGAGAATAGGTCCAGTTAAGGCAAATAACTAGAGGATGGGGGGAAAAAATCACATGTAGGAGTTTCCTCCCCTCCAAAAAATAAAGGCAGCTTGCTTCTGCCCTCCAAAACTCCCAAAGAGATTTACTCTCAAATTAATTTCCTCCATTATACAGCAGCCAGGCATTAGCGAGGAGAGGAAACGAATCCCTAGGTGAAAAAAATAAATAAAATCAAATAAAGAATCACGTGCCCGAATTTTTTTATTTTTTTTATTTAAAAGGTTGGTTGTTTCTGCCCTCCAGAATTCCCGGAGAGATTTATCCTCAAATTAATTTCCTCCGTTATAACCGTCATGGGCCAAAGGGCCACCCCTGGCAAAAAGAAAATAAATTCTTCCTCTGGGCAAGAAAGCTTGAAGTTCCCCGTAGAAGGGGCTTCGGACCACTTTTTTAGTTGTATTTTATTTTTTGAATGTGATGGTTCTTCGTTTTATTCTTTGGGAGGGGAAGAGATCTTGAAAAAGGCTGGTTTCGCGGCCCTTCGGGTGGCTTGGATCCTTCCTCAACGTTATCGCGAAAAAACAAAATATTAGAAGCAGACTATGAATCCCTGGCCTTCCGGACATGCGCTTTGCTCGCGCATGCATCGCTGTGCATGCGCCCGGCTTCAAAAATGTGGCTAAATAGGACGGAATAGAGTGGTAAGGATTTCCATTACCGGTTCGCGCAAACCGGTCCGAACTGGCTGAATACCACCTCTGAATTGAGCCTTGGATTTTTGCTGCTAAGTGAGACATTTCCTGAAGCTCACAAGTCATAAAAGGGCCCTAGTTGCCCATGTTGGCTCAGGGATTCTGGGAATTGAAGTCCACAAGGCATAAAAGGGCCATCGTTCCCCATGTTGGCTCAGGGATTCTGGGAGTTGAAGTCCATAAGTCATAAAAGGGCCCTAGTTGCCCATGTTGGCTCAGGGATTCTGGGAGTTGAAGTCCACAAGGCATAAAAGGGCCATTGTTCTCCATGTTGGCTCAGGGATTCTGGGAGTTGAAGTCCACAAGTCATAAAAGGGCTCTAGTTCCCCATGTTGGCTCAGGGATTCTGGGAGTTGAAGTCCACAAGTCATAAAAAGGTCATAGTTCCCCATGTTGGCTCAAGGATTCTGGGAGTTGAAGTCCATAAGTCATAAAAAGGTCATAGTTCCCCATGTTGGCTCAAGGATTCTGGGAGTTGAAGTCCACAAGGCATAAAAGGCCCATCGTTCCCCATGTTGGCTCAGGGATTCTGGGAGTTGAAGTGCACAAGTCATAAAAGGGCCCTAGTTCCCCATGTTGGCTCAGGGATTCTGGGAGTTGAAGTCCACAAGTCATAAAAGGGCCATCATTCCCCATGTTGGTTCAAGGATTCTGGGAGTTGAAGTCCACAAGTCATAAAAGGGACCTAATTCCCCATGTTGGCTCTGGGATTCTGGGAGTTGAAGTCCACAAGTCATAAAAGAGCCATCGTTCCCAATCTCTGGGTTAGAAGTTGTGACTTCTCCTCCATCCTCTGTCTTTCATGGTTGATTCTAATCTGGGTTAGTGGCCTGCCAGATCTCATTAAGACTGAATTAATTTGAATTAAAGGCACAGGAGCCTTTAACCCGAATTAAGGAATTTTGTCAGGGTCTTTCTGTTTTGTACATACAATCAGTGTCACTAATTCATATTTAATTCCTGCACTTGAATTTTCACATGCAGGAGGGTTTGACCCTCGAAAGCTGACCAGTGAAAATATTTTTCTCAACCATTCGTTTAGTAACCGTTCAAAGTTACAACCAGGGGTGGGATTCAGCCGGTTCTGACCGGTTCAGTTGAACAGATAGTTTCAACCTGTGTGGGAGCCTGCTCAGCCACCTGGATCCAATCCCATCCTATATTGCTGAGTTTTTCGCGGCAGTGCGTATGTGCGCAAGGCGCCCTCCCTCCCTCCCGCGCGAGCACCTGCGCTCACATTTTTGATTCTGGGCGAACCGGTTGTTAAATTATGCGAACCCCACCTCTGCTTACAACGGCCCTGAAAGAAGTGACTTACGACCGGTTTTCACACTTACGACTGTTGCAGAATATCCGTGTTCCAGGGATTAAAATTTGGATGCTTGGAAACTGGCATGGATTTCCGACGGTTGCAGCGTCCTGGGGATCACGCGATCCCCTTTTGTGACCTTCTGGCAGACAAAATCAACGGGGAAGCCGGGTTCCCTTAACAACTGTGTTACTCGCTTAACAGCTGCAGGGATTCCCTTAACAACGGTGGCAAGAAAGGTCGTCACCCAACAGCCATCTCGCTTAGCAACAAAAAAAGGTTGGGGCTTAATTGGAGTCGCAATGCGAGGAAGGCATGTTTTTGAGGCCAGGTGTTCTGAACTAGGCTTCCCAAGAGCATGAAGCAAGCTCCTTGTCCCGACTAAAGCCCGTTTTATTCATTGACTGTGAATTCTGCTCCTTCCCATCCAGCAAAGTCTTTCGAGGGAGGATTTACAGTCACCGACCTTCTCTGGCTTGGAGAGTTGCCAGGCCGATCTCTGCAAAACTTGGCCAGGAGTCTCGGAGAGTCACGAACCAATGGAGCGAACTCCTGCAAACTCCACTCCCCTTTTGCTCCCTCTTTTATTTCCTCTGGGAGGAGCCATTCATCGTCCCCCTGTGTCCTTACTCCCAAGTCGACCCCTGTTCTTTAGCTGTTCCCTTCGTCTGGTGACTGCGCATGTGCACACTGGGAACAGGCTCCAGCTGTTCTTCTGCCTCACTGATGTCTGATTCCGAAGGCAGCTGATAACTGTCGGACGGCTCTGTCCCCCTCTCTGCCTCTGACACAGAGCCTTCCCCAGATTCCAGGACTGGCCCATCGTCCTCCCTAACCTCCTCACTGTCCGAATCTGCCACAACACAGTGGTAACAAAATGTGAAACCCACCACTGGGGCAGGTAGTTCCCCAGGAATGGGATCTCCCTCATAAAAGCTTTCGCCGAAGTTTCTTTCCCACCATCTTGGAAAGTGCCCTGCTTCTCCAGAGTTGCCTCAAGTTTTCAAGACAGAAAAAAATGGGCTTTTCTGCTCTTCTGCCCCAGCCTTCAAATCTCACCGATCTTAGAAGCAGCTTCTTGTAATTTAAACGCGTTCATTTCGAGCTGCAGATTCAATCAACCCTTCTTCCTTCTTAGCACAGTTTCTCATCCTTTGGGCAATATTGAAGATGCGCCAACTTCAACTCCCAGAATCCCCATGCTGGCTGGGGAATTCTGGGAGTTGAAGTCCACCCATCTTCCAGCCGCCAAGGTTGAGAAGCACGACTCTGGATACTTGGGTGTTCAACTCACGTATTGGCCAGTTAAACTAGGCCAACTTTGTTAATCCCGAGCGGACTTCAACTCCCAGAATTCTGACTGGCTAGAGCAGGGGCCAGCAAACTGTGGCTCTGGAGCTGCATGTGGGCTCTTTCCTCTCTCTGCTGCGGCTCCGTCACCGGTCGCCGCCACAATTTTGAGAGGAGCTTCCGGTGGGAGTGGGGGGAGGAGAAGCAGAGTGCGCCAGGAGAAGACTGTATGGCAAGGGGAGGGTTTTCCAGTTGTCTCCACAATTGATAGGGCTTTTGGTTAGGACAGGTAGAGGAAAAAGTACGATGCGCTAGGAGGAGACTCTATGGTGAGGGAACTGAACTTCCGCTCAGCTCCAGAATTGAACAGGGAGCTTCCGGTTAGGACCTTTGTGACTCCCGGTGTTTTCTTTTCCTTGGGAAACGGTTCCAAATCGCTCTTTGAGTGTTTACGTTTGCCGACCCCTGGGCAAGAGGATTCTGGGAATTGAAGGCCACCCGTCTTAAACTTGCCGCCTCTTTAAATGAAAATTGCAAAAATTTCTGGGAATTAAAGTTTCTCATCCTTTGGCAATATTGAAGATGCGCGGACTTTACCTCCCAGAATCCCCATGCTGGCTGGGAGTCTTAAACTTGCCGCCTCTTTAAATGAAAATTGCAAAAATTTCTGGGAATTGAAGGCCCCCGTCTTAAACTTGCCCTAAACTTGCCCACTCTTTAAATGAAAATTGCAAAAATTTCTGGGAATTAAAGGCCACTTGTCTTAAACTTGCCCACTCTTTAAATGAAAATTGCAAAAATTTCTGGGAATTGAAGGCCCCCGTCTTAAACTTGCCGCCTCTTTAAATGAAAATTGCAAAACTTTCCGGGAATTGAAGGCCCCCCGTCTTAAACCTGCCCACTCTCCAAATAAAAATTGCAAAAATTTAAGATTTTCAGCGTTTGAAATCTTTGCACCCGGAAGAAAAGAAGTGCGCTTCTTTTTCGGCTTCAACAAACCTTATCGAGGTTGGGTCATTTGTCCCATCATGCTTTGCAAGGTGGCAGGGACTTCTGGGAAAGCACTGTCTGATCACGTCAAGGAAACGGAAGACGGGCAGCCAAGGATGATCCTGGGGTGCGCTCAGCGGTGGGTGTCACATTTTGTTACCGCCGGTTCGCTGTGCGGCCACGCACGCGCCTGGCCTTCCTTGCATGCGCTTTGCTCGCGCAAGCCCTTTCAGCGCATGCGCCCGGCCTCAAAAATGTGCCTAAACAGAATGGCATACAGCCCACCCACGATTTTCACTACCGGTTCAGCGAACCGGTTCGAACTGGCTGAATCCTACCTCTGGCTGAGATATCTGACTGTGGGAAGGACAATTTTGGGTATGAGTTCATTCGAAAAGCGTAGCGCCCCTCTCCCCGGACTCATTTTTGTGTTGAATGTTTTAGGGGTCTACAAAAAGAGGGGGGTCTTTCCTGGAAGCCGGGACCTCCAAAGGTCAAAAGCAGGTAGTCCTCGACTTACAACGATTCATTCTTTTGAGGTTACCACGGCACTGGGGGAAAAAAACCTTTTCACACTTAACGGCCGGTGGCGCCATTCTCCCGTGGCCCCGTGATCGAAATTCAGACGCTTGGCGACGGACTCGTGTTGACGACGTGTTTGCAGTCTCGCCCCGCGATCCCCTTTTGCGACCGTCCGACAGGCAAAGTCAGCGGGGGAAGCTTCACGGCCGTGTTGCTAAGTCAACGGCGGCGATTCACTTAACAGCTGGTGCAAGGAAGGTCGTAAAACGGGGCAAAGTGGACTGAGCAGCTCTTGATTAACGACAGAAATTGGGAAGGGTCCCTTGTGGTTGTAAATCGAGCACTGCCTGGTTTTTTGGGAGGTGGGTGGGGGGAAATGTCGGTCAGAAATGGACTCGTTTTTGCAGCAAATGTTTAGCTCGTGTTGCTCCCACCCAGCTTGTCCTTGACTTATGCCCATTTTATTTAGTGGTCGTTCCAAGTTACAACGGCACTGAAAAAAGACACTGAGGACCGTTCCTCCCGCTTACAACCCTCAGTGTCCCCGTGGTCACATGAGCAGAATTTGGGTGTTTGTCAACGGGCACGTATTTATGACCAAGGTCGCATCTCGGATCTTCTCAGCTGGCTTCCGACAAGCACAGTTGATGGGGAGGGGGGAGGGACTGGATTCACTTAATGACCGTGTGATCCTCTTACCCAGTGGGGTGATTCACTTAACGACCACGGGGGGGTAGACAGATTGTAAAACCAGGTAGGCCGCGTGACGCCTATATTTTGTGACGGAACGGGCAGGCTCCTGTTGTAAAACGAGGACTACCTGTCCTTCACGGTTTAGTGTCCAGATGAGGTGCCTCTGAGCCTGCGCAGAGTGCATTCTCCTCACCCAAGTGCCTGACTTGGCACCAGCCACCCCCACCCCAAAAAAGGCTGGTGCCAAGCCAGCACTTGGGTGAGGAGAATGCACTCTGCGCAGGCTCAGAGGCAACTCATTTGGGGGTGCACAGTATCGTTTGGGGGGGGGGGGTTCAATAAAGACCTCCCCACTGATTTTGAGGAATGAAAAAGGGGGTCCAAAATGGAAAGTTTTCCCCTTCTCCTCCCTCCCCTCCTCCTTTTGCTCCTTTCCCCGCTGTTTATCTTCCTTCCCGATCGATAAAAGGAAGCCAAGTGGCAGACTCCGCAGTCGCCGGGGATGAATGGCGGTGATTATAAGCTGTTTGCCCACCGAGACGGAGGGGGTGACCCTGGCACTCTTGAACGGCGGGCAAAGGCTGAGGGGGCAGAGAAGGGCAGGCCGTCAAGGGGCTCTAGAGGCTCATTAGGCAGGAAGAGGGGAGGGAGGCAGGGAAGGGGGCAAGGGGGTTTAAGGGGAGGGGAGGAGAGGGAAGGAGGGAGGAAGGAAGGTGAAACGGAGGGAGGGAGAAGGGAGGGAGAAAAGAAGAAGGAAGGAAGGAAGGAAGGAAGGAAGGGAGGGAGGGAGGAAGCGTGAAATGGAGGAAGGGAGGGAGGAAAGGGGAGGGAGGGAGGAAAGGGGAGAGAGGGAGGGAGAAGAAGGTAGGAAAGTAGGTGAAAGGGAGGGAGGGAGGAAAAGGGAGAGAGGGAGGAAGGTGAAAAAGAGGGAGGGAGAAGGGAGGGAGAAAAGAAGGAGAAGGAAGGGAGGGAGGAAGGGTGAAATGGAGGAAGGGAGGGAGAAAAGGGGAGGGAGAGAGGAAAGGGGAGAGAGGGAGGGAGAAGAAGGTAGGAAGGAAGGTGAAAGGGAGGGAGGGAGGAAAAGGGAGAGGGGGAAGGAGAAGGGAGGGAGAGAGGAAGGAGAAGGAAGGAAGGGGAGGAAGGGAGGGAGGAAAAGGGAGAGAGGGAGGGAGGGTGAGAGGGAGGGAGGAAGGAGGAGGGAGAGGAATGAGAAGGAAGGGAGGAAGGAAAGAGGGAGGGAGAGGAAGGAGAAGGAAGGAACGAAGTGAAGGAGAGGAAAGGAGAGAGAGGAAGGGTGGGAGGGAGATGGAAAGTAGAAGGAAGAGGGGAGGAAAAGGGAGGGAGGAAAAGGAAGGTGAAAAGGAGGAAGGAAGGAAGGAAGGAAGGAAGGAAGGAAGGAAGGAAGGAAGGAAGGAAGGAAGGAAAAATGGGAAGGGAGGGTGGAAAGAGGAGGGGAAGGAGATGAAATGAGGGGAAGGAAGGAAGGGAACGACAATGGGAAGGAGAGAAGGCCCAGCCAGGTGGCAGCACTTAACCAACCTCCGATAATCTCAACAGCCTCAGCAAAGGTGGATTCCTGGTCGAGTCCTTGGATGGGGGACCACTAGGAGAGTTCAGGATTGTAGGATAGTCTGCGAAATCATACTCTTATTCCAGAAAAAGACATTCGCAAACCTTCTTGCCATTCAAGCCAAAGAAATCACAGGATCATTGAACTCGATAGGAACTGAGCTGGATTCAAAAGGGGTGATGATAGTCCCTTAATCCCAGGGTGCCCAGCAGTCTTAATCCCCAATTCTCCTGGGACCCCAAACCCCAGTTCCCTGTTCTGACCTAGGCTTCCCGAGACAGTAAAACTCACACGTTTAGTCTCAAAAACCTCTCTTTTTATTTCAACGGCTGTGAATTATGTCCATTCCCAGCCCCGAATGAGTCACAAATAGTTTGTCAAGAGTCCGACAGAAGTCTGCCATAGTCCTTCGGGATAAGGCTGATAAGCACCCACCTTTCTCTCCCTTGAAACGCTGCCAAAGACCTAATGGGCAATTAGCTTTGCAAGGCCACAAGGAGCACAGAGTCAAAACGAAGCTTCAGAGTTTAAAACCGACCACCACGAACAAAGTTGCTTCCTGCAAAGGCTCATGTGTCTTTGCTCCTCCTTTATGTCTTATGGGAGGGGCCAATCACCTCCAAGCCTTACTCACGAGTCGCCCCTTTTGTCTTGCCTTCTGGCAGCTCTGCGCATGCGCGCACTGGGAACAGGCTCCCCTTGTTCCTCTGCCTCGCTGATGTCCGACTTTAGAGGCTCCGGAGGCAGCACATAACTCCCAGATGACCCTGGTCCCATCTCTGCCTCCGACGTAGAGCCCTCATCCGAGCCTTCCCCAGACTCCAGGACTGGCCCATGTTCCTCCCCAACCTCCTCACTCTCCGATTCTACTGCCAGCTCTGCAATCCACAACAATCCCCAGCTCACAGTCATCTCAGTCTAAACATAGTTGTGTGAACCCGGCTGCTCAGGCCAGAAACAAGCCGACATTCCCCACCTAACCCCTCCCGAGGGCCTTTCTTTTTCCCGCGAATCAGAGCTAGGCAATATGGTTTTCCTTCACCAGGAAAGACGGTTTCCATCCGATTTGATGCACGGCACCTGTTTCAGTGTGGATATATATATATATATATATATAAGCTGCTGCTTCAGCCAACCAGCTGTTAACCAATCGGCAGAGTTGCCAAGCCTCCGAAAAACAGTTGCTGGACTCGTAAATCATTCCCGGAGAGTCTTTCACAGGACTTTAAACCCGGGTCCAAGCTGCGGATTCAATGCTCCTTGCGGTGGTTCCCAGGGGGGAAGATTTTGGGTGTGTGTGTGTGCTGAGGCTGCTTTCTCCCCGATTTGTGTCTCTCTTTGCGGGGGTCTGCAGATTGCCTGTCTGTCTGTCCATCCATCATTTCATTTTATTTTTTCCTCCTTTCTTGTCTGCAGGACAGCTGGGCGGAGGGGGAGGGGAAACCTGACATGAATGCAGAGGGAGGCCAGGAGGGTGGGAGATAGCGAGGATGGGTTTTGGGGGAGGGTTGCAAGGGGGGGTGGTAGACGGACAGACCGGCTGCGCCAGGATGAGATAAATAATCCACACGGATGGATGGATGGATGGATGGATGGATGGGCAGGTGGGCAGACGGCAGCTCCGATGAATAGCAATAAGGGCCCTCGCTGGAACAGGTGGGTGATGGACAGGTGAACAAAGCGGGGAGGGGAGGCGCCGGAGGTCCCTGTGGACGCACAGAGTGGGTGTTGAAAGGGAAAATAAAAACCCGCTGCGGAAAAACGAGTGTGCGTGTGGGGAGAGGGAGGAAGAGGAAGAGAAAAAAAAGGAAAGAAAGCTCACAGAGCCTTGGCTTGAGATCCGTGGAGGGTCAGAAGCTGGGGGAGGGTGGGTGTCCGGATGCGGGCTCGCTGGGGAGGGTTGCGAGGCAGAGCCTCAATGAGGACTGGTGGCTTTATTGTCAGTTGGCTTAAGTTGGGTGGTTGGAAAGGAGGCCGAATTAGGGGCTTCTAATGGGAGATACAAGGGATGTGCTGGCTCAACGGCTATGACGCTGAGCTTGTCGATCAGAAAGGTCGGCAGTTCGGCGGTTCGAATCCCTAGCGCCGCGTAACGGAGTGAGCTCCGGTGACTTGTCCCAGCTTTGGCCAACCTAGTTTGAAAGCACGTAAAAAATGCAAGTAGAAAAATAGGAATCACCTTTGGTGGGAAGGTAACAGCATTCTGTGCGCCTTCGGCATTGAGTCTCGCCAGCCACATGACCACGGAGACGTCTTTGGACAGTGCTGGCTCTTCGGCTTTGAAACGGAGATGAGCACCGCCCCCTAGAGACGGGAACGACTAGCATATATGTGCGAGGGGAGCCTTTACCTTTACCAGTTGAATATCTATGGAGAGTAGATATTCTGTTTTGCAGCTACTCAGATTGTTGGCCGAGCAGGGATAAAAACAGCCAGGGAAATAATTGAAACGTGGGAAACTGCCCTTCGTCAATCAACCGGCTTATCAAGTATTTTGCATCCACAACAAACAACAGCCATCAACACCCAATCAAATAACTAAAAAGCCATTCATCTATTCATCTGTCTGTCTCTGTCTATCTATCTATCTATCTATCTATCTATCTATCTATCTATCTATCTATCTCCACCCATCCATTTACCCATCTATCCATTCTCTCGCTTCATTCTGTGTGTGTGTGTGTGTATATAAATCCATCCATCTATCATCTGTCCATCTGTCTTCTCTGTCTGTTTATATCTATCTCTTATGTATCCGTCCTTCCATCCATCCACATATCGATCCATCCATCCTATTTATCCATGCATCATCTATCTATATCATCTCTATCTCTATCTGTCTTCATCCATTCTTTTTCTGTTTCTTTCTCACTCTCGTCCATACAGTACTGTATGTATACATCCATCCATCCAGTCTATCATCTATCTTCATTCATTCGTTCTGTCTCTTTCTTTCTATATACAGTATGTATCTCTTCCTCCCTCCCACCCTTCCTCCATCCAGTCAATCCTCCTCTCTCTCTCTCTCTCTCTCTCTCTCTCTCTCTCTCTCTCTCTCTCTCTCTCTCTCTCTCTCTGTCGTCTGTCATCTGTCATCTGTCATCTGTCTATCACCGTTCTCTTTTTCTGTTGAGCAGCCAGAACCTTGCTGGATGCTAATCCAGAAACCAAAGGCTCTCGGTTGCAACCTTTTGGCGAGAGAGAACAGGGGCCTCGCCCTGAGTCATCGGTTGGAAAACAAACAGAGGGGGAAAAAATGCTGAGGGATCCATCTGGTTAGAGGAGAGCCAACTTCTGGGAAATCAATCTTGCTGGAAATTATCTCTCTGGGACCCTTCATTTTAGGAGAAGCAGCTGAGCCCCATCATTGCAGGAGGAGCGGAGTTCAGGCATCGAGCAGGAATACACATGAGAGAGAGAGAGAGAGAGAGAGAGAGAGAGAGAGAGAGAGAGAGACGCTCGGCGGCTGGTTGGCTCACGCTAACCATAGAATCCAAAGATGCTTTTAATTGTTTGCGCCCCTTTACAAACGCAAAGATTCATTTCTGTAGATGACGTAGCGGCTTGCAGAAATAAAATCCCCAGTAAATTCCCACGTCATTGGTGACAACAAACAAACAAACAAATGTCTTGGCGGGCCCCATACCACTTGGGGTCCCCAACGATGGACGTCCTCGGGGCTGTTCAAAAGAGCGTCAGAGCCGGCAACAGATTCGGACAGTGAGGAGGTTGTGGGGGGAACCTGGGCCAGTCCTGGAGTCTGGGGAAGGCTCGGATGAGAGCTCTGTGTCGGAGGCAGAGAGGGATCCAGGGCCGTCTGACAGTTATCAGCTGCCTTCGGAGTCAGACATCAGTGAGGCAGAAGAACAGCTGGAGCCTGTTCCCAGTGTGCGCATGCGCAGAGTCGCCAGACGAAGGGAAAGGCTAAGGAACAGGGGTCGACTTGGGAGAAAAGCCACAGATGGAGGATGAATGGCCCCTCCCAGAGGAAATAAAAGAGGGAGCGAAAGGGGAGTGGACTTTGCAGGAGGTCGCTTCATTGGTTCATGACTCTCCGAGACTCCTTGCCAAGTTTTGCAGAGATCAGCCTGGCAACTCTCCAAGCCAGAGAAGGTCAGTGACTGTAAATCCTCTCTCGAAAGACTTTGCTAGATGTCGCTCCCATAGGGAATATGAGAGGAGTGAAAGGGGAGTGGAGTTTGCAGGAGACAAGTAGTTCGCTTAATTCAGTGATGGAGAATCTTTTTTGGCTCCTGTGCCAAAAGCGGGGGGAGCGCAGGAGGGTCATGGATGGGCATGCCACACCCATAATGCTATGCATGTGACACCTCCGCCTGCGAATGTGCGCACTATCCTGCTTTTGGCACGGTTTTCTGGCCCTCCCCAGGCTCCAGAGGCTTTCTAGGAGACTGGGGTGGGTGAAAACAGCCTCCCCTGCCCGCCCCCCCCCCCCCCGGACACTCTCCAGAGGCCTCAGGAGCTTCCCTGAAGGCTCTGGAGGGCAAAAAAACAGTCCTACAGGGAACCTGGAAGTTCGGGAATTGTGACTTCCGGTTTGTCTGTAGGGCTGATTTTCACCTTCCGGAGACTTCAGGGGCCTTCAGGAGACTTCCCTGAAGGCTCTGGAGGGCAAAAACCGCCCCTACGAGCAAACTGGAAGTGACTTCCGGTTTGGCCATAGGACGTTTTTTTGCCCTCCGGAGCCTTCAGGCTCAGGGAAGGCTCCGGAGGCCGAAAAATGGTTGTACGAACAAACTGGAAGCCTCTTCCTGAACTTCCGGTTTGCTCGTAGGGTTGTTTTTTCGCCCTCCGGAGGCTTCAAGGAAGCCTCCGGAGGGTGAAAAACGGCCTCAAAAGAAGGCCGAAGTCAGCTGGTCAGCACGCGCATGCATGCTGGCCAGCTGACAGGGCAGCGCCTCGCGTGCCCTAACCAATGGCTCCGTGTGCCACCTGTGGCACGCGTGCCATAGGTTCACCATCACAGGCTCGATTGGTTCGTGACTCTCCGAGACTCCTTGCCAAGTTTTTGCAGATCTCAGCCTGGCCGCTCTCCAAGCCAGATAAGGTCTGTGACCGTAAATCCTCCTTTGAAAGTCTTTGCTGGAGGTGAATGAGCAGAAGTCACCAGAAATTAATAAAAGGGTTTTTTGTTGGGGTAAGGAGTTTGCTTCGTGCTCTTGGGAAGCCTCGGTCAGGATAGGGCCAATCCTATTTCTACAAGGTTGATGTTCCCCAGGGAGGGAGCCACCACCGAGAAGGCCCTTCTCCTCAGTGCCACTAGAGCAGGCCTTTCCAAATCTGGCAACATTTTGTGGACTTCGACTCGACTTCAAAGTCCACGAGTCTTAAAGACCCCTGCCCGAAAAGGACTTCCTTATCAAGAAGGACCAGTGGTGGGATTCAAATAATTTGACAACCAGTTCGCCCAGCGTCAATACAATACAATACAATAGTAGAGTTGGAAGGGACCTTGGAGGCCTTCTAGTCCAACCCCCTGCCTAGGCAGGAAACCCTATACCGTTTCAGACAGATGGCTCTCCAACATCTTCTTAAAGACTTCCAGTGTTGGGGCATTCACAACTTCTGGAGGCAACTTCTGTTCCACTGGTTAATTGTTCTCACTGTCAGGAAGTTTCTCCTCAGTTCTAAGTTGCTTCTCTCCCTGATTAGTTTCCACCCATTGCTTCTTGTTCTACCCTCAGGTGCCTTGGAGAATAGCTTGACTCCCTCTTCTTTGGGGCAACCCCTGAGATATTGGAAGACTGCTATCATGTCTCCCCCAGTCCTTCTTTCTCTTAAGCTAGTCAGTTTGGCTGTCGTGGAAGGCATGGCCCATTTCCATTCTCCAGATCCACCATGCATGTAGGATGAGCCTCCAGCAACAGCCAACCTGACCCTGGGCGAACCGGTTGTTAAATTATACCCCTCCCAACGTGGTTTCCTACTGGTTCGGACTGGTTCGACCGAGTAGCTAGTAACTCGGCCTGCCATTCCCCCGAACCGGTTCTATCTTTGGCGACGCCATCTTGATTTTGGGTTTTGCGCTTGCGGACAACAATCTTCATTGAAAAATGGTTTTTTCCCCCCTCTTCTTCTTTTTTGAATATTTTTTTTAATTTTTGAATAAACACAAACAGACGAAACACAACAAACACCACAAAAATATCTTCCATTACAAATTATAAAGAGTGTCAATTGGTTGCAAAGAGCTTTCGTGCATCCCTTCCACAATTCATATCAAGTTATATGTTTTAAATCAAATATATTTATATATATTGCTATCATCCTACCTCAATCTTCATACGACTATGATAGTTTTTACGTCCCTTTATATAAAAGATTCCCAAAATTTAAAGCAAAAACCACATTTTTTGGTGATGGCATTCCTTTATCTATTTTCAATATCACCCAGCAACATTACATCTTTATGACCCTTTCTAAATAAAAATTAATTACGTTTTAATAACAAGGTTTCTAGACCTCCTTTCTTAATCACGGTTTACAGTTTATATCCAATTTCCCTTTGATCATGTCAATACAAATATTACATTATGATGATTATGATGATTATGATGATTATGATGATTATGATGATTATGATGATTATGATGATTATGATGATTATGATGATTATGATGATTATGATGATTATGATGATTATGATTATTATTATTATTATTATTATTATTATGATTATTATGATTATTATGATTATTATGATTATTATGATTATTATGATTATGATTATTATTATTATTATTATTATTATTATTATTATGATTACTATTATTCATTTATTTAACAATATCCATCATCATTTCATTTTTATTTTATTTTTTGGTCTCCATTTCACTAAATTTGACTTACTCTTTTTTTTAAAAAAAATATAAACTTTTATACATAACAGAGTTTCTAAACTTCCTTTCATGATCCCCATTTAGAATTTATACCAAATTTCCACTGATCAAACCAATACATAGGCGTACATTGTTATCATGATCAATTATTTATCTAACTACATCCATTATCGCTTCATTTTTAACATAATGCGGTAATTTTGACTAAATTTGACTAACATTTTGTTATTAGTTTGTGGAGACGACTGGAAAACCCTCCCCTTGCCATAGAGTCTTCTCCTGGCGCACTCTGCTTCTCTCCCCCCCTCCCCTCCACCGGAAGCTCCTCTCAAAATTGTGGTGCCAACCGGTGACGGAGCCGCAGCAGAGGGAGGAAAGAGCCCACATGTGGCTCCAGAGCCGCAGTATGCTAAGCCCTGCACTAGTGGCTTCTTCCAAGGATTGATTATGGGTGGGAGCCATCTTTGATCTCCAATCTTCTTCTTTGTGTCCAGATCCGCCCCCGGATGGGGTAACCGGTCCTCATGGGCCATGCAGAAGAACTGAACGTCCTGTTGCGAGACGACTGAGCCCGAGGGACGAGCCATGGTCAGCTTCCTGCAGCTTCTCCTCGCTTGGCTGGGAGGGTGCGGCTGCGCCGGACGTCTGCTGCCCCCCAACCAGGGAGCCAAAACCGGATCTTTCCGGGGAAACCTGTCCCAACGTTGGGACCAACCTCTCTTCAGGACCCGTCGCAGTTGGGTGTGGAACCAGTTCTTCGTCATTGAGGAATATTCTGGTCCCGAACCTGTCCTCATCGGAAGGGTGAGTCCTGAATCCTCCATGTTTTAGGGCGGTGACGGCTAAGCTTTTTGTTGTCGTGTGCTGAAAGTGCGTGCGCGCAGCAGTGAGCACGCCTGCACCCGTGGTGAGTTCCAGATCCTGTTCCAACTGATATGGTTGGAACGGGCCTGGCGTCGTCCAGCACGTGCAGGCGTCTTACCACTTCCGCGAGCCTCCGCAACGCTCCAGCTGCTCAGCAGAGCGTGTCGCAGGCGCTATACGTGCCGTGCGTGGAAGTGCCGAAGACTTAAAAGATCGGTAAGGAGCTTGGGCGGGTGGGTGGGCCCTCCGGAGTACCGTACTGGAACGATATTCGGTGCTCCGGGCAGGCTCCAGTACGCCCGTACTGGGGCGTGCCGCTTGCAACCTACCACTGGCCTGCACCTATAATGCAGTGCGCAGGGGGCTATGTCCTACGCCCCCCTTGTGCATGTGCGCACTCCCCCGCACTCCCCCAGCCCCCTGCGCATGCACACGTGATCCCCCCATCCTCCCGCTGCCCTGTGCACGCAAGTGCGCTGACCCATCGTGCTCCCCCTGCCCTGTGCATGCATGCGCGCACGACCCCCCCCATTTTGGGCCTAGTAAGTCTTCCCGCAGCGTCCTGGGAGCAAAAATGGGCTGTGGGGGCCCCACACCACATGCCATATGCCCCCTTTTGGGCCTAGTAAGTCTTCCCTAAAGCCTCCTGGGAGCAAAAACGTACTGGCGGGGGCCCTGCGCTGCCCCACGCATGAGTGCACGCCCGTCCGCTCATGTGCGCAAGTCTCCCGCATGCATCTCACTCCCCACGCATGTGGGGCAGAGACCCGAAAATCAGCTGGCTGGCGGGAGGTGTGCAGCCGTGCGTGTCAGAGCTGAGCTGGGGCAACAGCTCGTGTCCCCGAAAGAGATGGCTCTGTGTGCCATAGGTTCTCCATCGTGGGTTTACGGCAGGGGTCGGCAAACTTAAACACTCAAAGAGCCATTTGGACCCGTTTCCCACAGAAAAGAAAACACCGGGAGCACAAAGGTCCTAACCGGAAGCCCCCTGTTCAATTCTGGAGCTGACCGGAAGTTCAGTTCCCCCCACCATAGAGTCTCCTCCTAGCGCGGCGTACTTTTTCCTCTACCTGTCCTAACCGAAAGCCCTATCAATTGTGGAGACAACTGGAAAACCCTCCCCTTGTCATAGAGTCTTCTCCTGGCGCACTCTGCTTCTCTCCCCCCTCCCCTCCACCGGAAGCTCCTCTCAAAATGGTGGCGCCAACCGGTGATGGAGCCGCCGCAGAGGGAGGAAAGAGCCCACATGAGGCTCCAGAGCCGCAGTTTGCTAACCCCTGGTTTAGGGGGATGAGATGGAATTTGTAGTTTTAAAGTATCCTTGTTTTCTGGAAATTTTCTCCTCGCTTTGATTCCCTTTCAGGATTCGGGATTCAAGTCCTTTATGGAGTTTCTCCTTTTTTTTCTTCCTTCTTGATCTTTCTTTCCTTCTCTCAACTTCCCCTGGTCAATCCTACCACCGCCTCAGATCTTGCATTTTAGAAATGAACGCAAACTTTCCCAAAGTCCTCGTCGCGAGGTTATCTTCCTGGAATTATCCTCCCAGGGAGGGGGAGAAAATCTTTAAAATCCCGTATTCAATCAAAGGCCAGCTCAGAATCAATAAACGGTCCACTAATTGGATGCTGAATGCAGGCGGGAAAAATGTAATAGACAATCTTAATTCAAATTAGTTCTTGGTCAAGAAATCCTCAGGTCCGGATCTTGCTCGCACTGTGAATTCATTACATCAAAGCAGTTGTCGGCATTCTTACGCAATTTAATACCGAGCGATGATTGGCACGCAGAATAAACGCCAAAGAACACACTTCCACCGAATGTCTTAACAGAATAACAGAGTGGGAAGGGACCTTGGAGGTCTTCTAGTCCAGCCCCCTGCTTAAGCAGGAAACCCTACATCATTTCAGACAAAGCGTTGCCCAATCTCTTCTTAAAAAGTTCCAGTGTTGGAGCATTTACAAGCTCTAAAACGCAAGTTGTTCCACTGATAATAATTGTTCTGTCGGGACATTTCTCCTTAGTTCTAGGTTGCTTCTCTCCTTAATTAATTCAGATGAACAGAGTTGGGTAGGACCTTGTAGGTCATCTAGACCAACCTCCCCCCCCTCTGCCCAAGCAGGAGACCATACATCATTTCTGACAGATGGCAGTCCTATCTCTTCTTGAAAGCCTCCAGGGATGAAGCTCCCACAACTTCCGAAGGCAACTTCTGTTCCTTTGGTTGATTCTTCTCACTGTCAGAAAATGTTCTCCTTACTTCCAGGTTGAATCTCTCCTTGGTCAGTTTCCATCCATTATTCCTTGTCTGGACTTCAGGTGCTTTGGAGAATAGCTTGACCCCCTCCTCTCTGGGGCAGCCCCCCAAATATTGGAAGACTGCGATCATGTCTCCCCTGGTCCTTCTCTTCACTGGACTAGCCAGGCCCAGTTCTTGCAACCGTTCTTCATAGGTTTAAGCCTCCAGGCCCCTCATCATCTTGGTTCCTCTTCTCTGCACTCTTTCTAGAGTCTCCACATATTTTTTCTATCGTGGTGACCAAAACTGGATGCAGGATCCCCAGGGTGGTCTTAACTCAACCATCATAAAGTGGTAATAAAACACTTCACATGATCCTTCTTCTATGTGGTCCATCGTAACTTCAAGTCATAGGAAAGTCCTCATCTTGAGAGGACTGGAGACCCAACCTACAATGAAGGAGACGTTTCCTGACTGTGAATTAGTGGAACGAGTTGCCTTCAGAAGTTGTGACTGCTCTTATCACTGGAGGCTTTCAAGAAGTATGTTCCCCATGATGTAAAACAGAGGTGGAGACTCTGGAAAGAGTGCAGAGAAGAGCAACCAAGAGGATGAGGGGACTGGAGGCTCAAACATAGGAAGAACGGTTGCAGGAACTGGGTATGTTTAGCTTAAGAGAAAGAAGGACTAGGGGAGACATGATAGCAGTCTTCCAATATCTCAAGGGTTGCCACAAAGAAGAGGGAGTCAAGCTATTCTCCAAGGCACCTGAGGGAAGAACAAGAAGCAACGGGTGGAAACTAATCAAGGAGAGAAGCAACCTAGAACTGAGGAGAAATTTCCTGACAATTAAAACAATTAACCAGTGGGACAACTTGCCTCCAGAAGTTGTAAATGATCCAACACTGGACGTTTTTAAGAAGAGATTGGATAGCCATTTGTCTGAAATGGTGTAGAGTTTCCTCCCTAGGAAGGGGGCTGGTCTAGAAGACCTCCAAGGTCCCTTCTAACTCTGCTAGTCTAGGTAATTGGACAGCCGTTTGTCCATAGTGGTAGAGGTTTTCCTACTTGAGCAAGGAGTTGGACTAGAAGATCACCAAGGTCCCTTCCAACCTTATTACTCTGTGTTCATCTCAAGAAGATTGGCCGACTTGATCTTACTCTACAGATCCTGTTGGCCAACGTCCATACTGTCAGAGTTTGTTTGCAGCAATCACCTCCAGAAAGCACACCCAGGTAACTGATTCAGCAGGATTCATTAGCTTCTCTATATATATAATATAACACATGAAGTAAATATACAATACCAAAAGCAGCTTTTCCAACAGGGTAGTAAATACAAGCAAACACAGGCAGAGGAGAGAACAGTTTCAGTTTCAGTTTAGAGGAGCAGGCTAGTTTTGAGCTCAGCACAGACTTTAGTGCAGAAGCTAAGCCACGCCCAAGCTCCTTGCTGTCTCCTTGTTGCTCACACAGCAAGCACTGTTTCAGTTTCCAAACAGCCCCTCATTGGCTGACCCAGTTGCCATGTCTCTTCACTGGCTGACCTTCGTTGCCGTGTCTCTTCCGCTCCTGAACTCTCAATACCCTGACACGTATGTCTTCTCTCTCTTTGGCAGTTGCACACAGATGTGGATCATGGGGAAGGCCGCATCAAGTATGTCTTGACCGGAGAAGGGGCCGGCACGGTCTTCGTCATCGACGAGAAGACGGGCAACATCCATGTCACCAAGACGTTGGATCGCGAGGAGAAGGCACAGTATACGTTACTGGCTCAAGCGGTCGATCGGGCGTCCAACCGGCCTCTGGAGCCCCCCTCCGAGTTCATTATCAAAGTCCAGGATATTAATGATAATCCACCCGTCTTCCTTCAGGGCCCCTATCACGCCACCGTGCCGGAGATGAGCAATGTCGGTGAGTTGGTTGCGCGGGAAATGAGGGGAACCTCTGCAGGTGATCCGTGGAATTCCTGATCCTCTTGACCTGAACAGGAATTTCTAATTCTCCATTTCTTTCCCCAATGATATTAGGATTCGTTATTGGCCACGTGGGATCAGACACGTGATCAGGCGCACAAGGAATTTGTCTCTCTCATGCATACAAGCAACGAGTAAATCATCTTCGTCAGTGGGTTTCACATTTTGTAACCACTGGTTCGACCCGCATGCACCCAGCTTTGTGCACATGCGCCTTGTTCACGCATGCGCCCAGCCTCAAAAATGTACCTAAATAGGACAGCAAAGAGCTGGAGTGGCTGGGTAGGTCCATCCGCGATTTCCGCTACTGTTTCGGACAAACCGATCCGATCCGGCTGAATGCCACCTCTGATCATCATAGACGACATTCATCATAAATCATAAGCGATAGTCGTAGCATACTACATGAGCAATCCTACTGGGATACTCCATTAAACAATGAAAGGTAGACCTCAACGTACGACCACAGTTCGAGCCCAACATTTCTGTTGTTCAGTGAAAAATGTGTCCATTGAGTTTGCTCCGTTTTTACGACTTGGCTCACCCTGTTTGCTAAGGGAATCGCTTCTGTTCTTAAATCAAATCTGAGTGCCCCTTTGACCTGGCTTGTCCGACGGTCGCAAAAGGGGATCGCGTGACTCCAGGGCACTGCAAACCGTCATAAATGTGAGTCAGTTGCCAAGTCTCCAAATGTAAATCACGTAACCACAGGGACGCTGCACCGGTCGTAAGTGTGAAGAGCAGTCCTAAGTCACTATTTTCAGGGCCATTGTAACTTTGGTCACTAAATGGTTGTAATTTGAGGACTACCTGCAATATAAATCTTAAGGTACAGCCAACAAAATATTAGAAGTAAAAGAAGGAATGGAATGGAATACAATAGAATAGAGAATAGAGTGGAATGTAGAATGTAGAATGTAGAATGGAATATAGAAGAATAGAATAGAATAGAATAGAATAGAATGGAATGGAATGGAATGGAATAACAATAGAATGGAATGGAATGGAATAATAATAGAATAGAGTAGAGTAGAATAGAATAGAATGGAATGGAATAGAATAACAATAGAATAGCATGGAATGGAATGGAATAGCAATAGAATAGAACAGAAAGGAATAACAATAGAATAGAATAGAATAGAATAGAATAGAATAATAGAACAGAACAGAATGTAGAATAGAATATAGAAGAATAGAATAGAATAACAATAAAATAGAATAGAATGGAATAACAGAATAGAACAGAATGCAGAATAGAATAACAATAGAATAGAATAGAATAACAATAGAAATAGAACAGAACAGAATAAAATATAGAATAATAGAATAACAATAGAATAGAATGGAATAACAGAATAGAACAGAATGCAGAATATAGAAAAATAGAATAGCAATAGAATAGAATGGAATTGAATAACAATAGAATGGAATGGAATAACAAGAGAAGAGAAGAGAAGAGAAGAGAAGAGAAGAGAAGAGAAGAGAAGAGAAGAGAAGAGAAGAATAGAATATAATTCTTGAAGAGAAGAGAATAATAGAATATAATTCTTTATTGGCCAAGTGTGATTGGGACACAAGGAATTTGTCCATAATCATAAAATACATTCAGCATAATCATAAGTGATAGTCATAGTACCATAGGATCCTAAATAAGCAATCAACATAAACCATGCTAGGATTATCAATAAAGCAATTTATATTAATTGTAAGATGCAAGTAGAGTCATAAGAAGAGAAGGAAATAGGCCATAGGAAAGAGGAGTACAAGTCCTACTAGGTAGTTTTTCAGTGTTGTGAAACTTAGTTATTTAGCAGAGTAATGGAACGGGGAAAATGTCCTTGTGTCTAGTTGTTTTTGGCATGCAGTGCCTTATAGCGTCGTATGGAGGGAAGAAATTGGAACAGTTTATGTCCAGGATGTGAAGAGTATTTTGACGTGAGGCTTCCCGAGAGCATGAAGCAGACTCTTTGTCCCGACAAAAACCCCTTTTATTCATTGACTGTGAATTCTGCTCATTCCCATCCAGCAAAGTCTTTGTAGGGAGGATTTACGGTCACAGACCTTCTCTGGCTTGGAAAGCTGCCAGGCTGAGATCTGCAAAACTTGGCCAGGAGTCTCGGAGAGTCACGAACCAATGAAGCGAACTCCTGCAAACTCCACTCCCCTGGCGCTCCTCTTTTATTTCCTCTGGGAGGGGCCGTTCATCGTCCACCGGTGGCCTTACTCCCAAGTCGCCCCCTGTTTTGTAGCTGTTCCCTTCTCCTGGCAACTCTGCGCATGCGCACCCTGGGAACAGGCTCCAGCTGTTCTTCTGCCTCACTGATGTCTGACTCCGAAGGCAGCTGATAACTGGCATACGGCCTTGGCCCCCTCTCTGCCTCCGACACAGAGCCCTCATCCGAGCCTTCCCCAGACTCCAGGACTGGCCCAAGTTCCTCCCCAACCCTCCTCACTCTCCGACTCTGCTGCCAGCTCTGCTGGCCGCTGGCTGGCCGCAACAACATCTGTATATCTACAGATATACAGAAAATACCTGTAGATATTTTCACAGCCCTCTTTCTGACCCGCAGAATATACCGGACCTCAATGAAAGGCAGGCTGGTTGCAATGGGTTTTTTCTGCAGTTCTAATTATCCGTCGAAGTCCGTCTCTGTCTTGTTTCGTCGGAGTGCCAAGCCAGACAGTTCCAGGGGTGCAAACGACAGACTCAATCCTTCCTCTGTCGAACGTTTACCAGCAGCTCTGTGGGTCGTTTGAGCTTTCCGTGTTGTCGCGGGAAGTACGTTCTCTGTCGGGGGTTTTTCGATGACGTTTTGGAAGTCGGCGTGTCGGGTGCGAAGTCGTTGCGATGTTATAGAGCCCAAAAACGACCTTTCTGGCCGCAGTTGTTAAGTGAATCCTCACAGTTGTTAGGTGAGGAGGAACACGGTCGTTCAGTGAATCTGGCTTCCCATTGACTTTGCTTTTCAGAGGACATTGCAACCGTCCTAAATATGAGGTGCTGAGCATCTGAATTCTGATCACGTGACGCCAGGGTGTGTGTGTGCAATGGTTGTAAGTGTGAAAAACAGTCATAAGCAGAGGTAGTATTCAGCAGGTTCGGACTGGTTTGGGCGAACAAGTAGTGGAGATCGCCAGCTCTATGCCGTCCTATTTATCCAGGTTTTTGAGGATGGATTCATACGCGGAAGGCGCACACGTGAGAAAAGCACATGCGCGGAAGGCTGGACGCAGATGCGCCCATGCAGGAAGCGAGCTTGCGAGTGTGGGGTGAACCAGTGGTAAAAATAAGTCAAACCCACCGCTGGACTCATAAGTTTTTTTTTTCAGGGTTGTTCTAACTTCAAATCGTCACTAAGTTAATTGTTGTAAGTCGAGGACTCCTCGTATTCTGTATTTTTCTGGCGAAAGGTAGGATCCAAAGAGGCCAGCTGCATTATTTCTGGCTCAAGGTGCGCTTCGGTGCCCAGATTGGAGGCTAATTCTGCCACCCCCTTAAATATATTGTGTGAACAGAGACTTAATTAAAAAAGCCAATTTATGATGAGGCGTGTTGACATTATCTGTCAACATTATGATATGATTCAGCCGGAATGGGTTTCCTTCCTGAATTATAATTGAACAATACACAAAGATTCTGAACATCCCAAAATGTTGGCTTAATCCGTTGTTTTTCACACTTGGCAACTTGAAATTATGTGGATTTCAACTCCCAGAATTCCCCAGCCGGCATGTATGGACTTCAAGTCCCAGAATTCCCCAGCTGGCATGTATGGACTTCAAGGCCCAGAATTCCCAGGCCGGCATGTATGGACTTCAAGTCCCAGAATTCCCCAGCCGGCATGTATGGACTTCAAGTCCCAGAATTCCCAGGCCGGCATGTATGGACTTCAAGTCCCAGAATTCCCCAGCCAGCATGCCTGGACTTCAAGTCCCAGAATTCCCCAGCCGGCATGTATGGACTTCAAGTCCCAGAATTCCCAGGCCGGCATGTATGGACTTCAACTCCCAGAATTCCCCAGCTGATATGTATGGACTTCAACTCCCAGAATTCCCCAGCCGGCATGTATGGACTTCAACTCCCAGAATTCTCGAGTCAGCAATCTGGCTGAGGATTCTGGGAATTGAAGTCCACCGATCCTAAAAAAGCCAAGGTTTGATAAATACTGTATATTTAGATCGTTGCGCTGACTTTGAATTGCTCTGAGAAATTCTAATTTAACTAATGAAAATTACTTAACCAGTTTCAAGGTATTCCATTCAGTCCACATCTGCCCAGCTGGGGAATTCTGGGACTTGAAGTCCACACATAGTGGCTGGGGAGTTCTAGGAGTTGAAGTCCATGCATGCCTGCTAGGGAATTCTGGGATTTGAAGTCCACACATGCCAGCTGGAGAGTTCTGGAAGTTGAAGTACATACTTGCTGGCTGGGGAATTCTGGGAGTTGAAGTTCACACATACCAGCTAGGGAATTCTGGGCAACTCCCATGCATGCCAGCTGGGGAATTCTGGGAATTGAAGTCCACACATGTCAGCTGGGGATTCTGGGAGTTGAAGTCCACACATAAGGCTGGGGATTCTGGGAGTTGAAGTCCACGCATGCCAGCTGGAGAGTTCTGAAAGTTGAAGTTCACACTTGCTGGCTGGGGAATTCTGGGAGTTGGAGTCCACGCATGCTGGCTGGGGAATTCTGGGAGTTGAAATCTACATATCTTCATATTGCCAAGTGTGAAAAACAACAGATTAAGCCAACATTTTGGGCTGTTCAGAATCTGGGCAACTCCCATGCATGCCAGCTGGGGAATTCTGGGAATTGAAGTCCACACATGCCCGCTGGAGAGTTATGGAAGTTGAAGTTCAGACTTGCTGGCTGGGGAATTCTGGGAGTTGATCCACACATGCCAACAGGGAATTCTGGGAGTTGAAGTCAACACATAAGGCTGGGGATTCTGGGAATTGAAGTCCGTACACACCAGCTGGGGAATTCTGGGAGTTGAAGTCTACGCATGCCGGCTGGGGAATTCTGGGACTTGAAGCCCCCCAATCTTAAAGCGGCCAAGATTTGAGAAACACTGATCTAAAAATCAATTTATTTTACATTTGTTTGGCCAACCTGACACTTGCATTGAGTTGGAGGCGGCCTCCATTCCCTCCCCAGCCTTCTGTTTGTAGATCTAACCGTTCTCAGCTCTTTTTCGATTGAGATGGTTGCCCGTTTGATTGTTTCTGGAGAGTTTGATCTATGTTGCTGTGGGAGATCTTTTTGAACTCTTTTTTTCTCTTGTAAGCCTCTGGGCAGACCAGGTGTTATAGTTTTAAAGAACTCAACAGCTCCCTAGAAATAACAGAGCGCAGGCTGGCCTCAGGTTGCCAAACAATGGAAAATAAATTGCTCGTTCCCTAATGGAGTTAAACGGATTTAAGAGCGGGATTTAGGCTTTTCCAGAGGGGGTGAAATCTTTTGTTTGGTTGGTGCTATTTTTTTTTCCCCCTCAAGGGCATTCAAATGCAAAAGTTGGCTCTTGGATTTGCTAAAGAGGCGCTAAGGATTCCTGCCTGGAAAGGGTTAGACTAGATGACCTCTAAGGTTCCTTTCCACCATGCCGTTTTGTGGCCGGGCGGCTGGATTTTCACAGGAACCTGTCTCGTGGTGCGCTCCTAGTATCTGCTGAATGCAAGAAACTACTGCATGGAAGCAACCTGGAATTTAGGAGAAACTTCCTAACGGGGAGGACAATTAACCAGTGGAACAGCTTGCCACCAGAAATTGTGGGCGCTCCGTCGCTGGAGGTTTTTAAGAAGAGACTGGACAGCCACTGGTCTGAAATGGTATAGGGTCTCCTGCTTGAGCAGTGGGCTGGACTAGAAGACCTCCAAAGTTCCTTCCAACTGTAATTCTGTTATATTCTGATAACTCCATGGTGTCGTTCACACAACCTTTAAGACAACCGCCGGGTCTTCTGGATTGAACCCCAGCCTAACCTCTTTCAGGGTGTATAGCATAGGGGTCGGCAACCTTAAAGACTCAGAGCCACAAAGGTCCTAACTGGAAGTCTGTCATTCAATTCTGTAGTCAACTGGAAGTCCAGTTGCCCCACCATAGAGTCTCCTCCTAGCGCGGCGTCCTTTTTCCTTTTACGGACTGGAAGTCCGGTTCCCCCACCATAGAGTCTCCTCCTAGCGTGGCATCCTTTTTCCTTTTACCGACTGGAAGTCCGGTTCCCCCACCATAAAGTCTCCTCCTAGCACGCATCCTTTTTCCTTTTACCGACTGGAAGTCCGGTTCCCCCACCATAGAGTCTCTTCCTAGCGCGTCGTCCTTTTTCCTTTTACCGACTGGAAGTCCGGTTCCCCCACCATAGAGTTTCCTCCTAGTGCGGCTTCCCTTTTTCCTTTTACCGACTGGAAGTCCGGTTCCCCCACCATAGAGTCTCCTCCTAGCACAACGTCCTTTTTCTTTTTACCGACTGGAAGTCCGGTTCCCCCACCATAGAGTCTCCTCCTAGCGTGGTATCCCTTTTTCCTTTTACCAACTGGAGACAGGGAGCCGCAGCAGAGGGATGAAAGAGCCACATGCGGCTCCAGAGCCACAGGTTGCCGCCCCCTGGTATAGTAGCTCATGAGCTAGCTCTGAACCATTCTGGGCTCTCCTTCCTGCTGCCCTTCGCACAACCAACCCCCTTTTCTCCTTCTCCGCCTTCTTCTTCCCCAGGTACGTCCGTGATCCAGGTGACGGCCCACGATGCGGACGATCCGACCTACGGGAACAGCGCCAAGCTGGTCTATACGGTACTCGAGGGCTTGCCGTTCTTCTCCGTCGACCCCCAGACGGGTACACGATGGGGAGGGGGCGATAGCTTTGGGGAGGAACGCAGGGCTACAAATGTCAACCCCCATTGTAGGGGAGAAGAAGCAGGGGTCCAGGGGAACTAGTTGGCGGGGATGGCCTGCTGGGGACAGCAGATGCTCTGAACTTTACAGATGCTAAAGAGCCGGCAATGTCTTTAGAAGAGAACCCACTCGGCCTTCAAAGCCAGGGGTGAGATTCAGCCAGTACGGGCAAACCACATGCTAATTTTACACCTGGTTCGCGGAAACCGGTAGTTGCAAGGACTGGCTTCCCCCACCCTGTCCCACCCCTCCCATGAGTCTCCATCTGGCCCATTTTGGATGCCAGGTAAATTCAGAGCCTGTGTGAAGGCTCTGGGAGGGCGATAAACAGGCCTCCGGAAAGTTCCAGAAGTCCAGAAATGAGGCCCATTTCCGGCCTCTGGAAGGCCTCCGGAATCCAGGGGAGGCCGTTTTCGCCCTCCCGGAGGCTCAAAAAAAGCCTCCGGAGCCTGAGGAGGGCGAAAACTCCCACACGCACACACCGTGGGGCAGAGGCCAAGTAGGCCACGCCCACTACGGCCACACCCGCTCAGCAATCGGGCACTGGTTGCTAAAATTTTTGAATCCCACCCCTGCTCAAAGCTATGCTCTTATGCTTATCGTTTTCTTAGCTCTGGTTATACATCTCCTGATCTTGAAAAATGCTCTTGAGATCAAGGCTTAGTAGAGCTCCTGTGGGTTGCTGGGTAGATGCCCCTGGTGGAGAAGATGCCTTCTCCTCTTCTCTGTTGGAATTGTTGACGTAGTAGAAAGAGAAGCTTCTTCTCTGAACATTCATCCATCTGCAGCTAATTTTATTCAATCAGCTTTCCACCCATCCATCCATCGATCCATCCTTCCCTCCATCCTTTCATCCTGACTTCCATCCATCCACCCATTCATCTATACACACCCACCCATCTATCGATCCTTCCAACCAACCAACCAACCAGCCTTCCATCCATTCTTCCCATCCAGCGATCCATCCATTCATCTATTTATCTATCTATTCATTCTTCCCTTCTATCCATCCTTCCATCCATCCACCCATCCATCTCCATCTATCCATTCTTCCCATCTATGCATCCCTCCCTCCCTCCATTCCTCCATCCATATCTATCTATCTATCCATCCACCCATCCACCCACCCATCCATCTATCAATATATCATATACCATCTCCATCCTTCGACCCTTCCATCTATCCATTCTTCCCATCCCTCCATCCATCTTTCCATCCATTCCTCCATTCATATATATCTATCTATCCATCCACCCATCCATCCATCTTTCCATTCTTCCCATCCCTCCTTCCATCCCTCTCTCCCTCCACCCCTCCTTCCATTCTTCCCATCCATCTTTCCACCCTTCCATCCATCCATCTCTCCATCAATTCATTCTTCCCATCCCTTTGTCCATCCATCCCTCTATTCTTCCCACCCGTCCTTCCACCCTTCCATCCATCCATCTATCCATCCTTTCCATCCCTCCATCCCTTCCTCGATCCATCCATGCATCCATCCATCCCTGTCTGTCTGTCTATCTATCTATCCTTCCTTCCACCCTTCCATCCATACATCTATCCATTCTTTCCATCCATCCATCCCTTCCTCCATCCATCCATCCATCCATCCATCCATGTCTGTATGTCTGTCTGTCTGTTTGTATCTATCTATCTATCTATCTATCTATCTATCTATCTATCTATCTATCTATCTATCTATCATCTATCATCCCCATCCTTCCACCCTTCCATCTATCCATTCTTCCCATCCCTCCATCCATCTTCCCATCCATTCTACTCGTCACCTGAACCTAGAGACCGATGAAAGTCTCGGGTTGTCTCCTCCACAACTGTGGTTCCTTCCCTTTCTCCATCCTGGGGTGGGACTCTGAAACCCAACTGCCTTTCCTTCCTGACCCGTCGCCCGATCCTCCTTCGGTCCTTCTCTGATTCTCCTCTTGCTTCTTTCTCCCCCGTGATTTTAGGCGTGATTCGGACCGCCACTCCCAACATGGATCGGGAAACTCAACAGGAATTCCTTGTCGTGGTGCAGGCCAAGGACATGGGAGGCCACACCGGCGGACTTTCTGGAAGCACGACCGTCACGGTCACGCTTAGCGACGTCAACGATAACCCTCCCCGTTTCCCGCAGAGTAAGTGAGAGAAAGAGCTGCGAAGAAGGCAATGGCCGTATTTGGTAGACCCCAGAGCCACCTGAATACAAGAGGACCACTGTGTCTGTCAGGGGTGATTGGGGAGGCCACCATTAGTGTCTTCCTAATGACCATTGGTGGCCCTGAGGACACCTGGAAAGCTGGGCCTAGGCTGACCTATGACCTATGGCCCATCTTCCAGTAACCTCTCATTTGTACCAATCATGGAGAAAATATTTAGCGCAGGGTTGAACTATGGGGTCCTTGGTGCTCTCTGAGCTTGGTAGGTTTTCTCACAGACGTTTTATGACTCAACTAGGGAACAATATCAGTGCTAGTAGGGAGCGGGGTTTACGGAGAGAAGGGGAAGAAAGAAGGAAGAAGAGAAGGAGGAAGACTGTGAGATCCTTGGTGGTCTCTGAGCTTGGTTGTCTCCTTGCAGATGTTTCATGACCCAACTAGGATACATCATCAGTGCTCGAAATGAGGACGGTTTGTGGTGGTGGTGGTGGTGGTGGTGGTGGTGGTGGTGGTGGTGGAGGAGGAGGAGGAGGAGGAGGAGTGTGGGATCCTTGATGCTCTCTGAACTTGGTAGTTTTCTTGCAGACGTTTCATGACCCAGCTGGAGAACATAATCAATGCTGACGAGAGACCAGTGATGATGTTACCCAGTTCTGGGTCATGAAACATCTCACATCTTCCAAGATGTTCCCCCCACCCCCCACCCCACCCCCATGATGTCTCAAAACCTGTAACTGGTGCAAGATATGACCCGAAAGTTATGATGTAGACATCCTTCAGAGGGTTGGGCCAGAGGGTTGGACTAGAAGACCTCCAAGGTCCCTTCCAGCTTTATGATTCTATGACTGCATAGCACCACTACATAAATTGCCCTAATAGCCCATGTCTTCTGGACTTTGAGGTCTAAGCCAATGTTTCTCTAGTTTTAAGCCAACATGTCTCAAGGTTTCAAAGTTTAAGCCAACATTTCTCAAGGTTTCAAGGTTTAAGCCCATGTTTTTCAAGGTTTAAGCCAATTTCTCAAAGTTTCAAGGTCTAAGCCAACATTTCTCAAGGTTCCAAGGTCTAAGCCAACATTTCTCAAGGTTTAAGCCAATTTCTCAAGGTTTCATGCTTTAAGCCGACATTTCTAAAGGTTTCAAGCTTTAAGCCAACTTTTCTCAAACCTCAGCAACTTTTAAGATGGGTGGCCTGCAACTCCCAGAATTCCTCCAGCCACCAAGCCCTCCAAGTCCCGTCTTAAAAGTTACTTTGGTTGAAACATGCTGGTTTAAGCAACGGCCACCAAGGTTCTTAATAGCTTGGACCGGAGGTAGGTTTCAGCCGGTTCAGCCTGGTTCAGCCGAAGAGGTAGTAACTCGACCGGACACTTGACCGTACCTGTTCTATCCTGGGTGCCGCCATCTTTATTTTCTTTTTAAAAACCCTTTTTTAAATGGTGTGCGCATGGCGCAGACCTTTTTAGGCGCAAACGCACAGATGCGCAGAGCAAACTTTCTCGGGCACCGAACCAGTAAGTAATGCTGGCAGGAACCCACCCCTGGATTGGACACCCCCCCCCAAATATCTCCTTAAGCTAGTAAGGTATCTCCACAAGCGATGCGCTGAGCACATAAGCCAAAAGCTTCTGGCTTGGTGAGAAAACGTCCTTTTCTTTGGATGTCAAGGACTATCAAGCATGACATTCGTCTGCCTTTCAACGCCCGGCTTTTGCATTCTAGTATCTGGGGCAGAGTGTCCACGTGTCTCTTCTGTCCCTCAGAACGTGTCTCACAAGGTTACCGGACTGCAGCTGATAGATGTTTACCTCGCCAGATTGTTCTTAGGGTTTGCAACCCGTCACCAGATGATCTCGAAAGCGCGGAGTGGTGGTGGTGGTGGAGCGAGGTGGAGTGGGGGGGGGGGGAACCTTTAAATATTTTCAGCCAGCCATTCAGCCAGCCCGGCCCGAGCCATCCATCAATTTTAACAGCTACCTGACAGGTTCATCTTCACGACAGTGTGAAATTGATTGTCCTGAGAGGTAGAAACTTAACGATCAGAGGAAGCAGCAGGCCAACACCTGGAATAATGACGTCCAATGCGCTGGAAATTCTCGCAGCCTTGTAAGCAGGGCAGAGAAGAGAGAAGGAAAGAATATGGATCGGCGGTTTCTCCAATCGTAGAGTTGTTAAAAGTATGTCTCACCAGAGGGGTGTGTGTGTCTTAGGACAGGGGTATCAAACTCAATTTCATTGAGGGCCACATCAGGGCTGTGGTTGACCTCGGAGGGGGGGAAGCAGGCGGGCACAGCCGACTGGGCGGGCGTGGCCAGATTGACGCCACTCCTCAAACTGCTGGAGTCTTTTCTCTTCGCATTGGGTAGGCCGGGGCGAAGCTGTTCGGACCTAAGCTCGAAACCCGACGCCTAAGCACGAAACCCGACACCTCGTCCTGATAAAACCCCTTTTATTTCGGTTAAATGGAATTCCTCTCCAGCAAAGTCCCGGCAAACAGTCTTTCAAGAGATTTCGCAACTACCGACCGTTATCAGGCTTGGAGAGCTGCCAGGTCGATATCTTCCAAATGCCACGCTGTAGCAGCAATTACTCGGCGAGAAGTCAGGAACAGATCTTCACCCTAATGAATTACTGTATTTTCCGGAGTATAAGACGCACCTTTCCCCCCCTAAAAGAGGGTGAACATTTGGGTGTGTCTTATACACCGAATGTAGCCCCACCCACCGACCCCCACCCTTTGACCTCTGCCTCCCAGCAATTTGCCTCCTTGCAGCAAACGGGGAAAATGGAGCTTGCAGAAGCCGCAAAAGGCTATAGCAATCCCTGCAGCCTGAAACAGCTGATGATCGGGAGCCCCGCTTAAACTGAAATTGAAAGTGAAGCTTGCTATTTGCTGGAAAGAGGCAAATTGCTGGGAGGCAGAGGCAGGTTTTTTCTTCTTCTTCTAATCAGGTTAAACTGAAACTGGCTGTTTGCTGCAAGGAGGCAAGTCAATAACTATAAATGCCTCTAGAATGTTCAAATGATTAGACCTATTTTTTACAACTGAACAAAATGAAGAATTTTTTTTAAAAAATATGCTTGATCTGAAGAGGCCCAGTACTATTGTATCTTCTTTTAAATAGCAGAGAATAACGTATACTTCTTAGAAAGCCACGTCAATTTTAACAGCATCTGTACAAGTATAGTCTGAAACGTAACACCGCAAACAGTGTATATTGTCAGTACTGTTTGCTGTTTGTTGCAAGGAAGCAAATTGCTGGGAGGCAGAGGCAGATTTTTTCCTCTTGTTTTCCTCCCCAAAAGCTAGGTGCGTCTTATACTTCAGAGCGTCTTATATTGAAAAATACGGTATGTCTCACCAGAGGGGGTCTTAGGACAGGGGTGTCAAACTTGATTTCATTGAGGGCCACATCAGGGTTGTGGTTGACCTTGGAGGGCGGGGAGATGTGGCTGACTGGGTGGGCGTGGCCAACTGTAAAATCTCCACTCCCACCCCACTCCAGGGGAAGATTACTGCAAAATCCACATTTCCTCCCAATCATCTGGGACTCGGGAGGCAGAGAATAGATGGGGGTGGGGCCAGCCAAAGGTGGTATTTACTGGTTCTCCGAACTACTCAAAATTTCCGCTAACGGTTCTCCAGAACTGGTCAGAACCTGCTGAATACCACCTCCAGCAGGCCTTGACACCCCTGGTTTAGGACAACTTGCTGCAGCTAACTTACTACGGCCAACTCGTCGCAGTACACGAGTTACGCTAATATGGAAGAAATGATGAAACAGAGTCCCTAAAGAAAGGGCGTAAAAGACGGGTCGACATGAAACATGACTGGCAAAAATTAATATATATATATATTTAATTTTTAAATAGTCACAAGTCGTTCTCGACGGAATAATAATAATAATAAATATGTATTTCTTAGCCGCACCCTCTCCCGAAGGACTCGGAAGACTGCAATAGAGCCCAAAGTTTGTGTTGCTGAGCGAGACGTTTCCTAAGTGAATTTTGCCCCATTGTACGACCTTTTTTGACATCGTTGTTAAGTGAATCACCGCAATTGTTAGAGTAGTGACATGGTTGTTAAGTGAATATGGTTTCCTCTCCTTGACTTTGCTGATCAGTAGGTCACAAAAGATGAGGACATAACCATGGGACCCCTGCAACCGTCGCAAATACGAGTTGGTGGTCAAGTGTCTGAATTTTGATCACGTGATGGGGATGCTGTTAATGGTCGTAAGTGTGAAAAATGGTCCTAAGTGACTATTTTTCAGTGCTGTTGTAGCTTTGAACGAATTGTTGTTAAGTCAAGGACTACCTGTAAAATGAATTGTTGGATTGTCCCCTTGTTCCGCAGTGCGTTGTCCCATTCTGTCACCGGAACATGTCTAAATGGTATGTGAGGAAGACTATGGGCAACAGGGTAAAGAAATGCTATCTAACGTAGGGTCAGATAAGAGTGAACCTAGCCCAGAGCTGCATAACAGGCAGAGGGGGGGGAAAAAGCTCAGAACGAAGCTTCCTCAGGCTCTAAAACAGACAGTGTGAGACTCGTATTTTCAGAGTTGCAAGATTCTGTTAATTAGCCTCGCGATAATGTAGAATTAGCACATCGGTTCGTGTTTCCTGTCTGGTTTGCAGCTGACAACGTGGCTGAGCTTCGGTAGGATGGGACTTGTACTCCGACGCAACTTGGAGGATGCCAAGTTCCAAAGGATGTAGAAACTCTTTCCACCCCATTTTCTCTCTAGGTTCCTACCAGTTCTCCGTGGTGGAAACCGCGCCTCCTGGGTCCGCCGTGGGGAGGCTGCGGGCACACGATCCCGACGAAGGGGAGAACGCCCTGCTTGCCTACAGCATCCTGGATGGAGGAGATGGAGCCGAGGCCTTTGCCATTCACACGGACATGTTGGGACAGGATGGGATCATTACTTTGAAAAAGGTGGGTGAAGCACCCCAAAAGTATGGAGTTCTGTCTTTCTTCCTTCTTGGAGCTTTGGTGTAGGAGCTTTGAAGTGGGAGCCATTATCTATCTATCATCTATCTATCTATCTATCTATCTATCTATCTATCTATCTATCTATCATCTATCTATCTATCTATCTATCTATCTATCTATCTATCTCATCTGTCTATCTATCCATCCATCCATCCATTCTTCTTTCTTTCTTTCCTTTCTTTCCTTCATTCTTTCTCTTTCTTTTTCCTGTCCTTCCTTCCTTCTCTTTCTTTCCTTCCTTCCTTTCTTCTTTCTCTTTCTTCTTTCTTTCTTTCCTTCTTTCTCTTTCTTTCTCTTTCTTTTTCTTTTTCTCTTTCTTTCTTTCCTCCCTCCTGTCCTTCCTTTCTTCTTTCTTTCTTTCCTTTCTTTCCTTTCACTTTTTCTTTCTTTCTTTCCCTTTCTCATTCTTCCTCCTGTCTTTCCTTCCTTCCCTTTCTTTCTTTCTTTTTTCTTTTTCTTTCTTTCATTCCTTCCTTCCTTTCTTCTTTCTCTTCCTTTCTTTCTTTTTCTTTCTTTCTTTTTCTTTTTCTGTTTCTTTTTCTTTCTTTCTTCTCTTTCTTTCTTTCTCTTTATTGTTCTTTTTCTTTCTTTCTTTTCCTCTTCCTTTCTTTTTCTCTTTCCTTCCTTCCTTTCTCCCTCCTTTCTTTCTTTCTTTCCTTTCTCTTTTTCTTCCTTCTTTCTTTCTTTTTCCTTTCTTTTTTTTCTTTCCCTCATCCCTGCCTCCTGTCCTTCCTTCCTTTCTTCTTTCTTTCTTTTTCTTTCTTTCTTTTCTTTCACGTTTTACTTCCTTCCTTCTCTTTTTCTTTCCTACTTTCTTTTTCTTTCTTTCCTCCCTCCTGTCCTTCCTTTCTTCTCTCTCTCTCTTTCCCTTCATCCCTCCCTTCCTTTTTCTCTTTCTTTCCTTCCTCAACTGTTATCATAAGACTTCTTGTATTTTTATGAATAACTCAAGGCAGCAAAAATGGCCATCAGATCCTCCTCTTCCTCCTCTTTTCCCCACAGCCCTGAGGTGGGTTGAACTGAGAAAAAGTGATTGACCCAAAGTCTCCCAGCTGGCTTTCATGCCCAAGGTGGGACTAGAACTCCCTGTTTCCTGGTGATTGGCCCAAAGTCCCCCCCCCCCCCAGCCATCTTTCATGCCTAAACTGGGACTACAACTCACCATCTCCTGCTTTCTAGTTTGGCGCTTTCACCACTAGACCAAACTGGGTCTTGTTTTCTTCAGACGACACAGGATATTAGACACCACCCCAACTGTTCTTGGCGATTTGCACGTCCTCTGCCAAACTTGTTGAATTGCCTGGCCTTTGCTCGCGTCCAATCATGAGTTTTTCCTCTCGTTGTCGTTCCTCTCTGTTTGGATGGGCGGGGCAGCCTCTGGATTTCGAGTCCCGCCACTCTTACACCTTCCGAGTCGAGGCCACCAACACGCAGATCGACCCTCAGTACATCCGGAAGGGCCCCTTCAAGGACGTGGCCACCGTCCGCGTGACGGTAGAAGACGCTGACGAACCTCCGGTTTTCTCCCGTCCCGAGTACCATCTGGCCGTTTATGAAAACGGCCCACCGGGGACGCCAGTGGGCAAAGTCACGGCGGTGGACCTGGATACGCCCAGCAGTGTCATCCGGTAATGGCTGGGGAGAACACCGATACTGCAGGGTGGGAAACCGGTGTTTGTTGTCTTGGTGTGTGTGTGAAGTTTCAGTTACTCCATTTATACTTCGTTGCCGTGACAACCTGATACCCCAGGTGCCCACCCTCCATCTTCCAGATACTCCATCCTGCAGCATACGGACCCTGAGCGCTATTTCAGCATCAACCCGCAGAATGGCGCGATTCAGACCTCCGTGCCACTCGACCGAGAGGTTTTGGCCTGGCACAATATGACCGTACTGGCAACGGAACTTGGTAAGAGCCAAGTCGATATGGTGGGTGGGAGTCCAGGAGGCTCCAAGGTGGTGGAAGCTTTTTGTTGCAAACCTGTAGCAGCATGTGGTAGTATTTTGATTCATCAGGACAGTACCGATACAAAACCTCTATGTTTGCAATAGAACATATAAAGCAGGGTGTCAAACTCAAACCCTGTGGGCCGAATTTGCCCTGTGGGATGCTTAGATCTGACTCCTGAAAATAACAAAGGACCAGCTCACGGTGCTTCTGCTAGCAAAAAGGGGATGCGAGGAGAGCACGCAGCTCCCACACACCCTGTTTTCAGCCTGGACAGCCTCCTGCAGCACTCTGCCAGCAAAAACAGGAACCGCACACAGCTCCCCGATGCTCCGTTTTGGCTGTCAAAGTGCTGCAGGAGGCGTCTGTCTCTCCGGCCATCCGTCCCCCCCCCCACCCCCAGCCATCCCTAGGAGGACAACTACAATGTTGATCTCAGTGACGTGCGGTGAGGTTTATGGCTGGTGAGGCTGGTGACGTCATCAGTGCGAGCCGCGGTCCCCTTCATGTTGACTCAGGAAGGAGGGGAATGGGACCACGTGTGCAGGAGGCTGAAGCTGCCTCAGCCTCCTGCACACGTGGTCCCATTCCCCGCCTTCCTGAGTCAACATGAAGGGGACCGGGGCTCGCGCTCTGCGGTCCCCTTCATGTTGACTCAGGAAGGTGGGGAATGGGACCACGTGTGCAGGAGGGAGGCTGAGGCTAGAGGAACCTCCTGCACACGTGGTCCCATTCCCAGACCACATGTGCAGAAGGCTCTTCAGCGCCTTTTCCCTTTTTTTTTATTTTGATGATGAGAGTGGTGAGGCTCTGCCTCCCCTGCCTCCCCTGACCGCACGTCCCTGGTTGATCTAGCCCTGGAAGAAATCCAGTTTGACACCCCTGATATAAAGCATACTTGCAACCAGTGGTGGGTTTCAACCGTAGCACTCGGGAGCAGCGGCCACCGTACCGGTATGTGGCTCGTTTGGCCCACCCACCGGCCCACGTTCCATACCTGTTTTTGAAGCGACCACCACTGCTTGCAACAGTTCATTCAGTGACCGTTTGAAGTTACAAAAGTGACTTAGCACCATTTTTCACACTTAACGACCATTGCAGCATGTAATTGATATGCTTGGTTCATAGTTATGACGGTCGCATGCGATTCCCTTTCTGCGACCTTCTGACAAACCAAGTCAATGGGGGAGGCCAGATTCACTTAACAGCCGGGTGACTAGTTTAACAACTGCAGCGATTCCCTTAACAAATGTCACAAGACAAGTCCTGTCATGGGGCAAAATTCACTTAACAAATTAACAATTAAATTCGGGGCTCAAGTGTGGTCATAAGTCGAGGATCGCCTGTAGTCCTCTACTTGCAACCATTTGTTTAGCGAATGCTCAAAATCGCCAAAGCAGGGTGGGGGGGAAGTGACTTACGACCGGTCCTCAGACTTACGACTGTCGCAGCATTTTCCACAATCGTCTGATCCAAATTCAGGTGCTTCGCAACTGGTTGTTTATGTACCAAAGTTGCAGCATCCCGGGGTCAAGCGGTCCCCTTCCCAGCTGACTTCCAACAAATAAAGTCAATGAGGGAAACTGGATCTGCTTAACGACCACATCATTCACTTACTAACGGCAGTGATTTGCTTAACCGTTGTGGCCCAAAAAGGTCGTGAAATCGGGGAGGACTCGCATGCAGAGGAAATTTTGGCTCTAAACGTAATCATACGTCGAGGGTTTATATGTAATAGAAAAAGTAATGGCAATTTGTTTATTAATTGTCTTCTCCCTTTCTTTTCCTTCCCCCTTTTTGCATCCCCTTATCTGTTTTCTGCTCTTTGGGAACGGTGTCTTGCTCTCTGTTTTTGTCTTGCGTGTCGAACGTGCGAAACGGTGCATTTTTTGCACTCTGACATTGTGGAGGGGGTCTGCGCTTTCTGTCTGGGTTTCCCTGTGATTGATTGATTGATTGATTGATTGCCTGCATCGGCTGGATGGTTTTGTATCGGCGGCCTGTGATTTCACTTGTTGGTCACGTCGGACATTTATGTTCGCCCACCCATGCGCAAATGTGCTTCATCGCGCACCGTTGCTCGCTTCCGTCTGCTTAACTCTGCACGTCTGCCCACGTCTTTCAACCTCTTGACGTGATACTGTCGGGTTCTGCTGGTGGTACGACGATGGACTCTTTCGGTGTGTGTGTGTGTGTGTGTGTGTGTGTGTGTGTGTGTGTGTGTTATGAATGGGATCCAACCCCACTGACTCCCCATGGATGACTTGTATGGCTTTCTCGCATGGCTGAATCGTTTGGATGGCGTATCCTTATCGGCCGACTTACTCGTTGGAACCTTCTTGGTGTTATCTTCCCACTTTCCCTGTTTTTCGACTGGATCGCCCTGCACGTCCCGTCGCGTGGTTCCATGTTGCTCCTTACCCCCGACTCTTACCCTCAGACAGTCCCACACAAGGTTCCCAGATTCATGTGGCCGTTCAAATCCTGGATGTCAATGATAACTCACCCCAGCTGGAACAGAGCTACGAGCCTTTCGCCTGTGATAACGCCATCCCGGGCCAAGTAAGTAAGGGGTCCCTAGGACACTGTTGGGGCAGAATGGGGCGGGAGAGGAAGGCCCTGGCCGAGAAGAATGTTGCTCTTTTCTGTTTTGGCCAGCTGGTGCAGCTGATCCGAGCGGTCGACCGAGACGAGGATGGTAACACGAGCCGTATCATCATCCGTTCCCCATCCATGATCAGAGAACCAAACGTCACTGTGCGGGATAACAAGGGTAAAACACGCACGTCTGTCCTAAAATGTAGAACGGATTTCAGAATGTTCCTTAGGGACTAGGAACTTGCACTGTTGTTGATAAAAGGAGAGTAGACATTTTCACAAATATGAGCGGTGTACAGAACGTATAGCGGTGCTTCTCAATGTTAGCAACTTTTAAGAGGTGCAGATTTCGGCTCCCAGAATTCCCCCAGCTGGCAATTCCGCCTGGGGGATACTGGAGGTCGAAGTCCGGACCTCTTAAAATGTCCAAGGTTGAGACACACTGATCTAATAATTCAGACATCTGTACAAAACGACACAGTATTAATCAACATTATATTGCTCCTTTGAAGATGATTGTACGTACCTAAAATGTAAGGTAGGGTGTCAAACCTGAATTCATTGAGGGCCACATCAGGGTTGTGTTTGACTTCGGGGGACTGCGGTGGGCATGACCAGCTCAGCGTCCCTCATGTTGGGAGCGCCTGTGGTGGCCCAAGCGCTCTGTCAGTGAAAACGAGTTCCCGAGCACCGTTTTTGGCTGTGACAGCCTCCTGCAGCCCTCTGCCAACGAAAATGGAGCTCAGGAAGGCCGCCTACGGTCTGTTTTCACTGGCAGAAGCACTGCAGGCCAGTCCTTTACTGTTTCCAGGGCGGCCCCAAGGGCAGATCTAAGCATCCCACAAGCCGCATCCGGCCCCCGGGGCCTTGAGTTTGATACCCCTGATGTAAGGCTTGGGTTTTTACTACCTACAAGGAAGCATTTCCAAAATATAATGGGCCTCAGTTCACTCTTCTCTTTCCCAATCTTCTCATCTCCAGACAATTCGGCCTCCTTGTTGCTCCGGGCCACCCGTCTGCCTCCCCAAGGTGGATTTCTGCTTGTGCCCCTGGAACTAGTAGACGGTGGTTCCCCCACTCGCACAAGCTCCCCGACTCTGACAGTCAGCATCTGCCGGTGTCGGCGAGATGGGGCCATGCAGACTTGTGGTCCTGAGGCCCTCGGATCTTCTGCCGGCCTCAGCACGGGGGCTTTGTTGGCTATCCTCGCCTGCGTTGGTACCCTACTTGGTGAGACTTTGAGTTGGCATGCCGATGGCACAGGTGGGCAGAGAAAGAAGGACAGTACAGGTGGCCCTCAACTTACGATCGCAGTCAAACAAAACCACTGCTTTGCACGACCGTTGCTGAGTGAATTGTGTCCGTGAATTGCCACGGTTGTTAACCGATATCATGCGGCAGTTAAATGAATCTGGCTTCCCCCCTCCCCCCCCCCCCCGTCTTTGCTCGTCGGAAAGCCAACTGGGAAGGTGACAAAAACTGATCACATGACCCCAGGACAGTGCAACTGTCAGAAATACATGCCAATTGACAAGGTGGCGCAGTATTGCAAGCTACGTCTGCTGACTGCCGGCTGCCAGCAATTCGGCAGTTCGATCCTGACCGGCTCAAGGTGGACTCAGCCTTCCCTCCTTCCGAGGTCGGTCAAATGAGGACCCAGATTGTTGGGGCCAAGAGGCCGACTCTGTAAACCGCTGAGAGAGGGCTGTAAAGCACCGTGAAGCGGTATATAAGTCTATTGCTATTATTGATCGTGCGACCAGAGGAGGCTACAACGGTCGTGTGAAAGCCAGTCAGAAGTCACCTTTTTTTCGGTGCCGCAGCCATTTAGATCGGTCGCTAAACGAATGGTTGTAAGTCGAGGACTACCTGTATTACGGGAATTTCAGCCAGGGAAGGGTTGAGGCTACTTACCCTAAGTAAGGCTCTATGGAGAACTCATGTAGAAGATAACACGCTTGAAGTGACTTGACAATATAAGGTGGGGCATGAACATTGCAGTGGGGAGAAAAGTCACTGAACCTTGGGGAACGCTTGGCTGGTTGTGCTGGGTTTCTCCAGGAGGGTGTACAGTTGTGACCTGTCGGTTGCTGGCCCCTCCAGCAGCCGAATCAGATGAGGAGGAGGCGTAGGAGTCAGGGTCAGTATCAGGGCAACCTGGGAGCTCCGGGGGGGAAGAGGGAATGGAGCTGCAGAGAGAGACAGAGACAGAGATGGATCCTGGGCCATCTGTCAGCCCTCAGATGGAGACTCAACAGCCCCCAGGTCTGGAGGTGGTTGATGAAGAAGAGGAGGAGCAGCTGAGTCCAGTGCCTGACGTGCGGACGCGTGGAAGGCAGAGGAGAGGAGGGCAGTGGAAATCTATGGGCTGATCCTGGGGAAGGAAGAGCCACCACTGCTAATGAGACCCCATCCTAGCTCTGGGGATAGAAGACTGGGTGGGGGTAGAGATGAATAGATGTGGCAGACAACTATTCATCTAAGGGACGGATGGATGGATGACTTTCTGGGGCTGCCAGCATTCCTAATAAAGGAATCTTTTGAGTTCATGTCAGAGGATTTGTTGTGTTTGGAGAGCTGGCTCAGAACAACAACGGTATGTGCAAACGACCTTGGGAAACAGGAGGAAGAGCTGCAAACTAAGTAAGAGTCAAATAAGAGGCAGCTGAGTCTACTGAAGGAATGACAACAGGGGAAGGCTCTCAGGAGGGACCCTCCCAAGTCTCATGGGCTGTAAAGGGGACAAGAGGATGGGAGAAATGATCCTTCAAACTTGCAATGTTCCAGGTAAAGTAGATACAAAAGAGTTCGTACAGATTTTATTCCATTAGTTGTTGCCGACTATAGGGGGCGGTGTTCATCTCTGTTTCAAGGCCGTTGAGCCAGCGCTGTCCAAAGACATTTTCACGGTCATGTGGCCAGCATGACGTCTCAGAGTGCTATTACTTTCTCACCGAGGTGGTGCCTATTTATCTCCTTGCATTGGTGTGCTTTCAAGCTGTTGGATTGCTGCGGTGAGGACGGGAACTCACCCTGTCGCATGGAGGTTGGGACTCAAACCTGGGTTGCCGGCTTTCCAGCCAACAAGCTGAGTGTCTTAACCGCTGAGCCACCGCCGCCCTCTGTTAATATAACCTTAAATTAATGTAGAATTAGCTTGTCTGCTATGCTTCCCCCGTCGCCTTTACAGCCCATGAAACTAGGGAGGGTGTCTTCTGAGCCAAATGTCCTGCTATACAGTTGCGGGCTCAGCTACCTTTTATCCGATTGTTCCCTTGTCTGTGCCTCTTCTCCCTGTCTCCCAAGGCCATTCCCACATACCATTACATGCGGAAAGAAGCAATGCAGGGTGTTTGCAATGGGTTGTTATTGTGATTAACATGTCACCTTCTCCTCCTGTTGGTCCATCCGACTTCACCAATGCACCAACTTCCCGCTCACCTGTAGCCCTGGTGCTGCTCTTTGTCGCCCTCCGGAGGCAGAAACAGGCTGCGTTGCTGCCCTTTGAGGAGGAAGACGTCCGTGAGAACATCATCACGTATGACGATGAAGGCGGCGGAGAAGAAGACACCGAGGCCTTCGACATGGCCGCCCTGCAGAACCCGGACGCTGCCCCTCCACCCTCGCAGCAACGGCGCCTCCTCCGGCGGGACGTCCTGCCCCGTCCACACTTCCCGCCGTCCCTGTCCACCCGGGTACCACCGCAGCCTCACGATGTGGCCAGTTTTCTGACAGCCCGCTTGAGCGAGGTGGACGCCGATCCTTCCGTGCCTCCGTACGACTCCATCCAGGTGTACGGCTACGAAGGCCAGGGCTCTTCCGCCGGGTCTCTCAGTTCTCCCGGCTCTTCCTGCGCCGGGGACAGCGACGCCGGCGGGTACGAGTATCTGGAAGAATGGGGGCCCCTCTTCCGAACGCTGGCCGAGCTGTACGGGGCACCAGAGGGTCCTCCTCCAACCTGAGCCCTTGTGGGCCCGATGCCTCCATGGAAGAGCGTGGACCTCGAACCCCTTCCTCTGTTTTCGGTTGCTTGTTCTCCGTTCTGTCCACCAGCTTCCTTGTTCTCAGTTTTGGATTTGTCCATGACAAGCTCCATCGTCTCATGGATTCCCAAATCCTTCCTGTTGACCTCCTCTTGTTTTGCTGTGTTTGTCAACCACCAATGTTTTTCTTTCCATTTCTTATGTCTGTACATCCTTTTCTTTTCCTCCTTTCTTTCCCTTCCCTTCCTTTTTCTATCTTCCTTTCCTTTTTCTATCTTCCTTTCCTTTTTCTGTCTTCCTTCCCTTCCCTTCCTTTCTCTTTTCTTTTCCTTCCTTTCCTTTTTCAATTTCTTTCCCTTTCCCTTCTTTTCTTTTCCTTTCCTTCCCTTCCTTTTCTATTCTTTCCTTTTCTATCTTGCATTCCTTTCCTTTTTCTATCTTCTTTTCCTTTCCTTCCTTCCCTTCCCTTTTTCTATCTTCCTTCCCTTCCTTTCCCTTCCCCTTCCTGTCTTTTCCTTCCTTTCCTATTCTTTTCTTTTTCTATCTTCCTTTCCTTTTCCTTTCCTTTCCTTTTCTATCTTGCATTCTTTTCCTTTTCCTATCTTCCTTCCCTTCCCTTCCTCCTCTTTTCCTTCCTTTCTTTTCCTTTCCTTTTCCTTTCTTCCTTTCCTTTCTCCTTTCTATTCCTTTCTTTCCCTTTTTCTATATTCCTTCCCTTCGCTTTCTTTTTCTATCTTCCTTTCCTCTCCTCTCCTCTCCTTCTCTCTTTTCTCTTTCCTTTCCTGCATCATTCTGGCTTCTCATCCTTCTCTGTCCACCATTCTCTTTATTCTCATTTTCTTGTCTCGTCTTCCTCTCCCCCCCACCCACTGTCTCGACTACCTTTCTCGTCCCGTCCTGTCCCCTTTTCATTTTTGACACGATTTGTGCTGTGTTTCTTATGTTGTCCTTCCTCTCCTCCTGCCCCCTTCCCCAATTCCTATCTAAAATATTCTATGCATTCATCTTTCCCCCTCCCAAATCCCTTTGGTTCCAGATTCCCCCTTCCTCTCCCTTCCTGGATCCTATACTTATCCAGTCTTGCCAGCATGGATTGACCTCTCTCATTCAAAGTGCATCTCCCAAGCCCTGCCCGCAGAAGCAAAACACCGTTGGGTCTCTTCGATTCGACCGGTGGTGTTTGCAACCGCCCCGCGGAAGAACTTTTTAAAAAGTGGATTTTGGGGGGGGACGACGCCCTCCTCCTTTCTGACACCAAAGGGAGAGGGGGCGAAAACACTGCGTCTCCAGACTATTGTTCTACGATCTTAAGGAGTTCAGGCGAAATCGGTGTCAGGTGGGAACATCCATGTTATAATTTCGTAATAAACGATTTATTTTCTAAAAAAATAATAATAATAAAATAAATAAACGAAGGCCACGGTGAGTTGTTGTGCGCGAGCCAGAATGCGGGCTGATTTTTACTCGCGGTTTAAAAATGGATCCGTTCATTTATCAAAGTATAAGACGGAAAAGAGGAGAGCGGTGCGGCGGCCTAGAGGTAGAGCTCTTGCCTCACAATCAGGAGGTTGTGAGTTTGATCCTAGGTAGAGGCAGATATTTCTCTCTCTGTGGGCACAATGAGAATGTATCTGCCGAACAAAACTCTGTGTTGGCGTCACGAAAGGCATCCGGCCAGGAAACACTCTGCTAGCGCCATTCAGTCGCCCCGACTCCACCCTGCAAGGGATTATGAGGTCGTTAAAAGATGATGACCTATGGTTAAAGCTGGCGTGGTGGGCTAGAGGTAGAGCTCTTGCCTCACAATCAGGAGGTTGTGAGTTCGATCCTAGGTAGAGGCAGACATTTCTCTCTCTGTGGGCACAATGAGAATATACCTACAGAACAAAACTCTGCATTGGTGTCACGAAAGGCATCCGGCCAGGAAACACTCTGCTAGCCCCATTCAGTTGCCCAGACTCCACCCTGCAAGGGATTATGTTAAACAAAGATTGGTGATAAGACAGAAAAGAAAATAACAAGTCCAAGTAGCCTAGCCTTTGCTTGGTGACCGTTCAAAGTTACAACGGCACGGGGAAAAAAGTGACTTTTTCACACTTACGACCGTTAAAAGCATCGTGATTGACATTCGGGTGCTGGATAATTGACTCCTATTTATGACGGTTGCGGTGTTCCCTGGGGTCGCGTGATCCCTTTTTGTGACCTTCTGAAGTCCACGGAGGGACGCTGAATTTGCTTAACGACCGTGGGACTAATTTAAAGAACCGCAGGGATTCATGTCACCAACGTGGCGAGCAAAGGCGTAAAATGGGGCGGGACTCGCTTAGGACACGTCTCACTTGGCAACGTAAACGTTTGGACACAATTGCGGCCGTAAGTCGAGGACTGGCCACTCCCCCCAAGGGCAAACAGAACCCTGATGCGGCCCTCAATGAAATCAGGTTTGACACTCCTGATCTAGAGAGGACATCAATGAAAATCCAGCTAACTGCAATCAGTTCATTCAATTGCAATCTCTCTCTCTGATTTATACACGTGGAATAAAATCTTTTTTCTCTCTCTTTTAAGAAGAAGAAGAGGGGGTTATTCCCAAAACCACGGCTGCCGTCCAAAACTCATTCTGGTGGCTGCGTTTTCCGGAGATCCCCCTTTCACACATAGACATCTGTCACCGACATAACTAATTGGAGGAAGCATTTTTATTTGATCAGGCGGCAGAAATTCCCAGAAAATGGACATAAGTGGTTTCTAATATACTGGTCCCTCAAGGACTTTTATCATTGCAAGCAGAAGCAACTGATTAAAACGGATAGGCGAGAGGGGGGGGAAAAGAACATTTTTTTTTTTTAGACTTTGAAATTGAAAGAACTTTTCCACTCCAAGCTGCCGAATTTGGTTTAAAGCAAAAAAATCCAAAAAACTTCCGTAGCGCCCGATACGGGGAAGTCCTCGACTTACGGCAACAGTTGGGTTCAGAATTTCCGTGGTAAAGCGAGGCGGTTCACTCAGTCGCCCACGATTTTACCCATTTTATTTGCTTCGTCTCTTAAAGCCAATCAGCCCGGTGGTTAAGTCAATCGCACGGTCGCGAAACACATCTCCCTTTCCCCGTTAATTTCGTCGGTCGGAAGCCAGTTGAATCGGTCACAAATGACCCCAGGACAATGCAAACATTATAAAGAGGTGGTGCCTGCTGTCGAGCAATCAAGTGACCGTGGGAATGGTGAGATAGTCGTAACTGCGAGGACTGGTTGCCTACCACTTTTTTTCCGGTGCCATTGTAACGCTAAACGGTCGCGAACACAAATGCTTGTAAGTGGAGAGCTGCCTGTATTTTGTAATATTCATACTAAGGAAACACCCTTTGCTAGCTCCCATCGTTCCCAGCCCTACTTGGCTTCGTGATCTCTTCGACCAACTCAATCTATTTCTCCACACAGAGAAAAGAGGAAGGAAGGGAGGAAAATAAGCCCAATCTCCCCAAAACTCTTCACTGAAAATAACCAACAACGAAAAAAAAGAAGCATCCCGATAAGAATTAGGAAAAAAAAATTGGTTTAAAAAAAATTGAACTTGAAATTTATTTCTTTACTAGCTGGGTATCTGTGCTTTGCGATGAAACTATGTGATCGGGCAATGCAGGAGAAATCCGGTTCAATCCGTCGGCTCAGTGGTGGTCGGTGGTTGAAACACAAAAGGGAATATCGCTCCCGCCGCTTTGAGTCCGGAAGCAATTCTATAGGTGGAAGGCGTAGACATTTTGGTGAGGTACTGACGTTTAGTACTCTAAGGAGCCCCAGACCGCTCCTGAGTGAAGGAGTGGAACGTCTGCCAGTTTGAACTGAGGTAACGGAATGTGAGGCAACTGGCAGTTGGAACAGAGTTCTTTTCAGGTGGGGAGGGGGAGTAGAACTCCTTAGCATCAGAGCGTGTTGATTACTGTATAAGAAATACTAATGATCTGATGGTCATTTTGAAAAATCCTTTCTTAGCGAGCACCTAGAAGCCAAGAGGAACCAAATGTCAAGTTTTAGGCTTTACGGTTCTAGAGATTTCGTGATGAGTGAGTAGTACTTGGCATAGATATAGAGAGAGATTTGGTCAATGACCAGTGAGAATTAGAAGAAGAAAAGAAAAACATTTTGGTCCTTGGTGGGTCAAAGGTAGTTAAATACAGGCAGTCCTTTACTTACGACTACAATTCAGTGCCAACATTTCCATTTGTTACGCTGTTAAGTGAGTCTTGCCCCCTTTTTATAACCTTGCTTGCCACAATTGTGACGCGAATCCCTGCACTGTTAAGCGAGTAAGACCGTTGTTAAGTAAATCTGGCTTCCCCGTCGACGTGCCTCCACCGAAGGTCGCAAAAGGGGATCACATGACCCCGGGACACCGCAACCGTCATAAGTGTGAGTCACTTGCCAAGCATCCGAATCTTGTTCTCTTGAGCATGGGGATGCTGTTGGGGCATTCACAACTTCTGGAAGCAATTTCTGTTCCACTGATTAATTGTTCTGTCAGGAAATTTCTCCTCAGTTCTAAGTTGCTTCTCTCCTTGATTAGTTTCCACCCATTGCTTCTTGTTCTACCCTCAGGTGCCTTGGAGAATAGTTTGACTCCCTCTTCTTTGTGGCAACCCCTGAGATATTGGAAGACTGCTATCCTGTCTCCCCTAGTCCTTCTTTTCATTCAACTAGACATACCCAGTTCCTGCAACTGTTCTTCCTATGTTTTACTCTCCAGTCCCCTCATCCTCTTTGTTGCTCTTCTCTGCCCTCTTTCTAGAGTCTCCATATCTTTTTTACAGTGTGGTGACCAAACCTGGATGCAGTACTCTAAGTGTGGCCTTACTAAGGCTTTATAGTGTGGTATTAGTATCTCCCTTGTGTTCGATTCTCTCCCTCTGTTGATGCAGCCTAGAACTGTGTTGGCTTTTTTGGCAGCTGCTGCACATGGCTGGCTCCTATTTAAATGGTTGTCCATTAGGACTCCAAGATCCCTCTCACAGTTACTACTACTGAGCAAAGTACCACCTATACCGTACCTGAGCATTTTGTTTTTCTTGCCTAAATGTAGAACCTTACTCTTTTCACCAATGAATTTCATTTTATTAGATAGTGTCCAATGTTCAAGTTTGTCAAGATCCTTCTGTATCTTAAGCCTGTCTTCTGGAGTGTTGGCTATTCCTGCCAGCTTGGTGTCATCTGCAAATTTGATGAGTTCCCCATTTATCCCCTCAACCAAATCATTGATGAAGATGTTGAAGAGTCCTGGGCCCAAAACAGAGCCTTGGGATACTCCACTGCATACCTCCCTCCATGTAGATGCAGTTCCATTGAGGACTACACGTTGAGTGCGGTTGGTCAGCCAGTTACGAATCCATCTGGTGGTGATGCTGTCCAACCCACATTCTTCTACTTTATCTAGTAGTAGGTTATGGTCTACCTTATCAAAAGCCTTACTGAAGTCCAAGTAAATGAGTCTTTCTGAGTTAACAGAATAGAACAGTTGAAAGGGGACCTTGGAGGTCTTCTAGTCTGACCCCTCCCCGCTCAAGGAGGAAACCTATACAGATAGTCCTCAATTCACAGCAGTTCATTTAGTGACCGTTCAAAGGGACAACGGCACTGAAACAAGCGACTTATGTCCATTTTTCACACTTAACGACCGTTTCAGCCTCCCCTTGATCGAAATTCAGATGCTTGGCCACCGACTCCTATTTATGACGGTCGTGGCATCCCCGCGATCCCCTTTTGCGACCGTCTGGTATGCAAAGTCAAATGGGGGAAGCCCAGTATCGCTTAACAGTCATTGGACTTTGTCACCGCCGGGATTCATTTAACAACCGTGGCAAGAAGGAAAAGCAGCAAACTGCGGGCCGAGTCCTTTCACAAATGCCTTGCTTAGCGACAGAAACGTTGGGCTTGAGTTGAGGTGGTGAGTTGAGGACTCCCGGCATTATTTTGGCTTTTAAGGCCCTTTGTGTCTCCTGTTTATTTCCCACTTCGTTCTTCCTCGCACTATTTCAAGCAGGGGCACGTAAAATAGCTGCCAAAAATATCTGTGCAATTTTTCTTATTCCCTCATCTGCTTGCCCTGACCTGAAGTGCCAAGACGCACATACACTCCTCCGAATTCATAATTTTTCTCTCCTGCTGTTTAAAAATAACCACATTCCCCCTCCAGGAAATTGGCGAACTTGGTTTCCCCTCTGCCCATTGGAGCATATCTATCTATCTGTCTGTCTGTCTGTCTTTCTTTCCTTCTTTCTTTCTTTCTTTTTCTTATCTTTACCAATATCTATATCTATATCTATATCTATATCTATATCTATCTATCTATCTATCTATCTATCTATCTATCTATCATCTATCTATCTATCTATCATCTATATCCCTCATCTCTCTCTCTCATCCATCTATCTATCTGTCTATCTATCTATTTATCTATCTATCTATCTATCTATCTATCATCTATCTATCTATCTATCTATCTATCTATCATCTATCTATCTATCTATCTATCTATCTATCTATCTATCTATCTATCTATCTATCCACAGTATCTATCTGTCTCTATCCGTATCTATCTATCTATCTATCTATCTATCTATCTATCTATCTATCTATCTATCTATCTATCTATCTATCATCTATCTATCTATCTATCTATCTATCATCATCATCTATCATCTATCATCTATCATCTCTATCCATATCTATCTCTCTCTCTCTCTCTCCCCGCCCCTCTGGATCTTCCTTCCCTCCCTCCTTCCCTTCCTCAATCCCTCCCTCTTTCCTCAATCCCTTCCTTCCTCCCTTTTTTCCTCCTTCCTCAATCCTTCCCTCCCACTTCAATCCCTTCCTTCCTTCCCTCCTCCCTCTCTTCTTCAATCCTCCCTCCCTCTCTTTCCTCCTATCTTCTTTCCTTCCTCAATCCCTTCCTTCTTTCTTCCCTTCCCCCCTCCCTCCCTCAATCCCTCCATTCTCCCTTCCTTCCTCAATCCCTCCTTTCTTTCATTCCTCCTTCCGTCCCTCCTTCCCTTCCTCAATCCCTCCCTCCCTCAAACCCTTCCTTTCCTTCTCCGCCTCTCCCTCAATCCTCCCTTTCTTCCTTCAGTCCCTCCCCCTCTTCCTTCCTTCTGTCCCTCCCTCCCTCCTTCCTTCCTCCCTTTTCTCCTTCTCTCTCTCTCCCTCCCTCCCTCTCTCTTTCGCTCGCACACAGGGACGACATCTAAAAGAGCATGCAAAAGAGAAACTAAATGAGTAAAAAGCCTCCCCACTGGGCAAGAAAAGACATATTTCTCCCTTAATAGCAGAGTTTTAGCCTTATCTAGTGTCGCACGGCCTGCTGATCAGCCAGAAAAATGCCCTTTTCGATGTCCGCTCGGAGGCGGCAATCGCGACCGGGCGCCCTCCCAACAGCGGTCGTTCCCTACCGCAATCGACCCGAAGACACCTCATTCACACATGAGCTGCGTTCCCCCTAACTCCTCTCTAACAGGGTTTTTGGCCATACGAACCTGGCAGAGACAGGATTATCTAGAGTGGAATTTCTTGGCCAAAGGCGCATCAAATGCCGCTACCTTCCCCCCCCCCAAAGGTGGTCCCTAGTTTACGGCTCGACGTACGACCACAATTCCTGTGGCTAAGTGAGACATTTGTTAAGGGAGCTGGGCTCCCTTGTACCATGTTTCTTCCCTCGGTTCTTGAGTTGAGTCCCTGCCGTTGATAAGTTAGCGACCCGGTTGTTAAATGATTCTGGCTTCCACCAGAAGGTTGCATCGGGGGATGACGTGACCCTTGGAGGCTGCGACCGTCATGAATCTGAGTCAGTTCCCAAGGGCCTGAATTTGGATCTCAGAGAGGGGCAGGGCGGTCTTAACGCATATGCCCCATGAGCATAAGGGGCCTGGGGTCATGTGGCCGGCGTGACTCAACGCCTTCGAAGGCGCATCGAACGCTGTTACCTTCCCACCAAAGGTGGTTCCTATTTTTCTACTTGCATTTATCATGGGCTTTCAAACTGCTCGGTTGGCAGGAGCTGGGAGAAGTCACGGGAGCTTCCTCCGTTACGCGGCGCTCGGGGTTCGAACTGCCGACCTTTCTGATCGACAAGCTCAGGGTCTTAGCCACTGAGCCACCGCCTCCCTCCTCCTACAAATCCTCCTACGTTTAAAACCTTTGACTTACAACCGTTCGTTCAGCCACGATTCGAAGTTACAACGGCCATGAAAAAAGTGACTTACGACCGTTTTCACACTTGTGGCCATTGCAGCATCCCGATGATCAAGTCAACAACATTCGGATACTTTTGCAACCGACCGACTCACCTTTACGACAGTTGCAGTGTCCCGGGGTGACATGATCCATTTCCACCAACTTCGGAGCAGCAGGGTCAATGGGGGAACCCCAGATTCACTTAATAACCGTGCTCCTAACTCAGCCAATGCAGTGATTTGCTTAACAACAACGGCACGAAAAAAGGGACAAAATTCACTTAACAGCTGTCTCACTTAGCCACCAAACATTTGGCCTCAATTTCCTCCTTCCATGTCAAGGTTCCAATTTCCCTGTCAAGCTTGAAACCCTGAGATTTCCTCATGGTCTCCCATCCCCGAATTTCCAGCCCAGAGATAATTCTTTAAGGTTAGAGTGTTACGGTGGCCTAGAGGCGGAGCTCTCGCCTCACAATCAGGAGGCCGTGAGTTCAATCCTAGGTAGAAGCTGATCTTGCTGTCTCTGGGAACAATGAGAATATATCGGCTGAACAAAACTCCGCAATGGCAACAGGGAAGGGCATTCGGCCAGTAAATACTCCGCTGGCTCCATTCAGTTGCCCAGATTCCACCCCACAAGGGATTAGGATGTGAACCGACAATGATAATATAGTTCTTAAGCTTCTGCTACAGGCCGAGATGTTATTTTCTTGGAAAACAAAAGATTGACCCGTCCTTTCACGATCAATCACCCAGGCTGGGAAAACCTGACATGGGATATACGGCTCGACATGCGACCACAATCGTGGCTAAGTGAGACACTTGTTAAGTGAGTTTTGCTCCATTTTATGATGTTTCTTGCCTCAGTAATTGAGTTTTCCTAACTCAACCACTGCAGAGATTCATTTAACAACGCCGGCACGAAAAGTCGTGCCCAGACGGGGGCGCGCGCGCTCTCTGCTCCCGAACTGGCAGTGAGGAAAATAGAATACCATTACTGGTCTCCGCGGTCATGTGGCCGGCATGACTCAACGCCGAAGGCACACGGAAACGTGTCTTCCCTTCCCACCAAAGGTGGTTCCTATTTTTCTACTCACCTTTTTTAACGCGCTTTCGGACGGCTAAGTTGGCAGAAGCTGGGACAAGTCATGGGAGCTCACTCAGTTACGCGGCGCTGGGGATTCGAACCGCCGAACTGCCGACCTTTCTGATTGACAAGCTCCGCGCCTTCGCCCCTCAGCCACCGGCGTCCCTTATCCTCTAAACGCAGCAACGGATTGATTACATTCTGACGGCATTTTTTTAAAATTAATGCGAACGTGCAAATATACGTTTCATTGTATCGACCCGTTTCCAATTTGATTGTTGTAGGGACCCCAGGATACTGCTTGAATCCCCTGCAGGCAGCTCCCGTGGGAGTGGGGTACATGGGTTGCAAGAATTGGGGTGGATGGGTGGAGGGAAGCTTATCTGGGGGGTATATAAGCAGGCCTGGTTTTTTGGGGGGGGGGTCAGATTGGAAAGGCTGGCATTGCGATGGCTTTTGTAGCTACCGGCTGCCGGCTTTGTCTGTAGTTTTAATTTAGATGCAAATGAGGAAGGCGGGGCTGCTCCTCTTTGCCAGCATATTAATGCAGACTTTCCCTGCCTGCGGTGGAAATGGGCAGGGAGGGGGGGGAAAGAGTCCCGGGGAGTTTGCATTCCCACGGGGCATCCATTTCTCTCGAGAGGGTCCAAAGGGTCACTTGCTGTAGTAGCCCTGTCCATTCTGGTGCTTTGGGCCCGATTCCTGGGTCAGAAAGGAGCGGGATCCAGGGATCGACTTGGTCTCTGGAGAGCAAGCTGGAAGAAGCTTGCTTACTTACTTCCTCCCTCCCTCCCTGACTTCCTTCCTTCCTCCCTCCTTCCCTCCCACCCTCTCTTCCTTGTCCTTCTTTCCTTCCTTCCCTCCTCCCTTTCCTTCCTCCCTCCCTCTCATCCTATCTTCTTTCCTTCCTTCCTATCTTCCTCCCTTTCCTCCCTCCCTGTCCTTCCTTCCTCCATTTCCTTCCTTCCTTCCACCACTTCCTTCCTTCTTTCCACCATTTCCTTCCTCCCTCCCTTCCTGTCCTTCCTCCCTCCCTCTCCTCCCTTTCCTTCCTCCCTCCCTTCCTCCCTCACTGTCCTTCCTCCCTCCCTCTCCTCTCTCCCTCCCTTTCCTTCCTTCCTCCCTCTCCTCCCCTCATCATTTCTTTCCTCCCTCCCTCCCTCCCTTCCTCTCCTCCCTCCCTTTCCTTCCTCCCTCCCTCTCTTCCCTCCCTCCCTTTATTTCCTTCGTTCCTCCCTCTCTTTCTTTCCTATCTTCCTCCCTCCCACCCTCTCTTCCTTCTCCTTCTTTACTTCTTTCCTTCCTCACTTTCTTTCCTCCCTATCTTCTTTCCTTCCTTCCTATCTTCCTCCCTCCCTCCCTCTCCTTCCTTCCTTTCCTCCCTCCCTCTCCTTCCTTTCCTCCCTCCCTCTCCTTCCTTCCTTCCTTTCTTCCTTCCTTTCTTCCCTCCCTCTCCTTCCTTCCTTTCCTCCCTCCCTCTCCTTCCTTTCCTCCCTCCCTCTCCTTCCTTCCTTCCTTTCTTCCTTCCTTCCTTTCTTCCCTCCCTCTCCTTCCTTCCTCCATTTCCTTCCTTCCCTCCCCCCTTCCCTCCCCCCTTTCCTCCCTGTCCTTCCTTCCTTCCTCCATTTCCTCCCTCCCTCCCTCTCCTCTCTGTCCTTCCTCCCTTCCTTCCTTCCTTCCTCCCTCCCTTTCCTTCCTTCCTTCCTTCCTGGAGCTTTTCTTTTTTGGTGTGTGTGTGTGAGAGAGAGGGGGGGGGAGGGAGAGAGAGAGAGTTTGGGGGTAGCTTGCCAGATCTTCCTACCTCTCTGGGATCTCCTTGTGGGCTCCCATCCCTGGCCAGCCAGATCACTGTTTCCCTGTCCCGACTTTGCCTACAGCCCTGGGATCTCCTTGTGGTCTCCCATCCTTGGCTTAAATAAATTTTAAAAAAAAACACCCAGCCAGCTCGCTTCTTCCCTGCCCAGGCTTTTCTCCATCCCTGGGATCTCCTCGTGGTCTCCCATCCCTGGACTAAAAAAGCCAACCGGCTCGCTTCTCTGCCCTGCCTCCCCTCCCCTCGCCTCCCCCCCGCCTCCCCCCCATCCCTCCGCCTGGCCTCATTTGCTCTACGCTCCCCCCCCCTCTTCCGCCTCCAGGTGAAGCGGTCCAAAAAGCCGATAATTGCCTTTCCCCCTCCGCCACGTCAGCTAATGGATCGACCCCCCGCCGATCCGCAGCGTTGATTGACAGCTCCGGTGGCTGGCGCATACGCCCCCCTGTCCCGTGGCGGGGAGAGGCGTAATTTAAGATGCGGCGGGTGCGGTGGGATGTTGGGGGGGGGGTAGACAGAGAGAAATGGGGGAAGGAAGGGAAGGAAGATAGAAAGGAAAGGAAGATAGAAAAAGGAAAGGAAGAGAAAAGAGGAAAGATAGAAAAGGAAAGGAAGCCAGGGAAAGGAAGATAGAAAAAGGTAAGAAGATAGAAAAAAGGAAAGGAAGAGAAAAAAAGGAAAGAAAAAGATAAGAAAAAGGAAAGGAAGCCAGGGAACAGAAGATAGAAAAAGGTAAGAAGATAGAAAAAGGTAAGAAGATAGAAAAAGGTAAGAAGATAGAAAAAGGAAAGGATGAAGAAAGAGAAAAGAAAAGAAGATAGAAAAAAGGAAAGGAAAATAGAAAAAGGAAAGGAAAGGAAGATAGAAAATAGAAAAAGGAAAGGAAGAGAAAAAAGGAAAGGGACATAGAAAACAGAAAAAGGAGAGAAAAAAGGAAAGCAAGATAGAAAAAAGGAAAGGAAGACAGAAAAAGGAAAGGAAAGGATGAAGAAAGAGAAAGGAAAGATAGAAAAAGGAAAGGAAAAGGAAAGAAAGAGATAGAAAAAGGAAAGGAAGACAGAAAGAGGAAAGGAAAGGATGAAGAAAGAGAAAGGAAAGGAAGATAGAAAAAGGTAAGAAGATAGAAAAAGGAAAGGAAGACAGAAAAAGAAAAGGAAACGATGAAGAAAAGACAGGAAGATAGAAAAAGGAAAGGAAAGAGAAAGAAAGAGAAAAGGAAACAGAAAGGAAGGAAAGAAGAGAAGGAGCGAAAGAACAAGGAAGGAAAGAAAAAGGAAAGAAGAAAGAAAGAAAGAAAAAGAAAGAAAGAAAGAAAGAAAGAAAGAAAGAAAGAAAGGAGGGCTATAAAGCCAGCCAGGGATGAGTAGAAGGGAGAGGGGCCGCACGACACGGGGGCAGAGAGTGGCGGACTAGAGAGAAAGCTGGGCAGGTTGGCAGGCGAGCCACCATCACCCCCTTCCCGAAAAATGCCAGCCTGCCCGTGCACGAGAGATGCCAATTAAGATAGCGGCCGACCGTGGTGCGCCAGCCTTGAAACGCAGCGCATACCCGGAATAGCAATCAGCTCCAGCCGGCCTGCTTAGACACCCGACACACACACGCTCCGAGCCCAGCCCATCACGACCACTGGTGTGGGGGGGGGGGAGGACAGCATCCTTTTCTTTCCACCACTTCCCCCCCCAAAAAAATAAGGCAGCCCCTCTTCCTAGCTCTTCCCACCCTTCTTTGCAATCCTGGAGACCAGGCGTGGGAACAGACCCTCCCCCCCAGTTGGGGGTCCCTTGCCCCCCCTCTCACGCCCGCGAAGAAGCGGAGGGCAGGATGGCTGCCTTCCGTTTTGTCACATTTGCAGGATTCGTGCAATACACCGTACCTACCTTCAGTCTGAGTTCGTGCAAGATTCCAAAATAAAGTAACTAGCTAACTAACCTGGGTCGGCATGGAGTGTGTGAATCTAACCTTGCTGGTTGGCCAGCTTGTGTTTTGGAATGGCAACATCCAGCATCTTTGGTCCCGTTGGAGGGTATCTAAAGATCCCCAATTCCCACAAAGTGAGGACCTCGTCAGCCCAGCCTCCTCTCCTAACCAGCATTCGGAGGGAACTGAGTTGCTTGCCCCGTAACCCAGTTTGGCTGACTGATCTTGTCCGTCCGTCCGTCCCGAGTCTCCTTTGCTTATGGCAAGACTCGGAACCAGCGTGGCTTGTCCTCTATCCTGGTTTATACTGGCCTCCGGCTTCCTGTAATGGATGCGACGTGGCCATCTGTTCCTTTCCGACATTGACTAGCTTATGTGAGGTCATGCTGGCTTACGTCAACTCAAGCCGGTGGGCTTGGGTCGATTATTCCCCACCATGTCGGGTAATGGTTTCATTTTTGGAGGCCCCGCGATCCCACTTTGATCTTGAGCCGAACAAAAAAGGCCAGGCTGATATCGCTCAAGCTGGTTTATTTCGCACCCAGGTTCCCTTCCCTACCGGACAATCAATCCATGGCATTTTCGATGCTCAAAATCGTAGAGAACAATGGATTTTTTTTTGATCAAAATAGATTGTGTGATTGCTGCTAAAGGATTACAGAATAACAGTTGGGAGGGACCTGGGAGGTCTTCTAGTCCAGCCCGCTGCTCAAACAGGAAAGATGAGTGCTAGTTGGTCTCTTCGGGGGCATCCTTTCTGCCGTCTCCGTCCTCTTCATCGTGGAACTCCAAGCCCCGAAAAACCTGACTCAGATCTTCCCGCGACACGCAGACCCACCCGTTGGGCTGGACGTGGTAGAGATCCACATTGCCGCCGGAATAGGCGTCTCGGTGGGCAGCATGAGCCACCGCTTGGCGAGCCAGCCAGAACGCCTCCGCCTGGGGTAGATCGTACCGATAGGTGCCATCCAGCACACTGTAGGCGTAAGTCGATCCGGACCCCACAGCCAACACGTCTCCGGAGAAACGGGTCCCGTCGCTGTAGACGTAGTGCAAGCCGGGTCCGTGGTGATCCCAACCGCAGAGCAAAGTGGCCACGCAGAGATCCTTGTGGGCGCATCCCCGCAGCATGAGAGCGAGGAGCTTGGCTGCCCCAGCCACGCTGGGTTGCCGCCCTTCCGAAAGGTGCCTTAGGCGGAGCGCAGAACGCAGGAGCCGCAGCCAGGTAGCGCAGTCGGCCGACGTCCCCGACATGGTCGCCAGAAGATGTTGGTGCAGCGTGATGACTTTGCGGGACGCCGGCTCGGACACCAGACCCGCGCAGGAAGAGCGCGTGTCCGCGGCCACCACCACCCCGTGGCTGCAGCGGAAGGCTAGCGTGGTGGTGCCGTGAGACAGCAGGAAGGGACGGGGGAAGTCGGGCCCACCGGGCGATGGCTGAACCCAAGGAGGCGCCTGCGAAGGGTCCCTTGTCCTGACAACGTCCTGGAGAGCCATTTTGAAAAGAAAATAGAAAGAGAAGGGAGGAGAGCATTTAAAGGATGAGCCCGTTTGCTCGGATGCGGAGAGGAGGGCCCAGGTCAACTGGAGGAGGCCGAGGGGAGGGTGACGCGGAGGAGGTAAGGATTATATTTCTCGGGACGCGGAGCAAGATTTGAGAGAAGACACCGCATTAAGTTGCACGCCTCAGAGGGCAGGTCTGAGCCCGTGTCAGGTGCTCAATTCCTTTTCTAAAGGGGACATTGAGTTGTTTTCATCCAAAAGGGGTGGAATGAGATGCCACAGCTTATCACAGCTCCCACCTTCAAGTTTTCCTGAAGTGTGGTATGGTGTGCCTTCTACTGAATTCGAATTCGGCGTGGGAAGAGAGGCATAAAAATTCATCTCAAAGCACAGCCTTCTGACCGAGACTTCCCGAGAGCATGAAGCAAACTCCTTGTCCCGACAAAAAAAACCCCCTTTTATTAATTGACTGTGAATTCTGCTCATTCGCGCCCAGCAAAGTCTTTCAAGGGAGGATTTACGGTCACAGACCTTCTCTGGCTTGGAGAGCTGCCAGGCTGATCTCTGCAAAACCTGGCCAGGAGTCTTGGAGAGTCACAAACCAATGAAGGGAACTTCATTGGCCTCCTGCAAACTCCACTCCCCTGGCGCTCCCTCTTTTATTTCCTCTGGGAAGGGCCATTCATCGTCCACCTGTGGCCTTACTCCCAAGTCGACCCCTGTTCTTTAGCTGTTCCCTTCGTCTGGTAACTCTGCACATGCGCACCCTGGGAACAGGCTCCAGCTGTTCTTCTGCCTCACTGACCCTGAAGGCAGCTGATAACTGGCAGACAGCCTTGGCCCCCTCTCTGCCCTCATCAGAGCCTTCCTCAGATTCCAGGACTGGCCCATGTTCCTCCCCCACCTCCTCACTGTCCGAATCTGCTGCCAGCTCCCCTGGCTGCTGGCGGCCACAACAGATAGTCTCGGTAAGTAAGGCAGATAACCCAGTACAGAGAGTCATCCACTTTCAAACAGTCCATTTAGTCATCATCATCATTTAACTACCCCATAATCCCTTGCAGAGTGGAGTCTGGGCAACTGAATAGAGCTATTAGAGCATTTACTGGCCACCTGCCTTTCCTGTTGGCAAGGCAGAGTTTTGTTCAGCAGATATATTCTCATTGCGCCCAGAGAGAGAGAGATAAATACCTGCCTCTACCTAGGATAGAACTCACAGCCTCCTGATTTGTGAGGCGAGAGCTCCACCTCTAAGCCACCGCACCGCTCCACAAACAGTTCATTTAGTGACCGTGCGGAATTACGACGGCGCTGAAAAAAGGGACTTAGGACCGGGGTTGTTGTTGTTTTTTTGACCCTAACATTTGGGATACACAAAACACAAAAGACGAGGAAGTAATCTCTCTTTTGTTCCAAGGGTGACTTTGATTGGCACCCCTTGCTGAAGTCATGGGCTCCCTCTTGGGAGTGTTGAGGAGAAACAGTGGGACTCCCAGAGACGCTGTTTTAAGAACACTCTCTCTTGAGCAAACCGACAGCTACATTTTGGTACCCAAGACACCTTGGCTGCACGCGGCATTCAATGTCATTCGAAATGCAAGGACAGGACAGGACAACGGATGGAGAATGAGAACACTTTAATTCAGGTTTGACCTTCCCTGCGGCCGAGACCGGCGTTCCCAACCTAAAAATGGTTTGTCCTCTTGCCAAGGTTATTCCTGGCTTTGTCCCCTTCCGCGCCTGCCACCAAAACGACGCTATCTTAACAGCTGTCCGTCTTTCCTAACGGCGCGCGTCCTCTGCGGGGGAGACGCTGAATTGTCCCCACCCCACCCCACCTCACCTGTGTCTGTCCTTCCAGAGGTTGGGAAACAAGAGCCTGACAACGCCCTGCGAGCGAGCAAGAAAAAAGCGTACGTGCCACAGACAGTGCATCTCCCAATAGCCGGAGACAGCTGGGAGTCTTTACACACTTCATTGGCACTCCAACATCCCGTGGCGATTCTCCGGAATTTATTCTAATTTACTTCTCGAGCAGTTGAACTTCAGGGCAAACCCTTCCAAGAACGGAGCATGTTTTCGCTGCGATCTTGGGGAAAGTGGTGACGCTTGTTCCAGATGTTGGAAATTGCGGTTGTCGGAAGAAGAATTTGGGATTCCAACTCAAGTTGGTGTGTGTGTGTGTGTGTGTGTGTTGAGCCAGCAAGCATATAAAAAAAACGAGATCCGGTGACTAAAGGGGAAATATTTATCCCCAAAAGCAAACAGTTTGTCTTTAAGGGCAGCTGCAGAGAAATGGGGTATGGCGACAGATTTTCACCAGGGGGGAAGCTTGGCTGGGGTGTGAAAGTGTGCCTTCGGGATGATTTTAGGGTGACACTTCAGGAGCGTTTGCAACGTGTGTGTGTGTATAGGCGCTTGTTCTTGTGAACGTGCAGTTCCGCGGGGGAACCTAACTCTTATTTGTGTTTGCAGGCCTCACCCTTTGATATGCGGATTGGGGGGGAGTTGGGTGGAGGAAGTTTGAGCAAAAGAGTTTCCTCCGTTTTGCTATTTTGACTTGACTAACTTGGTTTCATCTTAGCTGTCGGTTATCGAGTGGAGACGCTAATTCTCAGTCCGTTGGGGGGATTGTATTACTGTTTTAAGGGACGGTGGAAACAGCATAAAGAATAAAATAGACTTTGATATAAAACTTCAAAGGGAAAAAAAAAGGTTAGAGGCTTAGAACGGGGGTTATTTTAGTTCTTCCAGATCCACCTTTTGGGGGGGAAAAGTTAGGCTATTACTACAGGTAATCCTTGACTTAACAACCACAATCGAATCCAAAATTTAGGTTGATAAACAAAGACATTTGTTAAGTGAGTTTCACCCCATTTTACAACCTTTCTTGCCTCCGTTGTTAAGTGAATCATGGCAGCTGTGACATTAGTTACACGGTTGTTAGGGATTCTGACCGAGGCTTCTCGAGAGCATGAAGCAAACTCCTTGTCCCGACAAAAAACCCTTTTATTAATTTGCTGCGAATTCTGCTCATTCGCATTCACCAAAGTCTTTCAAAGGAGGATTTACAGTCACAGACCTTATCTGGCTTGGAGAGCGGCCAGGCCGATATCTACACAACTTGGCAAGGAGTCTCGGAGAGTCTCGAACCAATGAAGCGAACTAATGGTCTCCTGCAAACTCCACTCCCCTGGCGCTCCTCTTTTATTTCCTCTGAGAGGGACCGTTCATCATCCACCTGCGGCCTTACTCCCAAGTCGACCCCTGTTCTTTAGCTGTTCCCTTCGTCTGGCCGCTCTGTGCATACGCACACTGGGAATAGGCTCCAGCTGTTCTTCTGCCTCACTGATGTCCGACTCCGAAGGCAGCTGATAACTGGCATACGCCCCTGGCCCCCTCTCTGCCTCCGACGCAGAGCCCTCATCCGAGCCTTTCCCAGACTCCACGACTGGCCCAGGTTCCTCCCTGATGGCGAGTGTGAAAAAGGCCGTAGGTCACTTTTTTTTCCCCTGGTGATGTTGAAAAGTCACTAAATGAACCAGTGACCAAGCCACATGGAGACTCCTGGGAGGGGTGGGGTAGGGTGGGCGCGGCCAGCCAGTCCTTGCAACAACCAGTTCTGCCGAACCGATGCGAACCGGCTGAATCCCACTCTCGGATGTAGAGTCTCCTGCTTGAGCAGGGGGTTGGACTAGAAGACCTCCAAGGTCCCTTCCAACCCCGCCATTCTGTGATACTTTAAGAAGGACGATACCTGTACCGTATCCCTAAAGGGGAACCTTTAGGAATACGGTCGTTTAGTGGAGTTGGAGATGATTAATTCCACCCGTTCTGTGAGCCAAATGTCATTAGTTTCTTGATCATTTTTTAAGGAAGATTAAAGAGGAGCATGGAAGCCAGGTAACAGGGGAATAAACAGGAACAAAAGGAGGAGAAAAAAAATCGCTATTTTCAGTCGAGAGACGAGAGATCACAAATCTTAAGAGACACCTTCCCACGGAGAATGTTCAGGACATCAGCATGGAAGCGAAACGATTAATACACTACTAAAGCCTTCGACAGATATAAAATCGGAATTGAATTCCCTTTTTTCTGTGGGAAGGAAGATAAGTGTTCGGGGAGGTCCTCGGAGGGGGGGTTCATCCAGGCAAGGACCCACCTGGCCTGATGTGGCTTCGCTTTGTTAAAAAAAATAAACTACGGTAAAAATAAGCTGTACAAAAACATGTAAATGCATGTAGCAATACAAAACACCACAAACAGCCCAGGGCAAAAGAACGACCATCAACATCTCTCTGTCTCTCTGTGTCTGTCTGTGCCTGCCTCTCTCTCTCTCTCTCTCTCTCTCTGTGTGTGTGTCTGTCTGTCTCTGTCTCTGTCTCTCTCTGTGTGTCTGTCTGTCTGTCTGTCTGTCCGTCTGTCTCTCTGACTGTCTGACTGTCTCTCTCCCTCTCTCTCTCTCTGTCTCTCTGTTTGTGTGTGTGTGTCTGTCTCTCTCTCTGTCTCTCTCTGTCTCTCTGTGCCTGTCTCTGTCTCTGTCTCTCTGTCTCTCTCTCTGTCTCTGTCTCTGTCTCTCTTTCTCTCTCTCTCTGTGTCTCTCTGTGTCTGTCTGTCTATCTATCTATCTATCTATCTATCTATCTATCTATCTATCATCTATCCGCCTGCCTGCCTGCCTACTGACCTACCTACCTACCTAATCTCTGTCTGTCTGTCTGTCTCTGTCTGTCTGTCTGTCTGTCTATCTATCCATCTATCCATCTATCCATCTATCCATCTATCCATCTATCCATTCATCCATCCATCCATCCATCCATCCATCCACTGTCATCTCTCTCTCTCTCCCTCCCTCCCTATCTAATCTATCTGTCTGTTTATCTATCCATCCTGTCATCTGTCGGTCTGTCTGCTTACCTACCTACCTACCTACCTACCTACCTACCTACCTACCTATGTAATCTCTGTCATCTGTCTGTCTGTCTGTCTCTGTCTGTCTATATCTATCTATCTATCTATCCATCCATCCATCCATCCATCCATCCATCCATCCATCCATCCATCCATGTATCTATCTATCTATCTCTAACCTCTGTCATCTGTGTCTGTCTGTCTACCTATCTATCTATTATCCATGTATCATCTATTATCTATTATCTATCTAATCTCTGTCATCGCCCAAGGTCACCCAGCTGGCTCGGTACCCAAGGCAAGACTAGAACTCATTTGTCTCCGGCTTCTTAACCACTTAACTACAAGTGCTTTAACCACTACCCCAAACTGCCTCTTGTGTGTGAACGTTACAGGATCAATTTGCTCTTTTTAAATCTGTTTGCATTCCGTGCCATCATGAGGCAGTGAGTTTCTCGGGAGAACCTCTGTGCGTGGCAAAGACAGCATCCTGCAAAAGTCAAAGCTGACTCCTTTGAGGTTATTCACGTCTCTGACGCGGAATACATTTGAATTTCAACAATAAATGCCATGTTTCTTTCTTTCCCCTTCCCAGCACGTCAGCCCCAAAGCTGTCTGCCCTCCTTTTTTCTTCTCGTAAAGCATCACTTGCTTTATTTATTTATTCACTCATTTATTTTATTATTATTTATTTTATTATTTATTATCCAATCACACTTGGCTAATAAAAAATTCTATTCTATTCTAGTCTATCATTTTATTTTATTATTTTATTTTATTATTATTTTATTTTATTTATTTTATTTATTTATTTTATTTATTTATTTTATTTTATTATTTATTTTATTTTATTTTATTTGTTTTATTATTTTGTTTTATTTGTTTTATTATTTTGTTTATTTTATTTTATTTATTTTATTTATTTTATTTTATTTATTTATTTTATTTATTTTATTTATTTATTTTATTTATTTTATTTATTTTATTTATTTTATTCATTTTATTCATTTTATTTATTTTATTTATTTTATTCATTTTATTTATTTATTTTATTTATTTTATTTATTTTATTTATTTTATTTATTTTATTTATTTTATTTATTTTATTTATTTTATTTATTTTATTTTATTATTATTTTATTTCATTTATTTTATTTATTTTATTTTATTATTATTTTATTTCATTTATTTTATTTTATTATTTATTTTATTTATTTTATTATTTATTTTATTTATTTTATTTATTTTATTTATTTTATTTATTTTATTTATTTTATTTATTTTATTTATTTTATTTATTTTATTTATTTTATTTATTTTATTTATTTTATTTTATTATTTTATTTCATTTTATTTCATTTTATTTTATTATTTATTTTATTTTATTTTATTTTATTTCATTTTATTTCATTTCATTTCATTTCATTTCATTTCAGTTCATTATTTTATTTTATTATTTTATTTTATTATTTTATTTTATTTTATTATTTTATTTTATTTTATTTTATTTTATTTTATTTATTTTATTTTATTTTATTTTATTTTATTTTATTTTATTTTATTTTATTTTATTTTTTATTTTATTTTATTTTATTTTATTTTATTATTTTATTTTATTTTATTTTATTTTATTTTATTTTATTTTTTTATTTATTTTATTTTATTTATTTTATTTTATTTTATTTTATTTATTTTATTTTATTTTATTTATTTTATTTTATTTTATTTTATTTTATTTTATTTTATTTATTTTATTTTATTTTATTTTATTTTATTTTATTATTTTATTTTATTTTATTTTATTTTATTTTATTTTATTATTTTATTTTATTTTATTATTTTATTTTATTTTATTTTATTTTATTTTATTTTATTTTATTTTATTTTATTTTATTTTATTTTATTTTATTTTATTTTATTTATTTTATTTTATTGACTGACCAACCAGCCTTGTAAGCTCATCCTTGCCCTCATCCAACATGGCGTTTCCCGTTGTTACCCAAAACAGCTAAAGCCGGCGCCGAAACTAAAATCCTTGTCCTCATCCAACATGGCGTCCCCCCCCCTCCCCATTGTTATCCAAAACATCTCAGTCCGGCGCAGTCGCGTTTTTCTGGCGACGTGACGCGATCTCTTGCCCTCACCCAACATGGCGCCCGGCGTCTATATAGCCCGGAGGCCGCAAGCGCTTTCCTGAGTCACGGTGAGTTGCCCTCACTTAACATGGCGCTGGCCAGTCTGCTGGAGCCGCAACTCCCCTCGAATGGGCCCGGTTTTTTCGGCCCCTTCGGCGGGGCGAAGATGTCCGGGGACCTGGCGTTGGCCGCCCCTTACGCCGGGCTGACGGCGGGCGACGCCAAAATCGAGCTGGAACACGGGACCACCACCCTGGCTTTCAAGGTAGGCCGGCGGCGGGGGAAGCAAGGTAGACTTGAGAGGAGCTGGAGGCTCTACAGAGCTGGTGGAGGGGAGGGACCCAGCCAGAGGACGGGAAAGCCCTGCAGGGCTGGGAAACCTCAAGCTCCGAAATGCAATTGCTCTCGCACGAGTTTTACAGGTAGTCCTCGATTTACGACCATAATGGACCTGTCACTAAGTGAGACAGGGATCCAGTGACCTTTTGCCCTGTTTGACGACTTTCCTTGCCACAAGCAGTTACGTGAATCGCCGCAGTCGTTCAGTGAGAAACACCGTTGTTAAGTGAATCCGGCTCCCCCCCCCATTGCTAGTTGGAAAGCCGCAAATAGGACCTCGGGACAGAGCGACGGTCGTAAGTATGAAGCAGTTTGCCAGGCAGGCGTCTGAATTTTGATCCCACGATCAGGGGGGGATGCTACAAAGGGAGTCTTAACTGAAAAAGGAATCGTCGCAAGTCGAGGACTATCCAATTCATTTTAGCAACTGTTCACAGTTACAACAGCCCTAAAAATGGGACTTTTGCGAGCGTTTTTCACACTTAACGACCGTCACAGCATCCCTGTGATAAAAAATTCAAAGCAAATTCAATACCCAGACGACAAGAGCTTTATAAAGCACTAAGAATTGTATTTAATAGAAAATCATTTTTTTAAAAATAAATAAATTCACAGGCTTGGCAACTGACTCCTATTTATGACGGTTGAAGCCAGACTCCTCCTTTTGCGACCTTCCGACCAGCAAACTCAAATGGGGAAACACGGATTCACATCAGGATTGCAGCGATCAAGTTACTTTTACCGACGTAAACCAGGGCGGCGATTCACTTAACGGTGGCAAGGGAGGCTGCAAAGCGGGACGAAGCTCCGCCTAACAGCCTCGCTCAGCGCTGGAAGCTGGGGGCTCGATTGGGGGCGTAAGTCGAGGTCTAATCGGAGATTTGACATGTTGTTGGTACAATACGATACAATACAATACAATAGCAGAGTGGGAAGGGACCTTGGAGGTCTTCTAGTCCAACCCCCTGCCTAGGCAGGAAACCCTATACCCTTTCAGACAAATGGCTATCCAACATCTTCTTAAAGACTTCCAGTGTTGGGGCATTCACAACTTCTGGAGGCAAGATAAAGTTGTGAATGCCCCAACACTGATCTTCGGTTTGTCTCTCTCTCTCTCCCTTGCTTTCTCCAGTTCCAGCACGGCGTGATTGTGGCCGCGGATTCACGCTCCACGGCTGGCGTCTACGTTGCTTCGCAGACGGTCAAAAAAATCATTGAGATTAACCCTTACCTGCTGGGCACCATGGCTGGCGGGGCGGCGGACTGCAGCTTCTGGGAGCGTCTCCTCGCCCGGCAGTGTCGGATTTATGAGCTCCGCAACAAGGAGAGGATCTCGGTGGCGGCTGCCTCCAAGCTCTTGGCCAATATGGTGTACCAGTATAAAGGCATGGGCCTGTCCATGGGCACCATGATCTGTGGCTGGGACAAGAGAGGACCAGGTGAGGAAAACGTAGCTGCTTTTGGGTAGATTAATGAGGGGCTGAAAAATTGGATTTTGAACGACGGCAGAATCGGGCAGCGGCCTAACAAAATGGACGGAAGCGACGAGTGCGCTGGGCATGTCATTTCATTATGGGAGTAGCTGATAACCCGGGTATTTATAGATGTCGGTGCCCACCCATCTCTGCCCTCTCCCTTGCGCTCCTCTTTCCCGCCCTGTCTACGATCCTGGCACTTTGCCCCGAAGGGCTTGTCTGACGGAGCCATTGAGAGGGGGCCTTTCTTCCCACTACTCCCATGCCCATCATCCCTGCCCTCTTCCTTCCCCCTCCTTAACGGCCCAGGCTCTCCATTCCACTTCCCATGACATCACAAAGAATTGCCGCTCTAGGACGCTGCGCTAACTCTCCTTAACGGGCCAGGCTTTCCAGAGTTATGCTTGGAACACACACACACACACACACACACACACACACGACCCCCCCAGGGGTGTCTTACCCCCCTCCCCTCCAATATTTGTTTCCAGAGGGTAAGTCATATGTCTACCAAGTTTGGTTGAAATTGCTCGAGGCGCTCCAGAGTTATGCTGGAACATACATACATACAGGCTATATCTCTATCTACAGTGTCTGTCTGTCTATGTATCTGTCTGTCTGTTTATATCTATGTATGTATGTATCTATTTATCTCTATCTATGTATCTAATCTATATTTATCTATATCTACCGATGTATGTATGTATCTGTCTGTCTGTCTATGTATCTATCTATCATCTATCTATCTATCTATCTATCTATCTATCTATCTATCTATCTATCTATCTATCTATCTATCTATCTTATTTATTTATTTATTTCTTAGATTTTTAGACCGCCCCTCTCCCAGAAAGGGACTCGGGGCGGTGAAAGATCTATCTATCTATCTATCTATCTATCTATCTATCTATCTATCTATCTATCTATCTATCTATCTATCTATCTATCTATATCTACCAATATATATATGTATGTATGTGTCTGTCTGTCTGTCTGTCTATCTATGTATCAGTCTGTCTGTCTATCTGTATCTATCTATCTATCTATCTATCTATCTATCTATCTATCTATCTAATCTATCTATGTATATGTATGTATCTATCTATCTCTATCTATTTATCTATCTATGTATCTATCTAATCTATCTATCTATCTATCTATCTATCTATCTATCTCTATCGATGTATGCATGTATCTATCTATCTATCTATCTATCTATCTATCTATCTATCTATCTATATCTACCGATGTATGTATGTATGTATGTATGTATGTGTCTGTCTGTCTGTCTGTCTGTCTATGTATCAGTCTGTCTGTCTATCTGTATCTATCTATCTATCTATCTATCTATCTATCTATCTATCTATCTCTATGTATCTATCTAATCTATGTATCTATATGTATGTATGTATATATCTATGTATGTATCTATCTATCTCTATCTATTTATCTATCTAATCTATCTAATCTATCTATCTATCTATCTATCTATCTATCTATCTATCTATCTATCTATCTATCTATCTATCTCTATGTATGTATGTATGTATGTATCTATCTATTTATCTATCTATATCTACCGATATATGTATGTATGTATGTATGTATCTGTCTGTCTGTCTGTCTGTCTGTCTATCTATGTATCAGTCTGTCTGTCTATCTATATCTATCTATCTATCTATCTATCTATCTATCTATCTATCTATCTATCTATGTATCTATATGTATGTATCTATCTATGTATGTATCTATCTCTATCTATTTATCTATCTATGTATCTATGTATCTATCTATCTATCTATCTATCTATCTCTATGTATCTATCTAATCTATCTATGTATATATATGTATGTATGTATCTATCTATGTATGTATATCTATTTATCTATGTATCTATCTATCTTATCTATCTATCTATCTATGTATCTATCTTATCTATCTATCTATCTCTATCGATGTATGTATGTATGTATCTATCTATCTATTTATCTTATCTATATCTACCGATATATGTATGTATGTATGTATGTATGTGTGTGTGTGTGTCTGTCTGTCTGTCTGTCTATGTATCAGTCTGTCTATCTATCTGTATCTATCTATCTATCTATCTATCTATCTATCTATCTATCTATCTATCTATTTATCTCTATGTATCTATCTAATCTATCTATCTATGTATCTATATGTATGTATGTATCTATCTCTATCTATTTATCTATCTATGTATCTATATGTATCTATCTAATCTATCTATCTATGTATCTATCTATCTATTTATCTATCTATGTATCTATCTATCTATCTCTATCGATGTATGTATGTATGTATGTATGTATGTATCTATCTATCTATCTATCTATCTATCTATCTATCTATCTATATATCTATGTATCTATGTATTTATCTATCTATCAGTATAATCTTTATTGTCATTGTACTTAAATACAACGAAATTGGTTTCCCCTATCTATCTATCTATTGTCTAACAACCCCATAATCCCTTGGGGGGTGGAGTCTGGACAACTGAATGGAGCTGGGTGTTTATTGACCGGACGCCCTTCCTGTCTCCAATTAGGAGTTTTGTTCAGCAGATATATTCTTATCGTGCCCAGAGAGAGAGAGAGACAGAAATATCTGCCTCTATCTAGGATCAAACTCACTGCTTTCTGATTGTGAGGCAAGAGCGCCACCTCCAGGCCACCCCACCGCTCTGTTATTGGCTTTGTATCCTTTTGTCCAAATATATATATAATTCAAGAGAATGGATGTGTTTAATCCCGCCTCCTGCTTTCTTCCTCCCTGCGAGGTGGGTCGGGGAGAGAGAGAACTGGCCCAACTGGTTTTCATGCCTAAGGCAGGATTAGAAATAGTATTTTTTGGACCAGTTTTCCCTGTACGAGGTGACTAAAGTTAACTCTCTGTTTCTTTCCAATAAGTCTCGCCAATCGTCCGAATCTATGCTGTAAACCAAAGTTCCTACTCCACGCTAACATGGGTTTCCTTCCCTTGCTCTTCCGCCATGGTATAATCCAAGAGAGATTGATATAACGTGGTTTTGCGACTCTCTGATGCACAAAGTCAAAAGGGAAGTCAGATTCGCGTTACACAACCGTGTAACGAACAACTGAGTGTTTCACAACGGTGGTGAAAAGGGGGCAAACTTCACTTAACAAACTGTGTGGTCCAGTGGTCCCTTGGGAAAATTATTCTTCAGTGTTGTCTCTTTTTTGAGAAGTTGCTGTACAACTTTGGGTAGTTTCTGTCCACTATATAATACAATAGCAGAGTGGGAAGGGACCTTGGAGGTCTTCTAGTCCAACCCCCTGCCTAGGCAGGAAACCCTATACCGTTTCAGACAAAAGGTTATCCAACATCTTCTTAAAGACTTCCAGTGTTGGAGCATTCACAACTTCTGGAGGCAACTTCTGTTCCACTGATGAATTGTTCTCACTGTCAGGAAGTTTCTCCTCAGTTCTAAGTTGCTTCTCCCCTTGATTAGTTTCCACCCATTGCTTCTTGTTCTGCCCTCAGGTGCCTTGGAGAATAGCTTGACTCCCTCTTCTTTGTGGCAACCCCTGAGATATTGGAAGACTGCTATCATGTCTCCCCTAGTCCTTCTTTCTCTTAAGCTAGACATACCCAGTTCCTGCAACCGTTCTTCATATGTTTTAGTCTCCAGTCCCCTAATCCTCTTTGTTGCTCTTCTCTGCACTCTTTCTAGAGTCTCCACATCTTTTCTACATCGTGGCGACCAGAACTGAATGCAGTATTCGAAATGTGGCCTTTCCAAGACATTATCAAGTGGTATTAACACTTCACGTGATCTTGATTCTCTCCCTCGGTTGATGCAGCCTAGAACTGTGTTGGCTTTTTGGCAGCTGCTGCACACGGCTGGCTCCTATTTAAATGGTTGTCCACTAGGACTCCAAGATCCCTCTCACAGTTACTACTGTTGAGCAAGGTATCACCTATACTGTACCTGTGCATTTCGTTTCTCTTGCCTAAATGTAGAACCTTATTCTTTTCACCATTGAATTTCATTTTATTAGATAGTGCCCAATGTTCAATGTTCACTAATCTGGATCAGATCAGGATGGGAAGACTCCAGGTAATCCTCCACTTACGACCTCAACGCAGTCCAAAGTTGCTAAGCGAGACATTGGTTAAGCCAATTGTGCCCCGTGTTAACGACCTTCCTTGCCACAGTTGCCAAGGGAATCGCGGCGGTTGTTAAGTGAGCCGCACGGTTGTTAAGTGAATCCCGGCTGCCCCATGGATTTTTGCTTGTTCAGGTGAGGATCACATAACCCTGGGAGGCGGCAAACGGTCATAAAGATGAGTCGGTTGGCGAGCGTCTGAATTTCTGACCAAGTGATCTTGGGGATGTTGCAACGGTCGTAAGTGTGAAACATGGTCGTAAGTCATTTCTACAGGCAGTCCTCAACAACAGTTTGTTTAGGGACTGTTCCAAGTTACAACGGCACCGGGAAAAAGTGACTTACGACCACTCTTCACACTTAACGACTGTTGCAACGTTCAGCTGCTTGGCAACAGCTGGTTCACATTTATGACGGTTGCCAGGTCCTGGGGTTATGAAATTTGCCTTCCAACACGCAAAGTCAGTGGGGAAGGCAGATTCACACCTAACAGCCATGCAACTAACTTAGCTGCAGCGATTCACCTGAACACCTGTGGGAAGAAATGGGACAAAACTCACTTCACAAATGTCTCGCTTAACAACAGACGTTGTGGTCTCAGTTGAGGTTAGATTGGATTGGAAGGGAAGGGAATGGGGGAAAGGAGAAGAGAGGAGAATTGGAGAATTATTAGAGGAGAATTGGAGAATTTGAATACAATTTGAGTAAGAATAGAATTTGAATAGAATTATTAGAATTGGAATGGAAGAGAATAGAGTAGAGTAGAATTATTGGAATATTTATTTATTTATTTATTAGATTTGTTAGCCGCTCCCTCTCCACGAAGGGACTCGGGGCGGCGTACAATAAATAAAAAAGCACATATTATACAATTAAACATTTCACGGAGGAGGTATAAAAATTACACAACAATCGTTACAATACATAGAAATAGTAATAATAAAGTTAAGGTTGAAAATTAAAATACCCCAATATAAAATTACAAGTTTAAAAGATTGCCAGGAGGATTAAAATGGAACTATGGTTGAGCCAGGCCGGCTAGTTGAAAAAGGTGGGTCTTGAGTTTTGAACGGAAGGAGCGGAGGTCGGTAGTAATCCTAATGTCGGGGGGGGAGGTCATTCCAGAGGGCTGGGCCCATCACAGAGAAGGCCCTGCTCCTGGGCGCCGCCCTCTGGCACTGCTTAGTGGATGGCACCCGGAGAAGTCCCTCTCTGTGAGAGCGAATTGGTCGTAGGGATGTATGGGGCAGGATGCGATCCTGAATTAGGAATGGGATGAAATGGAAGAATGGAATAGAGGAGAGGAAGATTGGAGAATTTGAATAGAATTTGAGTAAGAATAGAATTATTAGAATAGAAGAGAATTGAAATAGAAGAGAATAGAATAGGGATGAAATGGAAGAATGGAATAGAGGAGAGGAGAATTTGAGTAAGAATAGACTTTGAATAGAATTATTAGACTAGAAGAGAATTGGAATGGAAGAGAATAGAATAGAATTATTGGAATAGAATTAGGATTGGGGTGAAATGGAAGAATGGAATAGGGGAGAGGAGAATTGGAGAATTTGAGTAAGAATAGAATTTGAATAGAATTATTAGAATAGAATTATTAGAAGAGAAGAGAATTGGAATTGGAATGGAAGAGAAAGAATAGAATTATTGGAATAGAATTAGGAATGGGATGAAATGGAAGAATGGAATAGAGGAGAGGAGAATTGGAGAATTTGAGTAAGAATATTTATTTATTTATTTATTTATTACTTGAACTTATTAGTCGCCCCCTCTCCCCACAGGGACTCGGGGCGACGTACAAAAGTATTATATAGCGTACAATATAAAATTACAAGTTTAAAAGATTGCCAGGAGGATTAAAATGGAACTATGGTTGAGCCAGTACAGAGGAGGTAAGAATAAATAAATAAGTTACAATACCTAAAAAAGTTAAAACCCCAGTGAAATTAACCCTTAAAAACTAAAATTACCAATTAAAAATGCCCTGGGCTGGAGAGATTGTAGTATTATGCCAGGTCAGCTAGTCGAAACAGGTAGGTTTTCAGCTTCATACGGAAGGAGCGAAGGTCGGTTGTTGTCCTGATGTCTGGGGGGAGGTCATTCCAAAGGGTGGGGCCCACTACAGAGAAGGCCCTATTCCTGGGCGTCGCCCTCTGGCACTCTCTGGAGGATGGCACCCGGAGTAGTCCCTCTCTGTGTGAGCGGACGGGTCGCAGGGATGTATGGGGCAGGACGCGATCCCGCAGGTAACTAGGCCCTGTGTCATGGAGCGCTTTGAAGGTGGTAACCAGCACCTTGAAGCGCACCCGGTAGGCCACAGGAAGCCAGTGCAGCTCGCGCAGGATGGGTGTTATATGGGAGAACCTCGATCTCCCCATAATTACCCGTGCGGCTGCATTCTGGACCAACTGCAGTCTCCGGGTGCACCTCAAGGGGAGCCCCATGTAGAGAGCGTTACAGTAGTCCAGGCGAGACGTCACCAGCGCGTGAGTGACTGTGCGCAAGGCCTCCCGGTCCAAAAAGGGCCGCAATTGGCGCACCAGGCAAACCTGGTGGAACGCCCCCCTCGCCACGGCTGCCACGTGATCTTCCATAGACAGCCGAATAGAATAGAATAGAATTTGAATAGAATTATTGGACTAGAATTAGAAGAGAAGAGAATTAGAACTGGAATGGAATGGAAGAATGGAATAGAGAGGATAATTGGAGAATTATTAGAAGAGAATTTGAATAGAAGAGAATTATTAGGAGAATAGAATTAGAAGGGACTTGGGAATGGAATGGAATAGAATAACAACTTCATTGTCACTTTGAATGCTCACTGATCAGCATACATTTAACATGAAATTTAGTTGCCTCTAGCTCTCCAAGGGGTCACCTCCTCCCCAAAACTCACTTTACAACTGTCTCGCTTAGCAAGACAAGTTTTGGCCCCCAATTGTGGCCGTAAATCGAGGACTTGCCGGTCGTCGGGGACATTGAAAACTCCTAGCATTGCAAAAAAAAATCTCTCTCTATATATATATATGGCTCAGGACCTAGTTACTTGCGGGATCGTATTCTGCCCCATACATCCCTGCGACCAATCCGCTCGCACAGAGAGGGCCTCCTCCAGGTGCCGTCCACCAGACAGTGTCGAGGGGCGGCGCCTAGGAGTAGAGCCTTCTCTGTGGCGGGCCCAGCCCTGTGGAATGACCTCCCCCCGGATATTAGGAATACCTCTGACCTCCGCTCCTTTCGTGTAAAGCTCAAGACCCACCTTTTTCAAGTTGCTGGCCTGGCTCAACTTTGATCCAACTATATCGCTCCTGACGGGTTTTTTATTTGGGGTATTTTAATTGCATTCAATTTATTTAGGGGTTTTTAAACATTGTGTTTTTACTTGTTTTTATCTATCAGTTCACCTCCTCCTTGTATATGTCGTGTATATGTCTTGGTATATGTTTTGTTATATGTATGTCGATATATTTATTTCCTATGTTTTTTGTACGCCGCCCCGAGTCCTTCGGGAGAGGGTGCGGCTAAGAAATAAATATTTATTATTATTATTATTATTATTATATTACGTGGGCATTTTGCAAGGTGAGAGAGAGAGACAGACAGACACTGTGATTTGAGGCTGATTCTATCTTGTCATTTGCCTTTTTTATTTTTATTTTTCCCCAGTGCAGAATGCCAACCCGTTCAATGGACCGCTTGACGGTTGATTTATTTCGTCGCATCTTTTATCTTACGCCATAAATTGGAAGCCCGCAAATCGGGGTGGTTTTTGTGTGTGTGTGTGTGTTTGTTTGTTTTTTGCAAAGTCTGCGGTGTACGTGACTTTTTTTTCCCTTGCACTTCGGCAGTTGCCAAAGCTTGACAAAAAACGATAACCCGAAAGCCCTCCGGCGGTTGCAGTTGCGGTTGTGGTTGTGTTCTCTTGTGCTGAGTCTGCTCGGCTGGGCAGGTTTCCCATCGTCCTGAAGGGAGAAGGAAAAAGCGATAAATCTCACTTAAATTGCCCAATTGCCTGAAGGGTTTTTTGTTTGTTTGTTTGTTTGTTGCGAAGCCCCTTTAGAAATTCCCCGAGCGTTGTGTAAATAGATCCGTTTCCATTAACTCCCGGGATCAAGCTGGCTGGTAGTTGAGAGAAATGTCACAAAATGCGCGCGGATGGCGGAGGTTTCTGAAATCACAACACGGCGAGAATAAATTTCTGCCAAAGTACCTGAAGGGGGAGGAAATAAATTGTGGAGGGGGATATCAATCATAGGCCTGGTTTTTCTACTTCCCTCCCCCTTCTCCTCCTGGGCTGCAGGATGGTGGTTTCAAGCGTTTCTCTCCACCTCAGCGATTGTTTTAAACGGGTGGACTTCAACTCCCAGAATTCCCCAGGCAGCCATCTTCTCTCAAAGCCCTTCATTGGTTCCCTGTAAATACAGTACAGGCACTCTCGTTCTCTTTTCTCTCGTCTCTTTCTCTCTCTATTTCTCTGTTTCTGTCTCTCTCTGCCTCTTCTCTCTCGTCTCTTTCTCTCTTTCCCGTCTCTGTATTTCTGTCTCTTTCTCTCTCTCCTGTCTGTTTCTGTCTCTCCCTACCTCTTCTCTCTCATCTTTTTCTCCCTGCCTCTTTTCTCTCATCTCTCTCTCTCTCTCTATTTCTCTGTTTCTGTCTCTCTCTGCCTCTTCTCTCTCTCGTCTCTTTCTCTCGCTCTTTCTCCTGTCTCTGTATTTCTGCCTCTCTCTCTCTCTCCTGTCTGTTTCTATCTCTCTCTACCTCCTCTCTCTCATCTCTTTCTCTCTCCTATCTGTTTCTGTCTCTCTCTGCCTCTTTTCTCTCATCTCTCTCTCTCTCTCCTATCTCTGTATTTCTGTCTCTTTCTCTCTCTCCTGTCTGTTTCTGTCTCTACCTCATCTCTCTCTCTCTATTTCTCTGTCTGTTTCTGCTCTCTCTGCCTCTTCTCTCTCTCTCTTTCTACTGTCTCTGTATTTCTGTCTCTTTCTCTCTCTCCTGTCTGTTTTTGTCTCTACCTCTTCTCTCTCTCATCTCTTTCTCTCTCTGTTTTCCCCTCACTCTCCTGTCTGTTTCTGTCCCTCTCTGTCTCTTCTCCCTGTGGGTCTCTTCTCTCTTTCTCTCTCTCTGGGTCTCTTCCCTCTGTTTGTGTGTGCGTCTTTTCTCTTTCTCTGTCTCTCTGTTTCTCCCTCCTCTCTCTGTGTGTCTCTTCTCTCTTTCTCTCTCTCTGGGTCTCTTCTCTCTTTTTCTTTCTCTCTCTTTTCTCTCTTTCTGTCTCTCTCTTTCTGTCTCTGTGTCTCTTCTCTCTGTCTTTTCTATCTTTCTCTGTCTCTCTCTCTGTCTCTCTCTCTCTCCTCCCCTTCCCCCCATCTCGACAAATCTGTTCCAATTTGAACCCCTCCATGGATTCTTATTTGAATAAACCCATAATTCTCTTTGCCTGTGTTGTCTGAAACGGTTTCTTTGAGGACCTCCCCATCTGTTTACACTATGGCTTACTCCCTGTAGACCGCAGCATCTCTTGCTGCTTGGAGGGCTGGGGTGTGGATTGTTCGCAAAGCTTCGCAAATTTGGAGAAACTCAGACGGTTTCAACCAGGAAACAAGTCCCGCCTAATTAAACCTTTTTATTTTATTTGTTTTAGGAAGAATGCCGCGTGCTTCGCTGCGCTTAAGGCCACGGTAGAAAAATTACGGTCGATTCCGTTAACCCCGGTTTCCTTGCCCTGTCTTTTCAGGTCTGTATTACGTGGACAGCGAAGGGAATCGTATCTCGGGAACTGTCTTTTCGGTGGGCTCCGGTTCGGTCTACGCCTACGGGGTGATGGATCGCGGCTACTCTCACGACCTCGCGGTGGAAGACGCCTACGACCTGGCCCGCCGGGCGATCTATCAAGCCACATACCGTGACGCTTACTCGGGCGGCTCGGTCAACCTCTACCACGTCCGCTCGGACGGCTGGATCCACGTCTCCAGCGACGACGTCTCGGAACTGCGAGAATTGTTCCTCGACACGTCCGCGGAAGCCGTGGCTTGAAACCGTGGACCAAAAGGGGCGTTTGGGGGGGGGAGCAGGCTGTGGGGGTCTACCGAGGGGTGTATTTTCAAAGCCGTTGACAAGCGAAATTTGTAATTCCCGACAGTTAAGCAGATGCCGCAAGTTGTTGAAGACGTGTTGACCAGTGTTTTATGTTAATAAAATGTCCGGTTTCTTTGGAATTAAACTTTGCTTGTCCAAGCTATTTGGTGTTCTCATTGGGAGAAAGGGAAAGTGAGTGGTGCGGTGGCCTCACAATCAGGAGGCTGTGAGTTTGATCCTAGGTAAAGGCGGATATTTCTCGGCATTAGAGAATATATAACTCTGCATCGGTGACAGGAAAGGCATCTGGCCAGTAAATACTCAGCTGCATTCCATTGCAGCTGCGGGGATGTGATTGAGCAGATGCAGGAGCTGGGAATGTGATTTGAAGGTTTTGTTTTGGGGGCCAAACGGCACCCCGAGGAGGATTGTGCTCAAGTGTGTTTTTCCAGAAGGATCCCAGCGCATTTCTTAACTCCAGTGAGTTAGGTTTGCCTGCTATTTTTGACAGGCAACGTTAGAATAGAATAGCATAGAATAGGATATAGAATTGACTAGAAGAATATAGAATAGAACAGAACAGAAGAATATAGAAGAGAATATAGAATAGAATAGAATAACATAGAATTGACTAGAAGAATATAGAATGGAAGAATATAGAATAGAAAATATAATAGAAAGAATAGAATAGAAAATAGAATAGAATAGCATAAAGAATTGACTAGAATACAGAATGAAAGAATATAGAATAGAAAGAATAGAATCGAATAGAAGAATATAGAATATAGAAGTTTATAGAATAGAATAGAAAATAGAATAGCATATAGAATTGACTAGAAGAATGTAGAATATAGAATGGAAGAATATAGAGTAGAAAGAATAGAAATAGAATAGAATAGCATATAGAATAGAATAGAAAATAGAATAGGATATAGAATTTAGAAGAATTTACAAGAGAATATAGAATGGAAGAATAGAAAATAGAATAGAATAGCATATAGAGTCAAATAGAAGAATATAGAATAGAACAGAACTGAAAAAGAATATATAAGAGAATATAGAAGAATATGGAATAGAAGAATATAGAATAGAATAGAAAATAGAAGTAGAATAGAATAGCATATAGAATTGAATAGAATATAGAATAGAATAGAAAGAAAAAGAATATATAAGAGAACATAGAATAGAAGAATATGGAATAGAAAATGAATAGAATAGCATATAGAATTGAAGAATATAGAATAAGAATAAAATAGAACAATATAAAATAGGAATAGAATAGAATAGAATTGGAAGGGACCCTGGAGGTCTTCTAGTCCAGTCCCCTTCTCAAGCAGGAGAAGCTAGACCATTTCAGATAAGTGACTCTAGACTCTTCTTTAAGATCTCCACCATGGACCGCCCACGATTTCTGGTGGCAAGCTGTTCCACTGGTTAATTGTCCTCCCCTTTAAGAAGTTTCTCCTTAACTTCGGGTTGCTTCTATGGAGTCGTTTCTTGCATTCAGCAGATACTAGGAGCGCACAACAAGATGGGTTCCTGTGAAAATCCAGCAGCCCGGTCACAAAAGCGCCTGCCGGAAAGGAACCTTAGAGGTCATCTAGTCTAACCCTTTCCAGGCAGGGATTCACAACATCTCTTTAGCAAATTCAAGAGCAAACCTTTTGCCTTTGGCTGCCCTTTAGGCATTAAGAAGAAGAAGAAGAAAAAAATAGAACCAACCAAACAAAAGATTTCACCCACTCTGGGAAAGCCGAAATCCCGCTTGTAAATCAGTTTTAACTCCATTAGAGAACGGCCGATTTATTTTGCTTTTAGGAAGTTTCTCCTTAATTCCAGGTTGCTTCTCTCTTTTGATTAATTTCCAACCATTGTTTCTTGTCCTGCCTCCGGTGCTTTGGAGAAGAATTGGACTCCCTCTTCTTTGGGGCAGCCTCTCAAATACTGGAATATTGCTATCGTGCCCCCCCCACGCCCCCCCCCTAAATCCTTCTTTTCTTTAGACTGGCGGCTAGCCAGACCCAAAACATGCAGCTGTTTTCCCCTGTCTTAAATCTCCAGGCCTTTGATCCTCTTAGCTGCTCTTCTCTGAACTTTTTCCAAAGTCTCAACATCTTTTTTTTGGGGGGGGGGGGGACACAGGCTCACCCCTTGGATAATCCTCTGCCTTACTCATCTTTCTCCCAGGTGAGCCGTATCAACCATCCCTTCCCCTCATTACTCACTCTCTCTCCGTCTCTTTCCTCCTCCTTTCTTTCTCTGACTCCGTGTGTGTCTTTATGTGTGCACGTCTTTCTATCTCTCTCCTGTCCCTGGTGTGTGTCTCTCCTGTCTGTCTCTCTTTCTTCCTTCCCCCCTCTCCTTTCTCCCTCTTTCTCTCGGTTTCTGTCTCTTTCCCTCTATCTATATGTCTCTCTCTCCGTCTCCCCTCTCGTTCTTTCTCTCCCTGTCTCTGTGTGTGTGGCTTTCTCCCTCTCTCTGTCTCTCTCTCTCTCTCCCCCTCTTTCTGTCTCTGTGTGTGCGTTTCTCCCTCTCCCTTCCCCTCTCTCTTCCTTTCTCTGTGTGTCTTTCTCTCCTTTTCTCTGTCTTTCTCACCCTCTCTCTCTCTCTCTTCCCTTTTCTCCTTTTTCTGTCTCTCTCCTTCTGTCTCTCTCCCCCCCTTTCTCTTTTTTTCTCTTTTTTCTCCTGTGTCTGTCTCACTCTCTCTTTTTCTCCTTTCTCTCCCCCTCTCTGTCTCTCTCCTTCTATTTGTCTCTCTTCCCCTTTCTCTCTCCCTCTCTTTCTCTGTATGTGTTTCTCTCTCCTGTTTGTCTGTCTGTGTCTCTTTTTTCTCACTTTCTGTCTTTCTCCTTTCTCCCCCCCCGTCTCTCTCCTTCTATCTCTCTCTTCCCCTCTTTCTCTGTGTGTGTTTCTCTCTCCTGTCTGTCTGTGTCTCTCTCTGTCTCTTTCTCTGTCTCTTTCTTTCTCTCCCTTTTCTGTCTCTCTCTCCTTCTGTCTCCCCCTTTCTCTCTCCCTTTCTTGTCTCTGTGTGTTTCTCTCTCCTGTCTGTCTCTCTTTCTCTCTGTCTCTTTCTCCTTTCTCTCCCCTTCTTTTTCTGTCTCTCTCTTCCCCTCTTTCTCTCTCTCTCTTTCTTTCTCTGTCTCTCTGTGTGCGTTTCTCTCTCCTGTCTGTCTGTGTCTCTGTCTTTCTCTTTCTCACTTTCTCTCTCTTTCTCTGTCTCTCTTTCTCCTTCCTTCTTCACTTGGCACTGTGTGTATTCAACGACTAGACCTTAATGTGAAGGGAAAAAGGTCACTGCACGCTTCGGGGGGAATAAAAAGGACAAGGAGGCAGGCAGCACTTGTAGAAAAGGAGTTGTGTCTTTTCTTCTTAAACAATGGCGGCTTTTGAAGTGTCGTATTTCTTCGGCACGGCTTTCCGGCTCGCGAAGAGGAAGGAATGAAAGAATTGGCTAAAAAACCCCACCTCCTCAAAAGGGTAGGCCATGCATAAAAAGTTTTGCACCGTTACAAAATCAATCGCTAGACAGGTGAGAGAAGGACAGGGTATTTGCCCCGGGTTCAAAGCTCCCTTGCAAACAAGGATAGGCCTCAACATACGGCCGCAATGGAGCCCCAGATGTCTGTTGCGAGGTCCGTTTTGCCCCGTTTTATGACCTTTCCTGCCATTGTCGTTAAGTGAGTCGCTGGCGTCGATAAGTTAGGATGCCAGTTGTTCGTTGAATCTGGCGTGCCCATGGACTTTGCTAGCCGGAAGGTGACAACAGGGGTATCATGTCCCCCCCCCCCCGATACCACAACAGTCGTAAGTATGGAGCAGTATGGGGAATTTTCATCACGTGACCCCCCCCTGGGGAAAATGCTGGAAAGGTCGTAAGTGTGAAAAACCGCTCCGTCGCTTTTTTCGGCCCCGTCGCAACTTGGAACGGCTGTTAAATGAACCGTTGCAAGTCGAGGACTGCCTGTCCGGGTGGCAGCTAATGTAGCAACCGTTCCAAGTTGACGACGGCAACGAAAAAAGTGACTTAGGACCGTTTTCCTCACTTATGGCCAATCGCAGCATCCTCATAAGTCACATGATCAGAATCCAGGTGCTTGCTGTGGCCCGCCGGCAGCCAGCGGAGGTGGCAGCCGATTCGGACAGTGAGGAGGGTTGGGGAGGAGCATGGGCCAGTCCTGGAGTCTGGAGAAGGCTCTGCGTCGGAGGCAGAGAGGGGGCCAGGGCCGTCTGACAGTTATCAGCTGCCTTCAGAGTCAGACATCAGTGAGGCAGAAGAACAGCTGGAGCCTGTTCCCAGTGTGCGCATGCGCAGAGCTGCCAGGCGAAGGGAACAGCTAAGGAACGGGTCGACTTGGGAGTAAGGACACAGGGGGACGATGAATTGCTCCTCCCAGAGGAAATAAAAGAGGAGCGCCAGGGGAGTGGAGTTTGCAGGAGTTCCCTTCATTGGTTGGTGACTCTCCGAGATTCCTTGCCGAGTTTTGCAGATATCAGCCTGGCCGCTCTCCAAGCCAGATAAGGTCGGTGACTGTAAATCCTCCCTCGAAAAACTTTGCTGGTTGTGAACGAGCAGAATTCAGTCAATGACTAAAGGTTTTTTTTTGTCAGGACAAGGAGTTTGCTTCAGGCTCTCGGGAAGCCTCGGTCAGAACAATGCTTGGCCACCGACTCATATTCACGACGGTCGAGGTGTCCCGGGATTGATTTCCCTTTGCCGACCTTCCAGCTCGTCAAATCCACAAGGAAGCCAGATCCGTGGATTGACTTAACGACGGACGGACGGTGGGATTCACTGAACCCCTGTGTCGAGAAAGGTCGTAAACATCGGGCAAAACTCACTTAACAACGGTCTCGGCAATATATATATATATTCTGGCCTCGATGGCGGTCGTAAGTCCAGCATTAACTCGTAGTCCTGCTGGTTAAAGCCAGCAAGGGAAACAATCTTAAAAAATAAAAGCACCCAGCATTAGAAGTGAAATGTTTGTGTCAAGGAGAAGGGAAATATATATATATGGCTAGCTGATATGTATGGCTAGCTGATGAGAGCTAATTAGGTATGGCTAGCTGATGAGAGCTAATTAGCTCGAAATAGATCTATACTAGTCTCCCTTTATTTATCAGTACAAATACAACACACACACAAACACATATATATTGGCGGTGCCCGGTTTTGATAGATGTTCCCTGCTGGGGCCCTGTTTAGGAATGCGTGTGCAGCTCTGGCGTGTAATTGTATGTGTGCCTGCGTACAGGAGACTGGCCAATCAGGGCAGGAGAGGGGGAGGGGAAGAGCACGGGGGTGTGGCGGTTGGCAGCAGGATGCACAAACACCCCCCCCCCTCATTTTTTTTGCACACACACGCCGGCGAATACCAAGAGCTTGTGCGACCTTCCCGTATCCTTTGCCCAGGGATGCGTGTGCATCCATGCATGTGGGGTACAGGGGATGGGATCAAGGGGAAAACGGGGGAGGGGGGCGATGGCGGGAAGAAGAATCTCCCCCTCCCCCCTGTCTGCCCTTCCTTTTGGCCTTGCCAATAAGAAAAACAACCAGGAAGCGGGATGCGTGCAGGAGGAATTGGCAGGAAAGGTGTACATCTGTCTGTGGGTGGGTGTATTTGTGGGTGTGTATATATTTGCAAAACGGCTAGACAGCTTGACGTGTACAGAGAGAGCTGGGAAACTAACCAAAGGGGGGGAAATTCAGAAGCGATCAACCGTGTCGAAACTCGGGCATAAAACAGGCATTCGATAAGCTAGATGGCACTTGAATTGTATTGTTGGCTTTCCTGGGGGTGGTGGGGGGAATAAAATGGGGCGCAGGAGATCAGGATCTACAGGACCTTTCCTCGCGAGCGTGCAAAGATTTGTGGCGGGCGTGCAAAGGAATCCTTCCGCAGGGGTGAAATGGATCTCCTAAGGATAGGATCGTCCGAGTTGCCAGGCCTCTGGGCCGACGTACCGTTCTCCAAAAGCTAGGGGGGAAAAAAGGAGATAATAACAAGATTTCTACCAACGACAGAAAATCAATCAGGACTTTTTCGGATGTCACGAAATCTCCCTTTTCGGTTTTCATTTTTGGGTTGGCGAGAGGCGACGTAGATCTTATTCAATATCATAATTCTCCTTTTCATCGGTCCTGAATTGGCTGCTTTTTCTCTTGCCACTCAAAATCCAGGCACCTGGTTAACGGAGCTGTTTCGGCCTTGGTTTCCGCCGCCGTTAAAAGAATAAAGAAAGGTGTTTTGTTTTGTTTTTAAAGAGGAGGTAACCTGCTGGGGAAATGGCAATCTTTAGCCGTAGGAAGCAACGGCGCCTGAGTGACAGTCTGTATTTATTTCATGCAGCAAAATTTCTCTTTGCAAAAAAAGGGGACATCGGGACGATTGGAGGCCTGGAGCCAGAAATATATATATATATATATTTTAAAAAAAGGAATAAGCCAATTGAGCTTTCAGGTGCAAATTACATTTTAGGGCTTGAAAGCTTTTCTTGATGCCCGGGTGGTCCCTGAGGGACACTTCAGGGACGGGGGAGACGCACCAAGGGGGGGAAAAAAAAGCTCAAAATCTTGAATTTAAATAGGATTTAGTTCATCGCGCGGGTCTTGGGTTCGTTGTGCAAGGCCCCCGGGGCGTGCAAAAAACTCTTTAAGCCAGAATCAATCACTTTGCAACTCTTTGCAGTCAAAATAGACGCTGGAAGGGACCTTGGAGGTCGTCTAGTCCAACCCCCTGGCTCAAGCAGGAGAACCTATATATCATTTCAAACAGGTGGCTGCCCAGCCTTTTCTGAAAACATCTCACTCGCAACTTCTGCCGGCAAGCTGTTCCACGGGTTAATTCTTCTCGCTGTTAGGAAGTTCCTCCTTAATCCCATGCTGCTTTTCTCACTGGTGAGTTTCTACCCATTGCTTCCTTGTCTTGCCTTAAGATGATTTGGAAAGTACAATACAATACAATACAATAGTAGAGTTGGAAGGGACCTTGGAGGTCTTCTAGTCCAACCCCCTGCCTAGGGAGGGAACCCCATACCGTTTCAGACAGATGGCTATCCAACATCTTCTTAAAGACTTCCAGTGTTGGGGCATTCACAACTTCCGGAGGCAACTTCTGTTCCACTGATTAATTGTTTTTACTGTGAGGAAATTTCTCCTCAGTTCTAAGTTGCTTCTCTCCTTGATTAGTTTCCACCCATTGCTTCTTGTCCTACCCTCAGGTGCCTTGGAGAATAGCTTGACTCCCTCTTCTTTGTGGCAACCCCTGAGATATTGGAAGACTGCTATCATGTCTCCCCTAGTCCTTCTTTCTCTTAAGCTAAACATAACCAGTTCCAGCAACCGTTCTTCCTATGTTTTAGTCTCCAGTCCCCTAATCCTCTTTGTTGCTCTTCTCTGCACTCTTTCTAGAGTCCCCACATCTTTTCCACATTGTGGTGACCAGAACTGGATGTAGTATTCCAAGTGTGGCCTTACCAAGGGATTGTAAAGTGGTATTAACCCTTCACGTGATCTTGATTCTATCCCTCTGTTGATGCAGCCTAGAACTGGGTTGGCTTTTTTGGCAGCTGCTGCACACGGCTGGCTCCTATTTAAATGGTTGTCCACTAGGACTCCAAGATCCCTTTCACAGTTACTACTACTGAGCAAGTACCGTAAGTTGACCCCCTCTTCTTTGGGGCAGCCAAATACTGGAATACTCCTATCGTGTGTCCCCCAAAGTCTTTCTTTTCTCAAGACCAGTGAGACTCAGTTCCTGCAACCGTTCTTCGCATCTTTTCATCTCCAGGCGTTCAGTCGCCTTAGTTGCTCTTCTTTGCAATTTTTAAGCAACGTCTCAACATCTGTTTTGCAATGCAGTGACCGGCCCAGGGCATGCGCAGAAGCAAAAAATAAGATGGCCCCACCTGGAGAACCGGTTCGCGGGCGTGGCTGCTGGTTACAGCAACCGAGGCCACCAAACCACTTCTGGTTCGGCCGAAGCAGTCCGAACTGGGTACTGGTGCGGCCTTACTAAGAATTTATAAAGTGGTACTAATACTTGGTGTGGTTTTGATTCAATGCCTCTGGTTTATACAACCAAAGATTGCATTCAGGGTTTTTTTGGCCATTTGGGAAAATGTTGCAAGGATACCGGTCTGTTTTATTTCAGATGCTTTGGAATGAAGAGAAAAGAGAGAAGAGAAGAGAATAAAATAGAATAGAGAATAGAGAATAGAAATGAATAGATAAGAAAATAAAGAAGAGAATAAACAGGAATAGAATAGAGACTAGACTAGAAAGTAGAATAGAATAGAAGAATAGGATAGGACAAGAGAATAGAATAGACAAGAGAGAAGAGTACAGAAGAGAGAATAGAATTGGACAAGAGAAGAAGAAAATAGACAAAAGAGAGAAGAAAAGAGACAAGAGAGACTAGACTAAAATAGGACAAGAGAATAGAATAAAAAGAATAGAATAGACACGACTAGAGAATAGAATAGGAGACTAGAATAGGGAAGAGAAGAGAATATAATAGGACAAGAAAAGAAGAGAATAGACAAAAGAGGAGAGAATAGAAGAGACAAGAGAGACTAGACTAGAATGGGACAAGAGAATAATTAGGAATAGAATAGAATAGACACTAGACTAGAGAATAGGAGAATAGAATAGGACAAGAGAATAGAGAAGAGAATAAATAAGAATAGAATAGACATTAGACTAGAGAATAGAATAGGGAAGAGAAGAGAGAATGTAATAGGTCAAGAGAAGAAGAGAATAGACAAAAGAAGAGGAGAGAATAGAAGAGACAAGAGAGACTAGACTAGAATGGGACAAGAGAATAATTAGGAATAGAATAGAATAGACGCTAGACTAGAGAATAGGAGACTAGAATAGAATAGGACAAGAGAAGAGAGGAGACAAAAGAAAAGAGTAGAGTAGAGAAGAGAAGAGAGAATAAATAGGAAGAGAATAGAGAATAGAATAGACCAGAGAATAGAATAGACTAATAGAATAGAATAGGAAAAAAGAAGAGAGAATACACAAGAGAATAGATAATAGAATAGAATAGAATAGAGAAGAGAATTAGACCAGATTAGACTAGACTAGAATAGAGAATAGAATAGGAATAGAATATTGACTAGACTAGACTAGAGAATAGAAGAATAGGATAGAATAGAGACTGGAATAGAATAGGACAAGAGAAGAGAGGCTAGAATAGAATAGAATAGAGCTGGAAGGGATCCTTGGAGATCTTCTAGTCCACCCCCCTTCTCAAGCAGGAGAAAGGAGGGGGGGGGGCAATTAGGAAAAGCACCTGAGCCTTGAACTTATCGCTTGCTTGGAATCGGCCGGCTCAAAACACGAGAGAAGCCGAAAGTCCCGGAGCCTCCAGCCTCGCGAACCTCCCGCAGGCGGCCCCTTTCTCCCTTCTGGTTTTCCTTTCCCCCCCTCCTCTCCCCTTTCTCGTCTCCGGGGCAAGGCGCCAAGACTCGGAGCCAATCAGACGCGTCCGGCTCCCGCGCGCCGGCCAATGGGAAAGCAAAAGGGGCGGAGAGCGAGGAGCCCTGGGCTTTGTGTACACGGCGGCTGGCTTGGCTGGGACGCGCGCGCTTCTGCCGGCGCTGTACACGCGGGATGGAACGTTGGGCGCCGCCGCGTTCCATAGCCCAGCCTTTGAAGTCGGAACCCGGGTCGAGCGCGCGTCGTGTGAACGGGTCGACTCGGATGGTTTTTTTTTCGTGTTTTTTTTTTAAATTTCCGACTGAGAACAATCAACCGACGGCCCGGCATGCCTTCAGAAGCTGTGAGAAGCTTCACCACGGGAAGATTCTCAAGTCATCCAGGTTGTCCCCAAGGCAACTGGGATTTTCTTGGGGGTTGGTGTTTTTTTTTTTTGTTTTTTTTTTGAGACTTCCATCACGGGATACTTTCAAGAAGAGACTAGAGTACCGTCGGTCAGAAAGGATGGAGTCTCCTGCTTGGGTGGCCGGGTTGGACTAGATGACCTCCAAGGTCAAGTCTGTTTGATCTGTTTGGCAAAGCCGTGTGCAGATTTTGAACCCCCGTTTCTCCCTCTCCCTCTCTAGTTCTGCTGTATCTGCCTCTCTGACTGTCTTTCTCTCTCACTCTCACTCTCACTCTCTTTGTATCTCTGCCTCTCTCTTTCTTTCTCTCTTTCTCTGCCTCTTTCTCTCTCTTTCTCACTGTATCTGTCTCTCCCTGCCTCTCTCTCTTTCTCCCTCTTTGTATCTCTGCCTCTCTCTTTCTCTCTCTCTCTCTCTCTCACTGTATCTGCCTCTCTCTGTCTCTCTCTTTCTTACTCTGTGTATCGCTGCCTCTCTTTCTCTCTCTCTCTGCCTCTTTTTCTGTCTCTGTTGCTCTCTCTTTCTCTCTGTCTCTTTCTCTCACTTTATCTGCCTCTCTCTATTTGCCTCTCTCTCTCTCTTTTTCTGTCTCTGTCTCGCTTTGTATCTCTGCCTCTCTTTTTCTCTCACTGTCTCTTTCTCTCACTATCTGCCTCTCTCTGTCTCTCTCTTTCTCACTCACTCTTTGTATCTCTGCCTCTTTCTTTCTGTCTCTCTCTCTCTGCCTCTTTCTCTCTCTCTTTCTCACTGTTTCTGCCTCTCCCTGCCTCTCTCTCTTTCTCTCTCTCTCTTTCTCTCTCTCTTTCTCTGTCTCTCACTTTATCTGCCTCTCTCTCTTTGGCTCTCTGCCTCTCTTTTTCTGTCTCTGTCTCTTCCTCTCTCTCTCTCTCTCTCACTTTATCTGCCTCTCTCTCTTTGCCTCTGTCCCTCTTTTTCTGTCTCTCTCTCTCTGTCTGTCTCTCTTTCTCTCATGTATCTTCCTCTCTTTGCCTCTCTGTCTCTCTTTTTCTTTCTCTGTCTCTTTCTCTCTCTCTCACTCTCACTTTATCTGCCTCTCTCGCTTTTTCTGTCTGTCTGTCTCTCTCTCTCTCTCTCTTTCTCTCACTGTATCTGTCTCTCTCTCTTTGCCTCTGTCCCTCTTTTTCTGTCTCTCTCTCTCTGTCTGTCTCTCTTTCTCTCATGTATCTTCCTCTCTTTGCCTCTCTGTCTCTCTTTTTCTTTCTCTGTCTCTTTCTCTCACTCTCACTTTATCTGCCTCTCTCTCTTTTTCTGTCTGTCTGTCTCTCTCTCTCTCTTTCTCTCACTGTATCTGCCTCTCTCTCTTTGCCTCTCTGTCTCTCTTTTTCTTTCTCTGTCTCTTTCTCTCTCTCTCACTCTCACTTTATCTGCCTCTCTCTCTTTTTCTGTCTCTCTCTCTCTCTCTTTCTCTCACTTTATCTGCCTCTCTCTCTTTGCCTCTGTCCCTCTTTTTCTGTCTCTGTCTCTTTCTCTCTCTCTCACTCTCACTTTATCTGCCTCTCTCTCTTTTTCTGTCTCTCTCTCTCTCTCTTTCTCTCACTGTATCTGCCTCTCTCTCTTTGCCTCTCTGTCTCTCTTTTTCTTTCTCTGTCTCTTTCTCTCTCTCTCTCACTCTCACTTTATCTGCCTCTCTCTCTTTTTCTGTCTCTCTCTCTCTCTTTCTCTCACTGTATCTGCCTCTCTCTCTTTGCCTCTCTGTCTCTCTTTTTCTTTCTCTGTCTTTCTCTCTTTCTCTCACTGTATCTGCCTCTCTCTCTTTGCCTCTCTGTCTCTCTTTTTCTTTCTCTGTCTCTTTCTCTCTCTCTCTCTCTTTCTCTCACTGTATCTGCCTCTCTCTCTTTGCCTGTCTCTCTTTTTCTTTCTCTGTCTCTCTCTCTCTCTCTTTCTCTCACTGTATCTGCCTCTCTCTCTTTGTCTCTGTCTCTCTTTTCTGTCTCTTTCTCTCTCACTCGCTGTATCTGCCTCTCTCTTTGCCTCTGTGTCTCTGTCTCTCTTTCTCTCACTGTATCTGCCTCTGTCTCTCTCTCTCTCTCTCTCTCTCTCTCTCACCCACACACACCGAAGATGGACCAAGCATTCCCACGATCTCCTGTGTTTCGGGAAGCCATTCAGGGGTGGTTTTTTTAGAGCCATCTTTCTCCGAGTTAAGATTCCTTTTCCCCGGGATTATTACAGGCTGCCGCCTGCCGTGCCCGCAACCAGGAAAAACATAGGTGAACCCGGGAGTTGGGTGGAGTTGATCCAGGAGAGATTCAAGCTAGAAATAAGGAGACATTTCCTGACGAGGGAGAACAATTGACCGGTGGAACAGCTTGCCACTGGAAGTTGTGGAAAGCTTCATTTAACTGGAAGCTTTCAAGAAGACACTGGACTGCCATCTTGTCAGAAGCGGTGTAGGGCAGTGGTGGCTAAACGTTTTGTCGTCGGGGGGGCGATGACAAAATGCACATGCAACATTCACCCCCCTCTGTGCGCCTCATGTATGCGTGCGCATCCTCCCGCGCCCATTTTTGGCTTCCTGGTTGGTGCAGGAGGATTTCCAGGCCCAAAATGGGGCACTGGGGGCTTCGCTTTGGGCCTGGAAAGCCTCCTGCACCAACCTCGGAAGCCAAAACGGGGGGCTGCGCAAGACCCCAAAATGCAATGCAAGTGCTACCCCACCCATGTGCCCTGCCCACCATGCATGCGCGGGCACATCCCCTTCATGCGCCCTGCGCATGCGTGGTAGAGACCCGAACACCAGCTGGAATTCTTCAGTGTGTATGTTTGTGTGTGTGAAAGAGAGGCAGAGAGAGAAAGAGAAAGAGAGAGAGGCAGAGATACAGAGAGAGAGAGTGAGAGGGAAAGAGACAGAGACAGAGATACAGAGAGAAAGGCAGAGATACAAAGAGATAAAGTGAAAGAGAGAGAGAAAGAGACAGAAAGACAGATACAGAGAGAGTGAGAGAGAAAGAGAAAAAGAGAGAGGCAGAGATACAAAGAGAGAGTGAGAGGGAAAGAGAAAGAGACAAAGCGAGAGGCAGAGATACAGAGAGAAAGGGAAAGAGAGAGAGAAAGAGATAAACACAGGCAGAGATACAAAGAGAGAGAAAGAGAGAGGCAGAGATAGAGAAAGAAAGAGAAAGAAAGAAAGGCAGAGATACAAAGAGTAAAATGGGGGAAAGGGAGAAAGAGAGAGGCAGAGATACAAAGAGAGAGGCAGAGAGAGGCTGATACATTGAGAGAAAGAGACAGAGAGGTAGAAATACAAAGAGAGTGAGAGAAAGAAAGAGAGAGAGGCAGAGAAAAAGAAAGGGGAAGAGAAAGTGGGAAAGAAGAGAGAGAAAGAGAGTGGGGAGGCAGATAGAAAGAAGAGGGGAAGAGAAAGTGGGAAAGAGGAGAGAGTGGGGAGGCAGAGAGAGACAGAAAAAGAGAGAAAGGGAAAGAGGAGAGAAAGAGTGGGGAGTCAGAGAGAGAGACTGAAAGAGAGAAAAAGGAGGAAGAAAGAAAGGGAAAGAAGAGAGAGAAAGGGGGAAGAGAAAAGAAAGGAGAGAGAGGAGGGAGAGACAGAGAGAGACAGAGAAAGAGGAAAAGAAGAGGGGAAGAGAAGGGGAAAGAGGAGGGAGAAAGAGTGGGAAGGCAAAGAGATAGAAAGAAAGAGAAAGAAGAGGGGGAAGAGAAAGGGGAAAGAGGAGAGAGAGTGAAAAGAGCTTTGTTTTCAGTGCTTATAGTAACTTCCAATGGACGCTAAACAAACAGTTGTAAGTCAAGGATGAACTGTAACGCGACAATGTGACAGCACTTTATCCGGGTTTTCTGATAAGATTCGGACTGTTGCGGAAGCTGGCCGATATCTGCAAAACTTGGCAAGAGAGTCTCGGAGAATCCCGAACCAATGAAGCGAACTAATGGCCTCCTGCAAACTCCACTCCCCTGTCGCTCCTCTTTTATTCCCTGTGGGAGAGGCCATTCATCGTCCACCTGCGGCCTTACTCCCAAGTCGACCCCTCTTCTTTAGCTGTTCCCAGTGAGGAAATCTAAAACATTTTGCTACCGGTTCTGTGGGCATGGTTTGGTAGGCATGGCTTGGTGGGGGTCATGTGACTGGATGGGCATGGCTATGCAGTCACGTAACTGGGGGGATCAAAAGACAATGTCCTGCTGAAGCAGGGTTGGACTAGATGACCTCCAGGTCCCTTCCAGCCCTGGATTGTCCTCTGAACCTGCTTCTAGTGCCAAGTTTGTAGTCCTTCCTTCCTATCCTTTTTCCCTCTCTCCCTCCCTTTCTTTCTTTCTTTCTTTCTTTCTTTCTTTCTTTCTTTCTTTCTTTCTTTCTTTCTTTCATTTCCAGAGACCCTGTAGTAAAAAAAATGCTTTAAAGGTTTTTTTAAATAGGTTCCAAAGATCAGCTGTGCAAAGTGCGCATTTTACCCCTGGCTATTCCCTTCGTCTGGCAACTCTGCGCATGCGCACACTGGGAACAGGTTCCAGCTATTTGTCTGCCTCACGGATGTCTGATTCTGAAGCAGTGGTGGGTTATGACCGGTACGCCCTGGTATGGGCGTACTGGTGCCTGCCGGGAGCACCGGGTACCGTTCCGGTATGGTGCTCTGGAGGGCCCACCTGCCCGCCCGCGCTCCTTACCGGTATTTGAGCTCTTTGGGGCTTCCACGCACGCGAACGGAGCGTACGGCGCCTGCGGACGCTCCGCCGAGCAGCTGGAGCGTCGTGGGCGATAAGTACGCATGCACGCACTGGACGCGTTCATGTGGTGGACGCCGGGCCCCATTGCACCATACCGGTTGCAACGGGATCCAGAACCCACCACTGCTCCGAAGTTAGCCGATAACTGTCAGACGGCCCTGGCCCCCTCTCTGCCACCAACACAGAGCCCTCATCAGAGCCTTCTCCAGACTCCAGGACTGGCCCAGGTTCCTCCCCAACCCTCCTCACTCTCCAAATCGGCTGCCAGCTCCCCTGGCCACTGGCAGGCCACAACAGAATCTTCCGTTAACCGGGAAAATGCTTGTTTTTGAAAAACCCCACTTCTTGTATGGTAGTTTTCCCCGCCGCCTCTCTCTCGGCGCTGAGTTAATTGCGAGAGTCCATTGACAAGACACTCAGGAGGCCATGAATAAAATTTACAAGAGGTCAGCAGCGAGTTAATAGAGTTTCCGATGCTGCGGAGTAAGAGCCAAGAGTCGGCAAAGCGAAGAGACGCTGAAGGATCTGTTCTGAAGGAGTGTTTTCGGCTTCGAAGGGCCGCTGAAGCGAGCCTTAAGATGGAAAGTCACTCCAGCCACTTTATGAATGTTTATTCATTGATTTGTCTGCTGATTTTGATTCTTTTTACAAATAGCTCAAGGCGGTGAAACATAGCCAACGCCCCTTCCTCCACCAAGAGTCCCTAGAACGGTAACAACCCTGTGAGGTGGGCTGGGCTCAAAGGTGTGGCCGAATGTCACGCAGCCGGCGTTCATGCCTAAGGCAAGACTGGAACTCAAGTTTCTCCTGGTGATTGGCCCAAAGTCACCCAGCCAATTATCATGACTAAAGCAAGACTAGAACTCACAGTATCCTGGTTTTTGGCAGTCACTCAGTCAACTTTTGTGTCTAAGGTGGAACTAGAACTCACAGTCTCCTGCTTGACTCAAAGTCATCCAGTGACTTTCATAGTTAGGGCAGGATTAGAACTCACCATCTCCTAGGGATTGGTCCAAACTCACCTGGCTGGCTTTTATGCCTAAAGCGGGACCAGAGGTGGGTTCTTACTAGTTCGGCCCGGTTCGGCCGAGTAGGTAGTAACTCGGACGTGCGCCCGAACTGGTTCTATCTTCGTTTTTTTCCTTCTCGCATGCGCAGAAGCAATTTTAAAACTTCTGCGCATGTGCGCGCAGCATGCATCAAGCGTGTGCGTAGTGTTTGCGCACCCCAAGCGCATCGCTGAGCGAACCAGCAGTAAAAGAAGCCGGAACCCACTCCTAGGCGGGATTAAAACTCACCATCTCCTGGTGATTGGCTCAAAGTCACCCAGTGACTTTCGTAATTAAGGCAAAACATAATTAAGGTCATTAAGGCACTGTCTCCTGGAGATTGGTCCAAAGTCATCCAGCCAGTTTTCATGCCTAAGGCGAGACTAGAACTCACAGCCTGCTGGTAATTGGCCCAGAGTCACCCGGCTGGCTTTCATCCTAAAGCAGAACTAGAACTCCCGGCCACCTGACTTCTTGCCTGATGCCTTCACCATTAAACCAAGCTGGTTCTCTTTTGCTCCCCTTGGCTGGCAGAAATTGGTTAGAACAAGGGTCAGCAAATCTGCAGCTCCGGAGCCGCTTGTGGCTCTTTCAGCCCTCTGCTGTGGCTCCCTGTCGCTGGTCGGCTCCACAATTGATAGGGCTTTCAGTTAGGACAGGAAGAGGAAAAAGGATGCCGTGCTAGGAGAAGACTCTATGGTGGGGGAACTAGACTTCCAGTCAGCTCCAAAACTGAACGGGGGGCTCCTGGTTAGAACCTTTGTGGCTCTTTGAGTGTTTAAGCTTGCTGACCTCTGGGTTAGAGACCCTGTTTCGAAATCTCCACACTGTTCCAGAAAAGCTGACCCTAAGCCAAGCTCATCCAGCTGCTTTATTTTCCTTGATCCATCCTTCGGCAGACTGGTGTCTACACGCCAAACCGCAACCTGAGGCTTTCCACTCCGCACTGGGATCGTCTTCCCTTCTACAGTCTCTGAGATCCTGTTCTCGATGTCATTCAGCGCCACCATCTTGTTCTCCCCGCCTCACGCTAACGAAGCCAAATGCTGCTGTTGCACTTGCAAGCAGGAGCCGGGGGCTCCCGTCACGGCCCCACCACCCCTGCCCCCATCGTCCCCTCCTTGCACCCCCATCACCATCACGGGCACGGGGCTGGCGGTCCAGTCCTCAGAACAGCTGCTCCACGTCATCTACCAGCGGGTCGAAAAGGCCGTCAGCTTAGCCGAACTGGCGCTTAGCTTGGCGAAGGCCAACAACGAAGCCCTGAAACGTCTCGAGGAAGACATGGCGGCCCTGCGCCAGGGGCCTGTCATGGCCCTCAAAGCCAGCCCCCTGCAGCTCCCCGAGGAGCCCGAAAACGAGGAGGAATTGGAGGCCGAAGAATTTGGGAACGGCGTCCAGGTGGTCATCGAAGAATTGAAGCAGCTGGGTGCCGCTTCGGCTGCCATGGGACGGCCCGAACCTTTGGCCTTCTCGCCCGTGCCGGCCCTTGGAGTATGTAGCCTAAAATCACAGGCCTCCATCTCTCCCACCCCATAAAAATCCACGCCGTAATCTCGTCCCTCCGATCGGGCACAGATGGCATCATGAATAGTTGATGGTGTTCCTCGCGCTTCCTGCCAACCAGCCCTCCAGAGAGTGGCGGTCTGGGAGTCGCACCAAATCTGCGCCGGAGAGGCACTGTTCGGGGCAAATGAAGAATTGGGGCCAAGCTTGAGGTGGGGTGGGAGTTGGCAGCAAAGGAGTGCGGAAATCTTCCAGCGAGATGAAGAAAAAATGCCTCCCGGTCTCGATTGCTCATTTGGGCCTGGCAGGATTTTCCTTCGCGGGAGATCCAACGAGACTTTGCTCTATAAATGCATGCTCAGAGCATTGTAGATTTTGCTTTTGCCTTTCCAGTCCTCGATTTACGGCCATAATTTCTACTGCTCAGCGAGGCAGTTGTTCAGTGAGCTGTGCCCAATTTTATCACCTTCACTTTTCACAGTTGTTAAGTGAATTGGTACCAGTGGTGGGTTCCAGATCCCGTCGCAACCTGTACGCTGCGATGGGGGATGGGCGTCCGCCACATGCACGCGCGCTGCGCATGCATGCGCACCCACTGCCCGCGATGCTCCAGGTGCTCGCCAGAGTGTCGCGCAGGCGCTGTACACTGCGTGTGCAATGCGCAAATGGCCCAGTTGGGTCAAATACATCTCGGGCAGGCAGGTGGGCCTTCCAAAGCACCGTACCAGGGCGTACCCCCCTGCAATCCATCATTGATTGCTACTGTTGTTAAGTGAATCACGTGGTCATTAAGCGATCTCGGCTTCTCTCACTGATTTTACCTGTCGGACGCCATCTGGGGTGTTTGCCAAAGGGAATCACAAACGACTGGGATTCTACAACTGTCGTTAATACATGTCAGTTGCCGAGTGTCCGTATAGCTAGCGCTTGACTTACAACAGCTTGTTTAGTGACGACGGCTCTGGAAAAAGTGACTTAGGACCATGTTTTCACAGTTACAACCTTTGCAGCATCCCTCCTGGACATGTAATCAACATTCAGATGCTTGGCAGATGGTTCATACTTACGTCCGTTGCTGGGTCTTAAGGTTCAAGGGGAATTCCTCTCCAGCAAAGTCCCAGCCAACAGTCTCTCATGAGATTTCACAACTACAGACCTTGATCAGGCTTGGAGAGCTGCCAGGCCGATATCTTCTAAACGCCATGCTGTAGCAGCAATTCCTTGTCAGGAACAGATCTTCACCCTAATGAATTGAACAAATTGTCTCCTGCAAACTCCCCTCCCCTTTCGCTCCTCTTTATTCCCTGTGGGGTGGACCCATTCACCGTCCACCTGTGTCTTTACTTCCGAGTCAGCCCTTGTTCCTTAGATGTTCCCTTCTCTTGGCAGCTCTGAGCAGGCACACATCGGGAACAGGCTCCAGCTGTTCTTCTGCCCCACTGATCTCCGACTCTGAAGGCAGCTGATAACTGTCGGATGGCCCTGGCCCCCCTCTCTGCCTCCGACGCAGAGCCCTCATCCGAGCCTTCCCCAGACTCCAAGACTGGCCCATCTTCCTCCCCAACCTCTTCACAGTCTCAGTCTGCCACCAACTCCACTGGCCACTGTTGGGCCACAACAGGGATCCCCTTTTGCGACCTTCTGACAAGCAAAGCCCAGGTGGGGAGCCGCGTTCACTTAACAACTGGGTTACTAACTTATCAACTGCCGTGATTTGCTTCACAACGGAGGCAAGAAAGATTGTTAAACAGGGCAAAACTCACTTAAACCCATGTCTCCCTTAACAGCAGAAATCTTGGCCTCAATTGTGGTTGTAAGTAGAGGACGACCTGTATTCATACGTCAACTGTCTCGCTTAGCCCTGAAAATTTGGGGCTCCCTTGTCGTCAGACGACGACTTCCAGCAAAGGTGACGCCTGTTTGCGTAGGACGTGTACGTATAATTCTCCCTCTCCCGCCAGGTAGCCGAGGAATGTCCTGCAGAAGACGCCCCATTGCTGCCAGTCTATGCTCCTCCTTCCTCTCCTACCCCACAGAGGGCCCATCAGCCACCTCTCCAACCTCTGGACGAGCCCACCTCCTGTCCAGAGGGATCCCCCAGCAGCGCGACTCACGAGGAGACCCCGAACGGTGAACCCCATTTCTGTGTAGGCTTCACTGGTTTTCCATCCAGAAGCAGAAACCTTGGGCAGAAGAACGCCAGGCGCAAAAGGGATCTGGTCTTATCTGTGAGTCAATTCCCTTCCTTGTGACCCACAAGACACGTGCCTTGTCTGAATTGTGTTTTTCCTCACTTGGGACCAATGGCATAATACCGTGTTTCACCGAGAATAAGACATAGCGTATTTTTCGGAGTATAAGACGCACCCTTTTCCCTCAAGAAAGAGGCTGAAAATCTGGGTGCATCTTATACACTGTATACAGCATTTTTGCCTCCCGAAACCCTGCCCCCTACAACAAAATGGTCATGCATAGCCTTTAGGAGGGTTCTAGAGTGCTCCTGGGGGCTGGGGAGGGCTGAAATGAGCAAAAACGGACCCCCAGCCTCAGGAGCACTCTATAAGCCTCCTAAAGGCTATACATGCAATTTTTTGACAAAAAACTGGCCCATTTTCCTGAAAAATAGGCCAGTTCTTTTGCTCATTTTGGGGGGGGCCACCCCCCAGGAGCACTCTGCAAGCCTCCTAAAGGCTATTCATGCCTTTCTTTAAAAAAACGGGCAATTTTTGGGAGGCCGGCAGAGTGCAAAAACTGTTTCTTTTTTAATTTGCCTCTTCAAAAATCTTGGTGCGTCTTATACTTCGAAAAATACAGTATATCGTTTTGGACCAAAAGACCCATTAGGTCTTATTTTCTGGGGTGTCTTACTTTGCGGCCTCCCCCCCTGCTCCCTCCCACCATCTGCTTGCTCGCGGCCACAACGGTTTACGGCATCCGGAGCGAGAAATGACAGAACGCTGGAAGCTTTGAAGCACCCCATTTGCAAGCAGATGAAGCTTTGTCTCTCTCTGGGTAAAAAGCGTTTAGGCGCCTATGGGGCCCTTGGGAACAAAGTGATTTTCTACGTTCTCCTAGGCGCCCAAATACTTTTCGCCCCAACGGAGAAATGATGGTATGCTAGAAGTTTCGGGGGACTGAAACGGAGCTAATTGCGAAAAGTACGTGCCGGAGGTTGAGGCGGGGGGAGAGGGTGAAAGAAGACGATCCAACGCGTTGCGTCATGTCCCACCATCTCTCGGCTTCCCCAGAGCTGTACCAGGGCAGGTGCCCACGCGGGGCATTGGAATCCCCTGCCTCCACCCCTGTGCCTATGCCTCCACCAACTGCCAGTGCCACTGCGCAAGCCGCCTGCAAGGTTTCCGCACATCCTGATCACTTGTCTCCCCCCTGCTTCTGCTCCATGCTCAGTGTTATCTGTACTTCGCCATGGACTGTGACTGCTGCCAGACGCCATCGGCCCCCTCACGCTCTCTGCCTCTTATGCTGGCCACATCGATCCCCGGGCTTATTTTGGGAGTAGGGTTTATATTAGGCTCACCCTAAAAATCAGGCCACAGCTTATTTTCAGGGTGGGTGTTATTTTCAGGGGGAACACGGTCGTTCATCCGATCCTCACACTCTTCTCTCTTTCCCTTGGTAGAAATTGGTCCACAACGTTCACAACCACGTCGCCAACGAAAAACGGTTTGACGGCGCGGAAAGGTGAGGAAAAACCAGGCGTTGCTAATTACAAGTAAAAAAGAGTCGTGGCGGCACAAGTGGTTAGAATGCGGTAGTGCAGGCTGAGTCTGCCCCGCTGCCAGAAGTTTGATCCGGACCGGCTTGAGGTTGACTCAACCTTCCGGCCTTCTAAGGTCGGTAAAACGAGGAGCCAGATTGCTGGGGGCAATAGGCTAACTCTGTAAACCACTTAGAGTGGGCTATAAAAGCATGGTGAAGCGATATATAAGTGCTATTGCTATTGCTACAGATAATCCTGGACTTACAACCATTTGTTTAGTGACAATCCGAAGTTGGTGCTGGAAAAAAGGGACAGGTCCATTTTTCACACTTACGATCGTTGCAACATCCCAGTGGTCACATGTTCAAAATTTAGACATTTGACAATGGACAATTTACGATGGTTGTCGTGTCCTGGCAGTGGTGGGTTCCGGATCCTGGTGCAACTGGTATGGTGCAACGGGGCCCGGCGCCCACCACATGAACGTGCGCAGTGCACGCATGCATACTTAACGCCGCGACGCTCCGCAACGCCTCCGTGATACTCTGCAATGCCTCCATGATGCTCCAGCTGCTCAGTGGAGGGTCGCACAGGCGCCATGCACTTCATGCGCCTGCGCAGAAGACCCGAAAACTTAAAATACTGGTAAGGAGCGCGGGCAGGCAGGTGAGCCCTCCGGAGCACCGTACCGGAACGGTACCTGGTGCTCCCGGCAGGCTCCGGTACACCCGTACCGGGGCGTACCAGTTGTAACCCACCACTGTGTCCTGGGGCCATGTGATCCCTTTTTGCGACCTTCTGACAAGCAAAATCTATGGAAAGCCAGATTCACTCAACAACCGTGTGATTAACTGAACGAGGGCAGTGATTCACTTCAACTTTGGCAGGAAAAGTTGTAAGTACGGCAAACAAAGCACTAAGTCCATGATGCAGGGAAGAAGCAATAAGTCCACGAAGCAGGGAAGAAGCAAGCAGTCCTGGACATCTACAACAGCACACAAAACTCCACTAATTCAGTGTTTGTTCCCAGCAGCGTCACCTTAAATCTCAGTCCCCAGATGTGCCTTGGGAAGTGGGCAGGGTGCTCTCCTCCCAAGTCGTCAAGTCAGCCTGCGCTGTTCCCGCCTTCTCTCCACTCTCTGTGCTCGTGGGTCAGGAGTTGGGAGTCCTTGCTCGTCGCCTCTCTCGGTCGTCCTGCCCCCATTCCTGCCCTGCTAGCAAGCCGTCGCAATCTTGAGGGGCCCTTGGCTGCCTCGTCCTGCTCCTCCCCACATTCCAACGAAGCCCCCCCCCCTCGCTGTCCCTTGGCTCCAGCTCTGGGTCGTCCTCTTTTGCAGATTCGGGCTCCGACGGGGGCATGACATGCTGATGATGCGGTGTTTTTTTAATAATTTGTGCATGCCATGGGCGGAGGTGGGATTCAGACGGTTTGGATCGGTTCATCCGAACCGGTAGTAGAAATCGCGGGTGAGCCTTCCCACCTGCCCTGGCTCTGTGCTGTCCTATTTACGCATGTTTTCAAGCGGCACTCATGTGTGCAAACTGCACACGCGATCCAAGTGCATGCACGGAAGGCCAAGCACATGCGTGTACGGAGTGCGCATGCTCACATTTGTGAACTGGTAGGGAAAGTAAGGGAATGCCAACCCTGGCCCTGGGTCACAATGGGTGTTTTGTTGTTGTCGCAAGCAGAAAATATTTTGCTTCCATTCATCTGGCTGCCTGCTTCCATAATCCCTTGTTATCAGCAGAGTCTGATTTATTGATTATAAATCTATAATGCAAAAAAACCCACAACACTTTATCAACAGAGAGCAGTCCTCTCCTGTGAAAAATTAAAAACTGCGCAGCTTAGTCCTCGACTTCACGATCGCAACTGAGCTCCAAATTTCGGTGGTAAGCAAGTCAGCTAAGTGAATTTTGCCCCATTTTAGCGGCCTGCGGTCGTTAGTTGTGTGGCGGTTCAGTGAATCGGGCTTTCCCGTTGGCTTCTCTTGTCGGAAGGTCGCAAAAGGGGGATCACGGGACACTGCGATCATCGTAAATGTGAGTCAGTGATCAGGCATCCCCATTTTGGTCACACGACCGTGATCTTAAGTGTGAAAAATTTCCGTGAGTCACTTTTTTCAGCGCTGTTGTAACTTTGAAAGTCACTAAGCAAAGTGTGGAAAGTTGAGGGCTAACTATATGTAATGCCACAAAGGCGTGTCTTTTTCCCAGGCATTGTAAGTACAGTATTGGCAGCGGTGGGTTTCTGTTCTGACCCCCCCCCCCCCCGCTCTCGTATACCAAGTCACTCCGACGCGAAGTCTCTTCAAGATGTTTATTGACATACAGGTTCAACCTTGGCAGCAATCCAGCCTGCCAAGGTCAAGATAGCACTCTGGGCAGCAATCCAGCTACAGCGACACCCCTTGGCAGCAATCCAGCTACCAAGCTCCAGATAACCACCTTAGCAGCACTCCTGCCTGCCAAGGTCCAGGGAACAGATTGGCAGCAATCCAGGTAAACCCTTTGGCAGCAATCCAGCCTGTCAAAGTACGACACAGATCTGAGAGCTTCTCCAACTCCAATGATCAGTTGATTCCTGCAAAGGGTGTGTCCACAAGCAGTCCCTTTATAGTCTGGAGAGGAGTCTAATGATCAGCAGCTGAGAGCAATTACCTCCTGTAATTGCTCAATTGCTCCTTACGCCGGGTAGCACGCCAGTAACGAGCATCTAATAGCTCACTGCTGTCTGACTCACTGTCCTGTGACTCCTCCCCACTGCTCCAAGGCATGACATCAGGAGCCCCCTTCCTTTGGCTTTCACCACTGCTCCATGCCTCAGGCGCCTCCTGGTGGCCAACCAGCCTCTCTGCGCCCTGCTCAGAGTCGGAACTCTGTCCAGGGTCTTCCACATCCTCCTGAGCTGACTCAGAGGGACCCTCGCTGGCGGAGTCTGGTGGCAACTCCAATGGCCCCTGCTGGGCCACAACAGGTTTCACTTATTTTTATCACCGGTTTGCCCCGCCCACGCATGCACCTCCATGCGTGCGCCCAGCCTTCAGGGCATGCATTTTGTTTGTGTGCACGCCTTCCGCACACACGCTTTGCTCATGCGTGCGCTTTCCACTCATGTGCCTGACCTCAAAAACATGGCTAAATAGGACGGCATAAGAGCCAGGACAGGTAGATGGGCCCACCAGCGATCTCCGCTACCAGTTCATTCAAACCGACTGAATACCACCTCTGAGTATTGGTCTTTTACTGATATTATTGGGCTTTTATGCTAGAGTGGTGGAGGTGGAACTCTAGCCTCACAATCAGGAGGCTGCAAGTTCGATCCTAGATAGAGGCAGATTCTGTATTTCTCTCTCTGAGCACAATGAGAATATATCTGCTGAGTATAACTCCGCATTGGCGACAGGTACGGCAGCTGGCCAGTAAACACTTTGTTAGCTCCATTCAGTTGCCCAGACTCCACTCCGCAATGGATTATGGGGTCGTTAAAAGATGTTGATGATGGTGATTTATGCTAATTTTTTTAGTACCATTTTTTGAAGTTCCTCGTTGAATATTTTACTCTCTTCCCTCTTTTCCAGCATTAAATCATCCTGGAATATTTCCGTCGTGAAGTTTTTGCTGGAAAAACTCAAACACGAATTGGTCTCCAATCACCATAATTATACCGATAAGGAACTCAAAGGTGAGCTGGTTTGTTTTTTTTTAAACCCATCCTTCCAGTTTCTGGATTCCGGTGCTAGAATGTACAGGTACTCCTCATCTTACGATGCTTCATTTAGTGGGAAGTTGCAACATCCCTGAAGCAAGCGACTTCAGATAGTTTTTCACAACCTTGCAGCATTCCCCTGGTCACGTCATCAACATTCAGATGCTTGGCCCCCTGGTTCCAATTTATGATGGTTGCAAAGTCCCTGGGCTCAAGTGATCCGCTTTTGCGACCTTCCGACAAGCCAGGTCAATGTTAAGCCAGATTCACTTAATAACGGCAGTCAGTCACTTAACTATGGTGTAAAACGGAGCAAAACCTCCCTCGAACGCATGGCCCACTTAGCAGCGGAAATTTGCGTCTGGAATCGTGGTCGTACGTCGAGGACTGACTGCATTCCAAATTTATCCTCCAGCCCCACCGGAAAAAAATGACGTCTCTGTCCTTCGCTAAACTGAACATTTTCTTCGGCTTTAGCAGCAGCTGCCGGCGTTCAGTCGACAACTGATGGATGATATTTGAAATTGTTGAATTGTGTACGCAGAGACGCATTTATAGCAGCCTCTGGCTAGTCTAGACCCTATTCTGCCTTCTGGATTGCTGATTGCTGCACAACTTACGCACAGACGACGTGTTCTCCTCTTAGGTGCTTGCGTGGCTTATTTTCTGACCAAGCGGCGTGAATATCGGAATTCTCTTAATCCGTTCAAAGGGCTTAAGGAGAAAGAGGAGAAGAAATTACGCAGCAGGCGGTATCGGGTAAGCCTTAGCAATTCCATGCATTTGGGGTACGTCTAGTCCAGGGAAAAGAAAGACTTGGGGGTAACATGAGAGTAGCCTTCCAATATTTGTCTCTGTTCTCTAAAGCCCCTGAAGGCAGGAGAATGTCAGGTTTCCAAATAGCATCCAAAAGTAAATCAAAGTCCAAGGCGAAGTATTTATTAAGGGAGCCATGTTGGACATCTGGGAAAACCCGAATCCGAAAGCTTCCCGTTTCCCCCCACCCAGTTGAAAGTTTAAGATCTTGCCCCCCACACCCACAAACCCATCACAGGGTCCAATCTTCCACTGCCACGCTGGCAGTTCCACCCATCCAGTTCCGGTCAGACGCAGAGGTGCAGAGACAAAAGATGACCTTGGGCTTCTAGAAAAGAATGTTGTTATGGCTACATACCATCTCACTCCGTACAATCGCCCCTTCCATTTTTCCCACAATAGAACAGGCACAGTAGAATAATAGAGAGTGTGGCAGGCGAAAGATCCAAGAGGAATATGGCTGCAGGCCCGACAGAAGAAGGAGCAATGGATGGAAACTAATCAAGGAGAGAAGCAACCCAGAACTAAGGAGAAATTACACGAAAGAACAATTAATCAGTGGTTAATTCAGTAGTTGTGGGTTCTCCATCACGGGAGGTTTGTAAGAAGAGATTGGACAAGCTGTTGTCTGAAACTGCATAAGGAGTTCTGTTTGAGTAGCGGGCTGGACTAGAAGACCTCCAAGGTCCCTCCCAATTCTGTTATTTTATTATTTTTGTTCACCTCTAAACCTTTTTACAAAGGGACGGGGTGGCTCGGTGGCTAAGAAGCTGAGCTTATCGATCAGAAAGGTTGGCAGTTCGGCAGTTCAAATCCCTAGCGCCGTGTAACAGAGTGAGCTCCCATTACTTGTCCCAGCTTCTGCCAACCTAGCAGTTTGAAAGCACGTAAAAATGCAAGTAGAAAAATAGGAACCACCTTTGGTGGGAAGGTAACAGCGTTCCGTGCACCTTCGGCGTTTCGTCATGTCGGCCACATGACCACGAAGACATCTTCGGACAGCGCTGGCTCTTTGGCTTTGAAACGGACATGAGCACCGCCCCCTAGAGTCGGGAATGACTAGCAGATATGTGCGAGGGGAACCTTTACCTTTAAGCCTTTTTACACATATATTGCATCCAGTTTCGGTCACCACAATATTAAAAAAAAAACATTGAGAATCTGGGAAGAGTGCAAAGAAGAGCAAAGAAGATGATTAGGGGACTAGAGGCGAAAACATATAAAGAACGGTTGCAAGAACTGGGTTTAATCTAATGAAGAGACAGACTAGGAGAGCTTGGACAACATTTGTCTGAAATAGCAAAGGGTTTCTGGACTGAGCAGGGGGTTGGACTAGAAGACCTCCAAGGTCCCTTCCAACTCTTGTTATTAGGTTATGGGTGATCCAATAATTGTTCCTTTATGACTTAAGGGTTTTTTTTTAAATTGCGTTTTAAAAGCCAATACAGATTTCCACCGATTTTATTTATGGACGTCCGTTAACCAAAATGTTGAAGCTGGGGAAATTGCACCAATAATATTCCACCGAAATCTATTGAGAAAAAGGTAGTTTTTCTCCCCTTCATTGGTGACGGAACGCTGATAGTCCCCGCCTTACCGTGTTTCCCCCCAAAACAAGACAGGGTCTTATTTTCTTTTGACTCCCCCAAAATAAGCGCTTGGCCTTATTTTCGGGGAGGTCTTATTATTTTTGAGGTGCAGGAGGCCACAACCTCGGCCCGCGGCCCTCAGATCAGCTGATCCAGAGAGCGGCGGAAGTTCTGTCTCTGTTTCTGGCGCGCTCTTGCCAGCCCTAGCATTGCCGGGCCAGCCGCTCTTTTTACGGCCGCCACTAAGAGAAGGGGCGCGGTAGCTAGGGTTTGCGGGAGCGGCCTCCGTGAGGCCATTCCGCGTGGAGGGCAGATACATGCGGGTGTGTGGGGCTTGTTCCCCCCTTCCCCTCCCCCCCCAGGAAATTGTGGTGACTGACTGCGCATGCGTTTAAATACTGTATTTTTCGGAGTATAAGACGCACCTTTTTCCCTCAAAAAAGAGATTGAAAATCTGGGTGCGTCTTATACACTAAATACAGCATTTTTTGCCTCCAGAAACCCCGCTCCCTTCACCAAAATGGTCATGCAGAGCCTTTAGGAGGCTTTCAGAGTGCTCTCGAGGGCAGAAATGAGCGAAAAACGGGCCGTTTTTGCTCAGTTTTACCCTCCCGGCTTCCAGGAACATTCTATAAGCCTCCTAAAGGCTATGCATGCAATTTGTTTGACAAAAGACGGGCCCATTTTCCTGAAAAACGGGCCATTTTTTGCTCGTTTTTTTTGGAGGGGGCACCCCTCAGGAGCACTCTGCAAGCCTCCTAAAGGCTATTCATGCCTTTTTGCAAAAATCGGGCCATTTTTGGGAGGTCTGCAGAGTGCAAAACCTTTTTTTTTTAATTTGCCTCTTCAAATTCTTGGACTCCAGTGCGTCTTACTGTGAAAAATATGGTATTTTAGGGGAGGGCTTATTTTGAGGGGGAGGATTTATTTTAGCACATGCTTTCCAAAGCTCGATTGGGCTTATTATCCGGGAAGGTCTTATTTTCGGGAAAACAGGGTACCACCCAGTGGTGGGTTCCTACCAGTTCGAATCGGTTCGGCCGAAGCGGTAGTGGTTTGGCGCCCTGGAGTGCTGGAACCAGCAGCGACCCAGGCACTGCCACGCCCCCGAAACTGGTTCTCCTACGGCGGCGCCATCTTATTTTTAGCTTCTGCGCATACGCAGAACAATTTTGATTGTACCGTGCAGGCATGCACATGATCGAACCAACAGTAGTGTTTGTGGGAACCGACCCCTGGTACAACCGTTCAAAGTTACAATGGCATTGAAAAAAGTGACTTGTGACCATTTCTCACACTTACAACCATTGCAGTGTCTCCCCGTGATTTAGGTGCAACAGACTCATATTTATGATTCTTTATCCCGTGGTCATGCAATCCCCCTTTTGTGACTTTCCAACAAGCAAAGTCCAATGGGGAAGCCCGATTCCTGTAAGAACCGTGTTACTCATTTAACAATGGCAGAGATCCACTTAACAACGGCGATGAGAAATGGCTCTAAATTCTCTCGTTAAAACCTCTATAAATGCAGCCCTGTCGCTTTCATATGAAAAGATGAAATATTCAAAAGGCGAATATAAAATATTTCGAAACGTAAAGTAGTTAAATTCCCGCTGATCTCAAGCTTCTTCGTTGATATAGTGCAGTTCTCCTTCTAGACTCCATAAAATGTTGGTCTCTTTGTCAACTCCGGCCTTAGCCGTATTTATTTTCAAATGCAAACGTCTGTTTTTTACGATCTCCCTTTAATTGTATTTACCGAAGTGTCCGTTCCATTATCTTCCAGGGCTGATATACAATAAGGCTGGCGGTCTATCAACATTACGGTGAGATTAAGCCTTACTGGATTTAATTTAGATTTAAGGTGTCGTCCCTCCGCTTGTTGTGGCCCGCCAGCGGCCAGTGGAGCTGGGAAGCAGAGTCGGACAGTGAGGAGGTTGGGGAGGAACATGGGCCAGTCCTGGAATCTGAAGAAGGCACTGATGAAGGCTCTGTGTCGGAGGCAGAGAGGGGGCCAGGGCCGTATACCAGTTATCAGATGCCTTCAGAGTCGGACATCAGTGAGGCAGAAGAACAGCTGGAGCCTGTTCCCAGTGTGTGCACGCGTAGCGTTGCCAGACGAAGGGAACAGCTAAGGAATAAGGGTCGGCTTGGGAGTAAGGCCACAGGTGGAGGATGAATGGCCCCTCCCAGAGGAAATAAAAGAGGAGCGCCAGGGGAGTGGAGTTTGCAGGAGACAATTCAGTTCATTCCTGCATCCTTGCCAAGTATCATGGTGTCTGAAAGATATCAGCCTGGCCACTCACCAAGGTCAGTAATTGTCAACTATCTTGAAAGACTGTGGTAGAGGAAAGTCTTCGCGGGAAAGGAATTCACTGTAAACTAAATTAAAGTGGTTTATCGGGACGAGGACTTGGCTTCGTGCTGCTGGGGAAACTTAGGTTAGAACACCGCTTTGCAGTTCATCGCAGAGTAAACATGCACGTAGTCCTGAATTTATGACACTTCGTTTAGCGGCCGTTCAAAATTACCACAGCCCCGAAAAAAGTGAGCTATGACCGTTTTTCACACTTACGACCGTTGCTGCATCCCCATAGTCACCCAATCAAAATTCGGAGCTGACTCAGACTTAGGACGGTCAAAGTGTCCTTGGGGTCCCGCGATCCCCTTTTGTGACCTTCTGAGAAAGCCAAGTCCACGGGAAAGCCAGGTTCACTTAATGACCGTGTGATCAACTTAACAAATGCAGTGAGACGCTGAACGCTGCCGTCGTAAAACAGGCCAAAACTCACTTAACAAATGTTTCACTTAGCAACGTCAACAAAGGGGAATCGTCTTGTATCGTATTGCATACAGGGGTCGATCAAAATTGTGCAATAAAATGAGACCAAGGGGGGGGGAGGTCTCCCAACTTGGCAACGTTAAGGCCTGTGGACTTCAACTCCCAGAATTCCTTGCTGCCTGAGGAATTCTGGGAGTTGGAGTCCATGCGACGTAAAGTAGGGAAGGTTGAGAAACACGGCCTTGAAGTCAATGGGATTTTGAGCTAGTCATGATTGTTCTTTCTTAATCTAGTGGATCTTCCATAGATAATTACTTATTTTGGAGCCAGGTCATTGTTGTTATCTGTGCTTCCATGTAAACATGACAACAACAAGCTACGGAGTCAGAAGAAAACCACAATTGTGTCACACAGGTTGTGATATCTCCGAAAAATATGTTATTTTTCTCCTTGTCTCCTCTCCCGAGGGATGCCTGGGAGAATAATGACCTCATACATAATCCCTTGCCGGGTGGAGTGTGGGCAACTGAATGGAGCTTACTGTTTACTGGCCGGATGCCATTCGTGTCGCCAATACGGAGGTTTGTATTTCCCAGCAAGATATATTTTCATTGTGCCCAGAGAGAGAGAGAAATATTTGCCTCTACCCAGGATCGAACTCACGGCTCCCTGAGTGTGAGGCGAGAGCTCCACCTCTAGGCCACCGTTCCACTCTATCTTCAGAATAGGATAATTTTGCCAAAAGAATAATTCAGCCGCCTCTTAATCATCCAATTCAGGTCCAGGAAGCAAAAGCAGGCTTATAATACTTAAGTAGAAAAAGCATAAAAATTCCAAAAAGAACCTTTTTACAAGACGGGATATGATTTAAGTTTTATCCTTTGCTTAAGCAAGCAAGGTTTTCATCGGAAAATGTCCCGGGAATCTTTTTACAGTTATTCTCTCCTTAAATTATGAATGGCCGTCTCCGAGAAATAAATTTGATTTTTCCCCCTCAGACTTAGTGTGCTTAAAGGTGACACATGAGAAGCTGCCGGTTGCTTAAAACAAACCCCCATAAAACTATTATTTTCCCAAGCAGCAGCTCACCTCCCAATTCGTTCCTACGTCCAGGCCGTCCTCGACTTACAACCGTTGATTTAGCGATGGTTCAAAGTTACGACGATGCTGAAAAAAAAGAGATGACCGTTTTTTCACATTTACGACCGTTGCGGGATGTTTCACTTAAAGGCAAAAGTTCCCCTCGCACATAGGTGCTAGTCGTTCCAGACTCTAGGGGGGCGTTGCTCATCTCCGTTTCAAAGCTGAAGAGCCAGCACTGTCCGAAGACGTCTCCCTGGTCATGTGGCCGGCGTGACTCAATGCCGAAGGCGCACGGAACGCTGTTCTCTTCCCACCCGAGGTGGTCCCTATTTTTCGACTCGCATTTTTGAACCCGCTTTTGAACTGCTAGGTTGGCAGAAGCTGGGACAAGTCACGGGAGCTCGCTCCGTTACGCGGCGCTAGGGATTCGAACCGCCGAACTGCCGACCTTTCTGATCGACAAGCTCAGCGTCTTAGCCACCGAGCCATCGCGTCTAACTTTCCCTTAGCAACCTCAATAAAGGGGAATGGTGTTGTATCGGATCGCGCCAGGGGCCGGGGATGGGGGTGCGTTTGTGTCTCCCAACTTGGCAACTTTAAGGCCTGTGGACTTCAACTCCCAGGATGCCCTCCGTGCCACTTCCAGCACGAGTTCCATAGGTTCGCCAACACAGACCTATACGGTACCTATGCATTTTGTTTTTCTTGCCTAAATAAATTGGAATCTCCTCTTTTTCTGTTTTTCCTTCCTTTCCAAGCTCTTTGCCAATCGTTCGGGGGTGGCCCGGTTGTTGGGCTCGGAAGAGCAGCGTCTGTGGCAAGGGGTCACCGAAGAACTGATGTCGGACGAGGAAGACAGCGCCCGCGATGCCGGCGTGTGGGTGGCGCGACCGCCCCGCTTCCGAGCGACACCGCTCAGCCAGCTGTGCTACCGTCTGGACGCCAACTCCAAGCACGGCACCAAAGCCAACCGCATCTACGGGCCGCCCTCCAAACGCCTCCCGTCTGCCGAAGTCCAGCTTCTGCCGCCGGAACTCTACAACCCCCACTTCCAGGAGGAAGACCCCAAAATGGGCACCCCGGCCCATCTAGCCCCCCACAAAGCTTTCAGCACCGAACTCAGTTCCTTTGTGGAAATCAAAGTAGAAAAGGACCAGTAAGGACTTTCGGCTCCATTATACGACGGCCCGCTAAATAAAACACCAGGAAGGGAGCCGGGTTGCATACAGGTCATCCTCGACTTACAACCGTTTGTTTAGCGACCGTTCAAAGTGACCTGGGCCCTCAAAAAAAAGGGACTCGCCTCCAAATTTTGATCAGCTGGCCGTGGAGATGCTTACAAGCATTGTTAAGTGGCAAAAATGGTCGTAGGTAACGTATTTTTCGGAGTATAAGAGGCACCTTTTTCCCTCAAAAAAGCATTTTTTGCCTCCCAAATCCCCGCCCACTTCACCAAGATGGCCGTGCATAGCCTTATGGAGGCTTTCAGAGAGCTCCTGGGGGCTGGGGAGGGCAAGAAATGAGCAAGAAATGGGCCGTTTCCCCCCCCCCAGCCCCCAGCAGCACTCTATAAGCCTCCATAAGGCTATGCATGCAATTTTCTTGACGAAAAACGGTCCCTTTTTGCAAAAAACGGTCCGTTTTTTTGCTTGTTTTTACCCCCCCCAAGCACTCTGCAAGCCCCCCCCCCCAAGGCTTTTCATGCCTTTAAAAAAAACAGGCCCATTTTTGCGAAAAACGGGCCATTTGTGGGAGGGTTGCAGAGTGCAAGAACTCCCCCCCCCTTTTAGAAAGCTCTTTAATTGAGAAGTAGATTGATCAAGTGCTATGCCAGCAGAAACAAAGTCTTAAGTGCTGCAGATTGTCAGCAATTTCCTTCTCCAGCCCATGGATAAATACACCTGGAAACATCTACCTACCTACTCTCTCTCTCTCCCTACCTACCTACTGTATTTCTCTCTCTCTCTCTCCCTCTATCTACCAACCTATCTACTATCTCTCTCTCCCTTCCTATCTACTGTATTTCTCTCTCTCTTTCTATTTCTCTCTATCCCTCTACCTACCTACCTACACACTTTCTCCCTCCCTCCCTCCTGTATCTCTCTCGCTCTCTTTCTCTATCTATCCCTTTATCTACCCACCTACCTAACTACTCTCTCTCTCTCTCCCTCCCTACCTACCTACCGTATTTCTTTCTCTTTCTCTCCCTCTCTTTCTATCTACCTACCTACATTTTTTAAAAATTTGCCTCTTCAAAACCTTGGTGCGTCTTATACTCCGCTGCGTCTTATACTCCAAAAATACGGCAACATTTTCTTTTAGTGCTGTAACTGTGGTCACTCAATGAACTGTTTTTAAATTGAGAACTCTCCTCATAGTTGTTTAGTGACAGTTGAAAGTTACAATGGCCCTGAAAACAGTGATTTTTTTTTTTCACACTTAGCAACTCCACAAAAGCGGCCATTTTTCACACTCTGTGATCGCGGGTTTCAAAATTCAAAGGCTTGGCAACTGGTTTGGACTTTGGACCGTTGTTGCCGTGTCCCGGGGTCCCGCGATGCCCAATTCACTTAACAACCGGGTGACACCCTTATCAACGGCAGCGTTTCACTTAGCAACCACGGGAAGAAAGGCTGTAACGTGGGCAGGACTCGCTTAACGACAGAAACTTGGGGCGCATTTGTGGTTGTGAGTTAAGGATGGCCCATACAAGGTTTTCTCAGTTGTCTGAATGTGAGTTGAAGAAGGAAACCAACGGTGCTGGATTTGGAAGCAATCTTTCTCTTTGTTCCGTGGTAGGGAGAGGGAAGAAGAGTTGTGGCCCGCCAGCGGAGCTGGGAGGCAGATTCGGACAGTGAGGAGGTTGGGGAGGAACATGGGCCAGTCCTGGAATCTGGGGAAGGCTCTGATGAGGGCTCTGTGTTAGAGGCAGAGATGGGGTCAAGGCCGTCCGACAGTTATCAGCTGCCTTGTGGATCAGACATGAGTGAGGCAGAAGAACAGTTGGAGCCTGTTCCCAGTGTGCACATGCGCAGAGTTGCCAGGAGAAGGGAACAGCTAAGGAACAAGGGTCGACTCGGGAGTAAGGCCACAGGTGGACGGTGAATGGCCCCTCCCAGAGGGACTAAAGAGGAGCAAAGGGGGAATGGAGTTTGGAGGAGACCATTAGTTCAATTCATTAGGGTGAAGATCTGTTCCTGACTTCTCGCCGAGTAATTGCTGCTACAGCTTGGAGTTTGGAAGATATCGGCCTGGCATCTCTCCAAGCCTGGTAAAGGTCTGTAGTTGTGAAATCTCTTGAAAGACTGTTGGCCGGGACTTTGCTAGAGAGGAATTCATTTAAATCTAAATAAAAGGGGCGTTATCGGGACGAGGAGTTCAGCTTCGTGCTTTTGGGAAAGATGGTTCTGTTGCAGAAGAGATCCAGTGGGTTCCACAGTTACAGGCAGTCCTCGATTTACGACGACAATTGAGCCCCCAAATTTCTGCTTGCTAAGCGAGATGTGCGTTTAAGGGAGTTTCGCCCGGTTTTACCACCTTTCTCGCCACCGGTGTTAAGTGAATCGCCGCCATTGTTGACTTAGTCACACGGTTGTTAAGCGAATCCGGCTTCCCCATTGACTTTGCTTATAAGAAGGTTGCAAAAGGGAGTCATGTGACCCGCCCCGGACACTACGACCATCGTAAATGTAAATCAGTGGCCAAGCGTCCGAATTTCGATCCTGGGACCGTGGTGAAGTGCGAAAAATGGTCCCTTTTTTCCAGTGACGTCATAACTATGAACAGTCACTAAATGAATTGTTGTTAAGTCAAGGACTCTCTGCACGATCGTTTAGTGGCCATTCAAACTTACAACGGCCCAGCGGAGGCGAGAAAGGTCGTCACACGGGGCAAAACTCACTTAACAAACGTCTCGCTTAACTGCAGAGATTTTGCAGTCGTAGTTTTGTGGTCGTAAGACCGGGGACTGCCCGTATATTTGTGCCTCCTGAATGTTAGCCGTGACAGGTTTGGGGTCCCGATGGATGAATCCCCGTAGATCTCCGTTTTGTTTGCAGCGAGATGAAAGCCAGCGTTTGTAAGAGCAAAAAGGATCCGCTTCAAAACCATTCCGTGTTTCCGGCGGTCATATTGGCTTAGCGCATCCAACCGGGTGTCTTGGTGTGAGCCCTGGCTGCCCCCTGGTGGGTCTTCTCAGTACTACAACTGGAGTAGAAACGGTCCGAGTCAGGGATCTGCAACCTTAAATGCTCAAAAAGCCATTTGGACCCGTTTCCCACAGAAAATAAAAGGCCGGGAGCCACACAACCTGGGTGGGCGTGGCCGACTCGATGTCACTCACTCCCACAGAGTCACATGACCCCCCCCTCAGCAACGCCTACCCAGATTTTGTGGCTGTTTTCTTTTCTATGGGAAACAGGTCTCTCTCTCTCCTTCTCCCTCTTTCCCTCTCCCATCTTTCTCTCTATCTCCCTCTCCCTCCCTCCCTCTCATCTTTCTCTCTCTCCCTCCCTCTCCCCATCTCTTTCTATTTCCCTCTCTCCCCATCTCTCATCTCTTTCTCTCCCTCTCTTTCTTTCTCTTTCCCTCCCTCCCTCTCATCTCTTTCTCTCTTCCTCCCTTTCCCCATCTCTCTCCTTCTCTATCTCCCTCTCTCTTCCTCCCCCTCTTATCTCTCTTTCTCTCCCTCCCATTCTCTCATCGCCCTTTCTTTATCTCCCTCCCTCTCCCCATCTCTTTCTATTTCCCTCTCTCCCCATCTCTCATCTCTTTCTCTCCCTCTCTTTCTTTCTCTTTCCCTCCCTCCCTCTCATCTCTTTCTCTCTTCCTCCCTCTCCCCATCTCTCTCTCCCTCTCTCTCTCCCTCTCTTATCTCTCTTTCTCTCCCTCCCATTCTCTCATCGCCCTTTCTTTATCTCCCTCCCTCTCCCCATCTCTTTCTATTTCCCTCTTTCCCCATCTCTCATCTCTTTCTCTCCCTCTTTCTTTCTCTTTCCCTCCCTCCCTCTCATCTCTTTCTCTCTTCCTCCCTCTCCCCATCTCTCTCCTTCTCTATCTCCCTCTCTCTTCCTCCCCCTCTTATCTCTCTTTCTCTCCCTCCCATTCTCTCATCGCCCTTTCTTTATCTCCCTCCCTCTCCTCCATCTTTCTTTCTCCCTCTCCCTCGCTCCCTCCCATCTCTCTTTCTCTCTCTCTCTCCCACCTTCCTCCGTCTCCCACCTTTCTTCCTCTCCCTCCCTCTCATCTTTCTTTCTCTCCCTCCTTCCCTTTCTTTCTCCCTCAATATGGCCCTCTCTCCCTTCTTCCTCTCACCTCTTTCTCTCTCCCTCTCTCATCGCCCTTTCTTTATCTCCCTCCCTCTCCTCCATCTTTCTTTCTTCCTCTCTCTTTCTCCCTCTCTCTCCCTTCCTCCCATCTCTTTCCTTCTTTCTCTCCCATCTCCCTTCCTCTCCCATCTTTCTCCCTCTCCCTCCCTCTCATCTTTCTCTCCCTCTCTCATCGCTTTCTTTAAGATGGTTCTTTTAGTGCCCATTCAAAGTTACAAGGGCACCGAAAAACGACCGACCTACCGCCGGTCCTCATGTTTGCAACTGTCGGGGTATCTCCACAGTCTGATGATCGGAAAATTTGGGCGTTTGACAACGGGGATGTAATTAACAGAATGACAAGAGTTGGAAGGGACCTTGTAGGTCATCTAGTCCAACCCCGTTTGCGACCTAGTCAGCCGGCTTCTGCCAAGCAAAGTCAACAAGGAGGGGGGAATGCCAGATTCGCCTGACGACGGACTGGTTCGCTGCCGTGATTTGCGGAACAAACAAGGTCCTAAAATTAGATGTGGCTCACTTAACAACCTCCTTGCTTAACGACGACATTTCTGGTCACCGTTTGGATCATGAGGATGCCCTGGACTTATGGTTCGTGATTTTTCAATCTTGGGGAAAAAATCGACAAAGTCTTTTTCCTTGCATCCTGCGGCTGCTCTCATCCCTCCGTATCTGTGTTTCTTTCCGTTCTTCATTCTTGCCTTTTATATTTATTTTCTCTGGTAAAAAATCGAAAATCTTTTTGGAGAGACATGAGATCTATTATTTGTTAGCGGCAGAGGATGTTAGATCTGCTGAAGGTTTTATGTACGTGTTTGTTTTATAGCCGTTATTATTTTTATAAATAACTTAAGGAGGCAAGCGCGCACACCTTCTCCCTTCTTCCCATTATTTCCCTCAAAATGACAACCTTGTGAGGTGGGCCGGGCTGAGCGGGAGGGAAAGGGACTGGCCCAGGCAACCAGCCGACTTTCGTGGGTACATCGGAACTAGAACTCACCGACTCCTGGTGATTGGCCCAAAGTCACCCAGTCAGCTTTCATCTCTAAGGCGGAACTAGAACTCACCGTCTCCTGGTGATTGACCCAAAGTCACCCAGTCAGCTTTCATCTTTAAGGCGGAACTAGAACTCACCGTCTCCTGGTGATTGGCCCAAAGTCACCTAGTCAGCTTTCATCTCTAAGGCAGAACTAGAACTCACTGTCTCCTGATGATTGGCTCAAAGTCACCCAGTCAGCTTTCATCTCTAAGGCGGAACTAGAACTCACCGTCTCCTGGTGATTGGCTCAAAGTCACCCAGTCAGCTTTCATCTTTAAGGCGGAACTAGAACTCACTGTCTCCTGATGATTGGCTCAAAGTCACCCAGTCAGCTTTCATCTCTAAGGCAGAACTAGAACTCACCGTCTCCTGGTGATTGGCCCAAAGTCATCCAGTCAGCTTTCATCTTTAAGGCGGAACTAGAACTCACTGTCTCCTGATGATTGGCTCAAAGTCACCCAGTCAGCTTTCATCTCTAAGGCAGAACTAGAACTCACCGTCTCCTGGTAATTGACCCAAAGTCACCCAGTCAGCTTTCATCTCTAAGACGGAACTAGAACTCACTGTCTCCTAGTGATTGGCTCAAAGTCACCCAGTCAGCTTTCATCTCTAAGACAGAACTAGAACTCACCGTCTCCTGGTAATTGGCCCATAGTCACCCAGTCAGCTTTCATCTCTAAGGCAGAACTAGAACTCACCATCTCCTGGTAATTGGCCCATAGTCACCCAGTCAGCTTTCATCTTTAAGGCGGAACTAGAACTCACCGTCTCCTTTTGATTGGCCCAAAGTCACCCAGTCAGCTTTCATTTTTAAGGCGGAACTAGAACTCACCGTCTCCTTGTGATTGCTCCAAAGTCACCCAGTCAGCTTTCATTTTTAAGGCGGAACTAGAACTCACCGTCTCCTTGTGATTGCTCCAAAGTCACCCAGTCAGCTTTCATCTTTAAGGCGGAACTAGAACTCACCGTCTCCTGATGATTGGCTCAAAGTCACCCAATCAGCTTTCATCTCTAAGGCAGAATTAGAACTCACCGTCTCCTGATGATTGGCTCAAAGTCACCCAATCAGCTTTCATCTTTAAGGTGGAACTAGAACTCACCGTCTCCTGGTGATTGGCCCAAAGTCATCCAGTCAGCTTTCATCTCTAAGGCAGAACTAGAACTCACCGTCTCCTGGTGATTGGCCCAAAGTCATCCAGTCAGCTTTCATCTTTAAGGCGGAACTAGAACTCACTGTCTCCTGATGATTGGCTCAAAGTCACCCAGTCAGCTTTCATCTCTAAGGCGGAACTAAAACTCACCGTCTCCTGCTGATTGGCTCAAAGTCACCCAGTCAGCTTTCATCTTTAAGGCGGAACTAGAACTCACTGTCTCCTGATGATTGGCTCAAAGTCACCCAGTCAGCTTTCATCTCTAAGGCAGAACTAGAACTCACCGTCTCCTGCTGATTGGCCCAAAGTCATCCAGTCAGCTTTCATCTTTAAGGCGGAACTAGAACTCACTGTCTCCTGATGATTGGCTCAAAGTCACCCAGTCAGCTTTCATCTCTAAGGCAGAACTAGAACTCACCGTCTCCTGGTAATTGACCCAAAGTCACCCAGTCAGCTTTCATCTCTAAGGCGGAACTAGAACTCACTGTCTCCTGGTGATTGGCTCAAAGTCACCCAGTCAGCTTTCATCTCTAAGACGGAACTAGAACTCACCGTCTCCTGATGATTGGCCCAAAGTCACCCAGTCAGCTTTCATCTTTAAGGCGGAACTAGAACTCACTGTCTCCTGGTGATTGGCTCAAAGTCACCCAGTCAGCTTTCATCTTTAAGGCGGAACTAGAACTCACTGTCTCCTGATGATTGGCTCAAAGTCACCCAGTCAGCTTTCATCTCTAAGGCGGAACTAAAACTCACCGTCTCCTGATGATTGGCTCAAAGTCACCCAGTCAGCTTTCATCTCTAAGGCGGAACTAAAACTCACCGTCTCCTGGTAATTGACCCAAAGTCACCCAGTCAGCTTTCATCTCTAAGGCAGAACTAGAACTCACCGTCTCCTGGTGATTGGCCCAAAGTCATCCAGTCAGCTTTCATCTTTAAGGCGGAACTAGAACTCACTGTCTCCTGATGATTGGCTCAAAGTCACCCAGTCAGCTTTCATCTCTAAGGCGGAACTAAAACTCACCGTCTCCTGCTGATTGGCTCAAAGTCACCCAGTCAGCTTTCATCTTTAAGGCGGAACTAGAACTCACTGTCTCCTGATGATTGGCTCAAAGTCACCCAGTCAGCTTTCATCTCTAAGGCAGAACTAGAACTCACCGTCTCCTGCTGATTGGCCCAAAGTCATCCAGTCAGCTTTCATCTTTAAGGCGGAACTAGAACTCACTGTCTCCTGATGATTGGCTCAAAGTCACCCAGTCAGCTTTCATCTCTAAGACGGAACTAGAACTCACTGTCTCCTGGTGATTGGCTCAAAGTCACCCAGTCAGCTTTCATCTCTAAGACGGAACTAGAACTCACCGTCTCCTAATGATTGGCCCAAAGTCACCCAGTCAGCTTTCATCTTTAAGGCGGAACTAGAACTCACCGTCTCCTGGTGATTGGCTCAAAGTCACCCAGTCAGCTTTCATCTTTAAGGCGGAACTAGAACTCACTGTCTCCTGATGATTGGCTCAAAGTCACCCAGTCAGCTTTCATCTCTAAGGCGGAACTAAAACTCACCGTCTCCTGATGATTGGCTCAAAGTCACCCAGTCAGCTTTCATCTCTAAGGCGGAACTAAAACTCACCGTCTCCTGGTAATTGACCCAAAGTCACCCAGTCAGCTTTCATCTCTAAGACGGAACTAGAACTCACTGTCTCCTGGTGATTGGCTCAAAGTCACCCAGTCAGCTTTCATCTCTAAGACGGAACTAGAACTCACCGTCTCCTGATGATTGGCCCAAAGTCATCCAGTCAGCTTTCATCTTTAAGGCAGAACTAGAACTCACCGTCTCCTGGTGATTGGCCCAAAGTCACCCAGTCAGCTTTCATCTCTAAGGCAGAACTAGAACTCACCGTCTCCTGATGATTGGCTCAAAGTCACCCAGCCACCTTTCATCTCTAAGACGGAACTAGAACTCACTGTCTCCTGGTGATTGGCTCAAAGTCACCCAGTCAGCTTTCATCTCTAAGGCGGAACTAAAACTCACCGTCTCCTGGTAATTGACCCAAAGTTACCCAGTCAGCTTTCATCTCTAAGACGGAACTAGAACTCACTGTCTCCTGGTGATTGGCTCAAAGTCACCCAGTCAGCTTTCATCTCTAAGACGGAACTAGAACTCACCGTCTCCTGATGATTGGCCCAAAGTCATCCAGTCAGCTTTCATCTTTAAGGCAGAACTAGAACTCACCGTCTCCTGGTGATTGGCCCATAGTCACCCAGTCAGCTTTCATCTTTAAGGCAGAACTAGAACTCACCGTCTCCTGGTAATTGACCCAAAGTCACCCAGTCAGCTTTCATCTCTAAGGCGGAACTAGAACTCACTGTCTCCTGATGATTGGCTCAAAGTCACCCAGCTCATTTCCATGCCTTGGGCAGAACTAGAACTCCCATCTCCCGGCTTCTGGACAGTTTCTCATTTTGGAAACAAGGGACGGATCCAGGCCGGATGAAGAATTCCCATCCCAAAGGGGGCACGTCACCTTGAGCTCCCCGACTACATCCGGTCTCGATTCTCGCCTTATTAATTGATTTAATTGATTCTTTGCAAATTTGTCCACCAGGAAAGCAAAAATATTGGGGAAAATAAATAAAAAATAAAAATCAGGATTGAGTTTAATTCAAATGGAAATTACACTCTTTGCAGAATTCAGATTTTCCTGCACAGAGAAAGGAAAGGCCCCAGCCGGGGTCTCCCCACTCACCCCATCCCACTCCAATCCCCTTCCCTCAAATTGCATCTCTAAGATGTCCTATTCAATCCCTGGCAAAGCCCATGTTGGCTGGGGATGATAGGTCTTTTTGCATCCAGACCACGGATCCCAGCGGCGAAAAGCCCAAGGATCATGAGAAGCCAAAGAAAGATTTTTTTAAAAAGAAATCTGGATGAAAAGCCAAAGGAATATTTTTTTTAAAAAAATCTGGATTAAAAAAAAATTAAACGGCGGGCGCCCGGTTGGAGAAGGCGAGCCAACTCCACGCTGAGGCTGAGGGAAAGAGTCCCACAGCGCCCCCTTTTGGATTGCTGGAGGGAAAACTACCTGGGGCGCTGGACCAATCAGAAAAAAAAGCTCTCAGAGTCCCTCCTTCTCTTCGGCTCTGATCCGCTCAGGCCACGCCTTCCCTGGCGCTTCCCGTTCGCCCATTGGCGGCTTTCCCCTCGGCGGGCCAATCCCCTGCCGCCCAGCCTTCCGTTGGAATTCTCGGCGCCGCGAGGCGGGGGAGCGGGGAGGGGGGGGCGATTGAGCCGTTCCTCGGCGTGGGCGGGGCGTTTCATTGAGCGCGCGGGAGAGGGAGAGAGAGAGAGAAAAATGGGCGGGTAGAGAGGCCACGCCTTCCCGTGACGTCACAGGTTGGCCTTCCCGGGCTTTGCTAAGAAAGAAAGGGCGGGTAGAGAGGCCACGCCCTCCCGTGACGTCACAGGTTGGCCTTCCCGGGCTTTGCTAAGGAAAAGAGGGGGTGTTTTTTTTGGGGGGGGAGGAATTTGGGGTGGGGGTATGCACGTGGAGGAGGGGGTGTTAATCTTGAAATCTAATATTTCCCGCCTTTGCAATTGCTTTGCAGTTCTGGGAGAGGGGAGCAGCCGCTGAGCTGGGGGGGGGGGTTAGGAGAGCTTCACCGGTTGCATTTCTGCCTGCAAGGACAAGCGAGGGAGGGGGGCTTTGGGAAGTGGAGGGGGGGTCGCAGGTTGGTGGTGGTGGGGTCTTGGGGGCGACTTTCCTTGGGGGCAGAGGAAAAAACATCAGAAGCCCCTCCCCCTGCCCTACCCAGGGGGGGTTGGACTAGATGACCTCGGGTGCCCCTTGGCAGCCCTGGGATGCTGTGAGCTCTGCAGGAGGAGCAGGGAAACTTGACAAGAGGAAGGATGCGACATATTCCC